>NC_041384.1:264130418-264173953 GCF_002162155.2 Triticum dicoccoides
GACAGCGGGGAAGGCGGCGGTGCACGGGAGTGGGTCGGCTGGGTTTGGGCCCAGTCGGTCCGGGAATTTTTATTTAAATAAATTTCACCGAAAACAAAAATCCTAATAAAATATTAAAAAATCCTAAAAATGCCAAAAACAATTTTCGCCGTCTAAATAAAATATTTGGAACAAAGTGAACATTTTTCTGGCCTAATAATGCAGTTTTGAAAAATGCATATTTTTTCTTATTCAAATAAAATAGCAATAAAATTCCATATAAAATATTTATTTAATTTTAATATTTTTTCTCCAATATTCCCCCTGATTTTGGAGAAGTCATTTTATCTCCTCTCACTTATTTTAAATATTGGAATATTCTGAGAGAAAAACATTAAAACCAAATTGATCCTCTTTTCAAATTTGAGAAAATTCAAATATGAAAATATACGAAATCCCCAACTCTCTCCTTGGGTCCTTGAGTTGATTAAGATTTCTAGGATCACAACCAAAAATGCAAATAAAATATGATATGCATATGATGACCTATATATAACATCCAAATTGAAAATTCGGGATGTTACAAACCTACCCCCCTTAAGATGAATCTCGCCCTCGAGATTCGGATTGGCTAGAAAATTGGTGTGGGTGGTCTTTTCATAGGTCTTCTTCTCGTTCCTAGGTGGCTTCATCCTCGGTATGGTGGCTCCACAGAACTTTGCAAAACTTGATAACCTTGCCGCGTGTAACTCGGCTGGCAAACTCAAGAATCTTGATGGGTTTCTCCTCGTAAGTCGGATCACTATCCAACTGAATTGCTTCCAGGGGCACTGTATCTCTTAGAGGAATATCAACCATCTCTACATGGCACTTCTTCAACTGGGAAACGTGAGACACATCATGAACTCTGGACAATCCTTCAGGTAACTCCAACTTGTATGCTACTTCTCCCATACGTTCCAAAACTCGTTATGGTCCTACAAATCTCGGGGCTAACTTTCCCTTAAGTCCAAATCATTTAACTCCTCGAAGAGGTGATACACGAAGATATGCTCGGTCTCCAATCTCATAGACTACCTCCTTTCATTTGGTATCGGCATAACTCTTCTACCTGGACTGAGCTACCTTCAGTCTATCTCGAATCAACTTAACCTTCTCTCCGGATTCTTTGATCAAGTCCAGTCCAAACAACTGGAGATCTCCAACCTCATCCCAAATCAACGGTGTCCTACACCTTCTCCCATACAAGCCTTCGAAAGGTGGCATATTCAAACTTGCTTGATAACTATTGTTGTATGAGAACTCCGCGTAAGGTAAATTGTCATCCCAACTAGATCCATAATCTAGTGCACAAGCTCTCAACATGTCCTCCAGAATATGATTGACTCATTCTGTCTATCCATCTGTCTGCGGATGAAAGGCTATACTGAACTCTAGCCTAGTACCCAAAGTTTGGTGCAATCGATTCCAAAAATTTGAGGTAAACTGTGTCCCTCTATCTGATACGATGGTCCTCAGAACTCCATGTATAAGTGGTCTTCACTTGGATAAAGTGAGCTACCTTGGTCAAATGATCAACTACTACTCAGATTGAATCATATCCCGATCGGGTCCTAGGTAATCCGGTGATAAAATCCAAGCCAAGCTTGTCCCACTTCCATTCGGGTATCGGCATAGGCTGTAGCAATCCTACTGGATTCTGATGTTCCGCCTTCACTCTCTGACATACATCACATACTGCTACATACTCGGTTATATCCTTCTTCATTCCTGTCCACCAGAAATGTTCCTTCAAATCCAAATACATCTTGGTGTTTCCGGGGTGAATCGAGTATGGCGAGTCATGAGCTTCCTGAAGTATTAACTTCCTGATCTCAGCATCATTGGGCACATATATACGATCCTTAAACCATAAGGTCGTGTTCTCATCCTCACGAAAACCCTTGGCTTTTCCCTTGCTCATCTTCTCCTTTGTATCAGCGATTTCCTTGTCATCCTTCTGATCTTCTCGGATCTTTCCCAATAATGTAGACTGAACCTCCATTGTTGCCACGAAACCTCTTGAAACTATCTCCAAATGAAGTCCCTTGAGATCGTCAACTAACTCCTACGGTAAGCCTCCGCTTACGAGGGTATTGGCATAACTCTTTCGGCTCAAAGCGTCTGCTATGACATTGGCCTTTCCTGGGTGATAGTGCAACTTCATATCATAATCCTTTATAAGCTCCAACCATCTCCTTTGCCTGAGATTCAGCTCCTTCTGTGTGAAAATGTACTTCAAAATCTTGTGATCCGTGTACACATCACATATGTTTCCAATCAGAAAATGTCTCCATGTCTTGAGCGCATGCACTACGGCTGCCAACTCCAAATCATGGATGGCATAATTCAAATCATGAGGTCAAAGCTGACGTGAGGCATATGAAACAACTCTTCTGTCCTGCATAAGTACACCTCCATGTCCTAAGAGAGAAGCGTCGCAATACACTTGGAAGTCCTTGCGTAAATCTGGAAGAATCAACACTTGGGATGTAACCAAATGTTTGTTCAACTCCTCAAATCTGGCCTCACAATCAATTTTTAGTCCATTTGAACTTGGTGTCCTTCTTTAGCAGTTCTGTCACGGGTTTCGCAATTTTGGAGAAATTCTCAATGAACCTCCTGTAATATCCTGCGAGTCCCAGAAAACTGCGGATCTCTCCAACTGAGGTGGGTGCCAACCACTCAGTAACATACTGAACTTTGGTGGGGTCTACTGCTATACCTTCTCCTGATATAACATGTCCAAGAAATCCAACTTCCTTCAACCAAAACTCACACTTGCTAAACTTGGCATACTACTGATGTTCCCTGAGCTTCTCGAGAACTAAGCGCAAGTGTTCCTCGTGTTCCTCTTCATTCTTCGAGTATACCAATATCAATGACTACCACAACAAACTTATCCAAAAATTCCATGAATACCTTGTTCATCATACTCATAAAATAGGCACATGCATTAGTCAATCCAAATGACATAACCGTGTACTCATATAGCCCGTACCTTGTGGTAAAAGCTGTCTTAGGTATATCCTGTTCTTGGATCTTCAGTTGGTGGTATCCTAATCGCAGATCGATCTTCAAAAATACTTTAGCTCCTTGCAGCTGGTCGAACAAATCGTTGATCATCGGTAGTGGGTACTTGTTGTTGATCGTTACTTCATTCAATGCACGATAATCAACAACCATTCTCAAAGATCCATACTTCTTCTCAACCAAGAGCACTGGTGCTCCCCACTATGATGAACTTCGTCGAATGTAACCTTTCTCAAGTAGCTCCTTAATCTGCTTCTTAATTTCCTCCAGATCATTTGCGGGCATCCAATATGGTCTTTCGATATTGGTCCGGTACCTAGCAATAGCTCTATCAGAAATTCTATGTCTCGATCTGGCGGCATTCCTGGTAGTTCCTCTGGAAATACATCCGGGTAATCCTTCACTACAGACACTTCCTCCTGAACAACTCCTGAGAGGGAATTCACTTGGGTCCTCCCTGGCGCATGCCTAGACACATACTTGATCCTTTTTCCCTCCGGGGTGTTGAGTAAGATTGACTTACTAGCACAATCAATGTTTCCTCCATACTTCGATAACCAATCCATACCTAATATTATATCCCATCCTTGGGACTCCTTAATTATTAGTTCTAAGGGGAAAACATGTCTACTTATGGTCAATGGCATCTGAAAACATCCTCTTCTTGCCATATACTCAGCTCCTGGCGAGCTTACTAACATAGGTGTCTTAAGAACTTTTGTGGGTAGCTTATACTTATCCACAAACCCCCTTGAAATGTATGAATGCGATGCACCAGTATCAAAAAGAACGATTGCAGTAAATGACTCAATCAAAAACTTGCCTAAAACTGCATTTGGCTGCTCTTCAACCTCCTCCACGTTAACGTGGTTCACCTGTCCCCTGTTGAAAGGGTTGGGCTTCTTCCCAGAGCTTCCATTACTGTTTCCATTCTTTGCTTTGGGGCATTCAGTGGCGTAGTGTCTAGTCTTCCTGCACTTGAAACAAGTAATGTGACTTAAAACCTTCCGGGCGGGTGTTGCTGGGTTGGAATGGTTCTGTCCGTTGCTTCCTCCATTCCCATTCCCATTCTTGGGGCCACTGTGATTATGCGAACTCCCTCCATTGTGGGTATGGCCTCCATGGTTATGAGTGTGTCCTCCCGAGTTCGGGGTAAAACGAGGCTTCTACTGAGCTCCAGAATTATACTTCTGTTGCCCATATTTCCTTTTGCGGCTCTCTAACTGCTGCTGCTTCCCTTCAATCATAAGGGCCCTATCTACTGAATCCTGGTAGTTATTGAATGTTTCCACCATCAACTGCATGCTCAGCTCATCATTTATCCCTTCCATAATCTTCTCTTGCTTCGCGACATCTGTGGCTACATCATCTGGGGCATAGCAGGCTAACTTGCTAAACTCATCCATGTACTGCCCCACAGAAGGATTTCCCTGGCGTAAGTTGCGAAACTCATGCTTCTTCATGCTCATTGCTCTAGTTGAGACATGTGCAGTATGGAAAGCTTGCTGGAACTGATCCCAAGTGACATTGGATATCGGAAAAGTGGATGTGTAATTGTCCCACCATGAAGCTGCTGGTCCATCCAATTGATGTGCGGCAAAGCACACCTTCTCAGCATCCGTGCAACCTGCGGTGGTCAACTCCCTTCCAATCCTGCAGAGCCAGTCATTAGCAACAATCGGCTCGGTGCTACTAGAAAACACCGGCGGATTCAGCCTCAGAAAACGGGCTAAGTTGTCAACTGGAGGTGGCGGTGGGTTGTTGTTGTCGTTGCCTTGGTTCTGAACTAGTAGTTGCATCAAGGCATCATGCTGCTACATCAACTGAGTGAGCTCCGGTGGGAAGACAAATCTGGGGTCACGTCTCGGAGGCATCTGATGGGTTTAGAGGGAAGAGATTAGAATAGAGTGAGGTCTAGGGAGAAAATCACTACCCATATGCACACGAGACAAACACAATCATATCACACCACTAAATTCAAACAACGGCATATAATCAATCTGGCTACCGTTACAAAGTACTCGGACTATTCTATAAACACGGGGGAATACTACTGATAATATGGTGGTCATCTAGAAATTTTGATCGGAAGAAGACTCCATGATATCTGCTCTAGCTTCATCTTCATAGTCATCATCACTGTCGGGGTCAGAGTCGGTGTCGTGGATGATGATGTAGTCCTTGGGATGGTCGTCATCTCCTCCTGGCGCAAGGTCTCCCATGAATACTCCTAGCTTCTTCTTCAGGTCTTCATTCTTCTCCAGTAGAACAGCTATTTCCTCTTCGTATCCATCGCGTGTAGACTTGAGTTCCTCTTCTAGCTCCATGTTCCTTGTCATCACCTTCTTCAGATCTATCATGCCGGCGCACATCTGGTTCTCCTATCGACGAATGTGTTGGTTTAACTCCTGGATGTAGGCTGCAATGGACTTGTCCCTCCTTGTCCTGATCATCTCCCATTGCTCATCTCGGCATCCACATATCTGGTAGATGGTGTCCTTAAGATCCTTGTGGTAGACTTCGCCGACGCGTCCCATGGCGATGTGAGCTGTCATGCTCTTTCCTAGACTCCAGGTTGGTGCATCAAAGGAAAACTGTGTGGGCTCTATGGCTGGTGTGAACATCCTTCCAGGAACATGTACTCGAATGGTCCAGCGCTCTTCTTTCGATAGAGTGGCGGTGTAGGTCCCGGTGAAGCTTGGTATTCTGATGTTCAGGTATCTAGTGGCTTCCTTCAAGTGCTGTCCAAAAGGGGTGTCTTCCTCTGGTTGAGCAAACTTGTTCCTTGGTCCGCCATCTATAGAGTGGAAAGTGGAGAAGAGTCAGAAATGAGTAGAGGAGAGTGACCTATGGCTCATCATAGTGGTCGCGTCCTATAGTCAGTGTGTGCTCTGATACCATCTTGTAGCGATCCGACCTCAAACAGTCAAATCTCTGTGCATAAGTGTCATCCCTGGATCGGTAATGCTGACATACACATTACTGGAAGGATTTATAACAGAGTTTGAATCACACACTTATTACAATGAATATCTCAAAGAGAGTACTTAATACAATCATATGGCTGACGGCCATCTAATTGAAGATAACAGCGGAAGGCTTCGAAGGTAAAGTGTGTCCATCAACTCCAACGGCATAGCTGAGTGCAAGACAACGACCTAGCACACCTTACTCTTCATCTAAAAAGTCTGCAACATAATTACGTTGCAGCCCGAAGCGGGTCAGCACATGGAATATGCTGGCAAAATAACAGTGTAGAGCAATGAACAAGTAGCGGCTATATCTATATGCATATTTGGCTGGTGGAGGCTCTATGGTTATTTTTGCAGAAAGCTAATTTTTCCCTACAACAAAGGAATAAATTTTATTAACTTCAAACTTCGTTGAAAACATTGAGAAGGTTCCTCCAACTCAATCCAAAATTAATAATCATCAACCCAACAAATTAATTAATAGAGTGATGACATCAAATCAATAACTCAAGTACCAAATACTCAAGATGTCCATAATGGGCGACATGGCAAACCATTATTAGTTTGTACACTGTGCAGAGGTTTGCGCACTTTTCCCCACAAGACTTGATCTCCTCCGTTTTACTTCTCGCATTGCATGGTGTATGAGAAACGGATGACCGAGACATAGTCTTTCCGAAGAGGTCCCCTTAACCGATAGATAGGCCGGTACACCTACAATCCCCTACATCTGCTAGCCATCATGGAAAGGATTCCCACAACTTACTCAACTATGCCAGAGCCCATAATGGCTTGTGGCTGCACACGGAAGTTTGCAGCATGAATAGTCTTATGACCCCTTTTAGCATGGGTGGCAAACCGTAGGATGGTCACATGGGTACTCCGGGATATCCCAGGACAGCTCTGGATTGCTCCAGGTGCCTAGACAACCACTGGGTGCTCCAGGGTGCCTCAACCAATCCACCCGGATGTGTATTAAAGTAGCCACCTTAAGTTTAACCATTAATTAAAACTCTCACATCTGTCATGGATCACTCAAACCAAACCACATCTACGAGCATAGCATATCAATAATAGCATAACGCAGAGGTAACTCCCACGGTTTCATATAAAAAGGGCAATAGGTTCTACCTCATCACTACTTCCCAAAACACACAAGTATTCAAGTCCTAACCATGCAGTGTTTGAGGATTGAGACTAATGCTTAAAACTGGGTAATAAGAGGTATGATCAAAGTGTTACTGCCTTGCTGACAATCCGCAAACCCTAGAGACTCGTAGTAGCATGCTTCGCACTCCGGAAATTCTATTGCAAACAAACAATAGCATACATAAGCACTCAAGCATAGATGCAAGAGTAAAACTCAGATGAGAAAGTCCAAACGGAAAGTTCAACTGAAGTGCTTCGATTTGCAAAAAGAAACAATCAATCTGGAGCTACGGAACTCAAACTACGATCAAAAGAAGTTCAAATTCAAATCTGCTTGCAACGAAATTTTAATTTGTCAAAACCATGTTCCAGTTGATTAACTGGAAAGAGGAGTTCGAGATGAAGATTTTGGCATTGGTTTCACTGGATTTGGACGATCGGTTAAAAAGTTGCGACTGTTTGAAGATCAGGGGCTAATCTGTGAGAAAAATAATCACGGATAGGTAACTGGCCGAAAATAAAATAAAAGAAAAAGACTACCGAACGAACGTTCATTATCAGAGACAAGAGAATGGACATGTTCGCGAACAGAGGCTTTCATGCGAACATTCGCTAATTAACGAAACCAAAGAAAAACCGAGAAAAACCCTAACCCTAATATAAAACCAATCTAAAACAAAACCAAAAAAACCGGCGGCTTTTACTGGTTCGCGATGAAAACCGGCGGGTCGGCGGCTCCGGCGAGGCAACGAGCAACGGCGAGGTAGGGCGGCGGGGTCCGGCGAGGCGGCGACACGGCAGGCTACGGCGAGCGATGCGGCAGGCGGCGGCGGGCGACGCGGCAGGCGGCGGGGTGGTTGCGGGCGGCAGGGTGGAGGGAGGAGTCCGGCTCGGACTCTCCTCGTCGTCCATGTGCGGGACGGTGGCGGGGAAAGCGGCGGCGCACGGGAGTGGGCCAGCTGGGTTTCGGCCTAGTCGGTCTGGGATTTAAAAAAAATCTCGCCGAAAACAAAAATCCTAATAAAATATAAAAAAATCCTAAAAATGCCAAAAACAATTTTCTCCGTCTAAATAAAATATTTAGAACAAAGTGAACATTTTTCTGGCCTAATAATGCAGTTTTGAAAAATGCATATATATTTTTCTAATTCAAATAAAATAGCAACAGAATTCCAAATAAATATTTATTTAATTTTAATATTTTTCGTCCAATATTCCCCTCTGATTTTGGAGAAGTCATTTTATCTCCTCTCATTTATTTTAAATATTGGAAATATTCGGAGAGAAAAACATTAAAATCAAATTGATCCTCTTTTCAAATTTGAGAAAATTCAAATATGAAAATATACGAAATCCCCAACTCTCTCCTTGGGTCCTTGAGTTGCTTAAGATTTCTAGGATCACAACCAATATGCATATGATGACCTGTGTATATCATCCAAATTGAAAATTTGGGATGTTACAGCCACTATAAAAAAATACACTTCCGTGATGATACGTCTTTGTCATAGTAGGTCACGTTTTCTGTCATGCATGTACATCCATGACAAATTTATGACAGAATCAAGATAGTCATACATGTGCTGTCGTAGAAGTGTTCCATGACATTGCCAAAATTATCATCATGGAAGTGTCCACATCCATGACGATAAATCGCGCGTCACAAAAGTGCTTTTGTCAAGGGTGACCGACACGTGGCATCCACCGTAACGGAACGCCGTTAAGCTATCGGGTCGGATTTTGGATCCGATAACCCATTAACAGCCACGACCAATGCCGATTTTCCATGTGTAAAATTCTCATGGGCTCACGGATCCACGCGTCAGCTTCGCGTTGTCACATGTGTCACTCATCCAACGGTCGAGATGGGCCTATGATATGTTGACACGTGGACCGGCCCAAAAGTGGCCCACAAAGATTAAATGGGCCGGCCCAACCGAAGGCCCATAAGATTTAGCGGACCATAATGGGCCGGCCCAGCTAAAGGCCCACAAAATTTAGTGGACCATAATGGGCCGACCCAGCTAAAGGCCCACACAATTTTGTAGACCATAATGGGCCGACCCAGCTAAAGGCCCACAAGATTTTGTGGACCACAATGGGCCGACCCAGCTAAAGGCCCACAAGATTCCGCCAACCATAATGGGCCGGCCCAGCTAAAGGCCCAACATTCTCTGTCAAATCGGCCCGTCAACGACCTGTCCTAAACTTATCTTCAACGCGGCCCATGGTCACTTCTGGCCCGTTAACAGTCCGCTAAGTAATTGGGCCGAATTATGGCCCGGTGTATTTCCGGCCTGTTAAAGGTATGGCTTCCTTTGGGCCCATTTACGTGCCATCAAAACTTTCGGCCCATAAACGACCATGGAGGATTTGGGTCATATTCGGCCATGTCTGACATTCGGCCTGTTAGAGGCCCACTATAGCTTTGGGCCACTTTCGGCCTATTGTCATTTTTGGCCTGTTAACGCCGGACGTGAACCATGGGCCATATGTGGCCCAACGTCATATCGTCCCATTAACGGCCCATATAAAAACGACGATAATCTAGCCCGACCGAAGTTCTAGCATGTTAAAGGCCCGTGTATTAGGTTGGCACATTTACGACCCGTCCGAATTTCGTCCTGTTAAAGTCCAGTGGGTTATTTGGCACAATCAGGGCCCAATCTCACTTTCGGTCTATTAAAGGCCCATGTATTTTATGGGCTCGAGATATTTACACCTGTAAACGACCTATTTTTACTGAGGGCCCAAATTATGTTTAGGCCTATTAAAGGCCCACTATGGGCACAGGCCTACCAGAAAAATATGAAAGCTTATGCTGATTTAGGCCCAGATATTTTTAGTGGGCTACATGCCAATTTCGGCCCGTAATCGTTTTTAGCACAATTGGAATGGGCCCGACGAATGTTGGCATGTTGGGCTCCTACGAAGCTTTGGGCTGAATACATTACTAAGATAAACCTACACTATACAAAAATAGCGTCGTAATTACTACAGCCTGAGGCAACATCATAAATGTTGTATCACAACAAAATAAATTCCAACCATACAACAAAATGCCTCTTAGCATAAAGTTTAGAGTCCTTCCAGATAAAAGCACCATCAAATGTATAGAAGCATAGATCATTTGACCTGAGTGCTAATGTTTCAGGCTGTAGAATCTGATGGAGCAGCACGATCTCCACCTTTTTCCGCCATTGCTCTTGAACAACGAAGCGAATATCTGACAGTCTGGTTTCAAAACCATTCATATCTTGACGATATTTCTCAACCACTATTCTTGTTTCCGAAACAACGTCCATTAGGGATTGGACTTGTGTCTGGAGCACAGATATATCACTCTGTCTAGCAGGAAGATTTTGTTCAGTAGGCGATTTGGACGAGGTTACCTTGACAACCAACCCAGAATTACACAGGAAGGTGCTTTTTGCACTGTTAGTGGAGAGATACTGACGCACTACAGCAAGAGGTGACATTGTGCCTGTAGTAGCCTCATCACCTTCAGGTGGTTGTGGCTGTTCAATCATTTGTTCCATAGCTTCCTGAAAGTTTGAACTTGTAGATTAGTGTACCATATAAGTTACTAATGAGACAAAAACAAAGTAGGTTAAACGTTTATACATAACTTATTTTGGTGAACTACTATAATACATTAGCATGTATTGTAGTGCAAACTACATAATAAAATCACTTTCGGAACATATGTCCATGTAGCATGCCTACTGTATTGTCTATTTCCTCACATTCGTTGACATCTAAGGATAAAGAGACATGGTTTAAAGTAGGGTGAACATAGTATGACATCATTCATAGCATGGGCAAACAGATAGAAAACAAACATGCTATTTTATCATTGTGTGCGCATGTGAACATAACAACTAGATTACAGATCAAGACCAAAAGAATATCCTTCATCTCTTTTAAACCATGTAAGGTGAAATGATACATTAAGACAACTATGAATAAAAGTGAACAGAGTAACTGACATTGGCTGCAAACCAAGTAGTTAAATGAACACATCACAGTACCAATCAGTTCAAGGCAGGAGGAGTAAGGACTTACAACAGCGGCTTGAACTGGTGTGCTCATGCCCTTCATCTTGCTGGTGTGGCAATCCTTGAAGATTTGCACTACATTTGGTTCAGGTTCTTTTTGGTCCATACGGGATTTCCTATGTATTTGGAACAAGTCAATATAGATACGATAATATGGCACACAAAAAAGAAGGAAGTAGCAGCTATTTACAAGAGCCTCATAGTGTGCAATATAGCTACGAGATCCAGTGGTCTGCTGGAATTTCACTTTAGAACGGTTGGTTTTGTTCTTCAAATAGTTAGCCTAGAAGAATATACACTTGTAAGGCACATACATAAATACAAGTTCAATATGTGGTCTGATCAAATACATATAGCCTACCTGATACTTTGGATCAGACCAGTGTTTAATGAGGGCTGTCCAGTCTTCATCTGTAATATATTCCACTGGAGATGTTTGGGCGATTTCATTGTTATCCTTGCCTTCAAAGTGAGATTTTCTAAGGTGGTACCGATACTGTCGCAGAGCAGACTGAAAAACATGACTGCATGCTTGTCTAGTTGCATCATCTTTCGAATCCAACTTGAACCTCATCTATTGAAAAAAGAATGTGAGTCTTATTAGGAGGAAGCTGGAAAGTATGGGACAGAGCAAGACAATATTACTAATTGCGATGAATAACATTACTTATGGATAAACGGTCAAGGAAGGTGTTAAACTAGGTATTGTCTTTCTCATTCCTGTACTGGATCCACGTTGGGAGTATACGTGCATGACACCTAACGGCAACGGCTGCCTCTGATACTAACTTGGCTGACTCTGTAGCATCACGTGGCCTTTTTAAACTGCCTCAAAATGGATCTCCATTCTTCCTCCTTTAGATTTTGTTAATCTATCAAGCATTATCCCTGATGTCTGTTCCCGCTTGCGCCGTGGTGCTAGTTGAAAAACAAATATGGAAAGTGTTAGTGTACATCAAACTGTGAGAGTACATATAAAGGAGCATGCAACTGCAACTTGACTCGGTCAAGTACTGTCTTGGTGTTCATGCTCATGAGGTTCATCTGATCTTGCCAAGTCCTGTTGTGTCAGCAGTGCTTCGGAAGTAGTGTTAGGTGTGAAGGCATCTTGGGAACTGGCTAGTTCTGGAGCAAACGAACGAGTAACTGGTTGAGATGCTGGTACAGTTGAAGCGGATGCTGCAGCTGGTGGAGTAGGTGATACTGTGTTTGTAGATTTAGCCAGTGGACTTGGACCTTCTACTGCACTATAAGTAGCGGCAGAACCTTTTCCGTTTCACCCGACGAGTAACAACACTCCCTACTATATTATTTTCCTTGCTCTTTTTTGACTTTGCCATGTCAAGCTGTACCCACAACACAAAAGAATAAAATCACTCTTCAGAACTCATTGATGCATGATACAGACAAGCAATACTTTGATGTAAGACAACCGGATGAGGATGGAATATGTAAGAAAAACAGGACGACATGACATATTCACAGCTACGATGTGCAAACTAAGCAGAAGGATTTTCAAGAAAATAGAAGTAATGCAAGCTAGACACCATATGAAAGATGCAACCAATATTACTCTGCCAAGTTAAAAGTGTCTTGTCATAAGTGGCAATTCGAAAAATTAGAAGCAGTACAACGTAGAAATCAATGCAAGATGCAACCACTATTAAACTGCCATGTTAAAAGTGTCCAATCATGAGTGACTTATACGGGATACTGTGACACTCCAAAATTTTTATTTGGTTTTTCAGCAAAAACTTTGTTGGTTTTTGAAAAGAGGCCATTTAATTTTTTTTCCAGAAGACCTTCCTCTTAAAAACTTCCTTGGCAAGGATTTTTTACTTTTGTATCCTCTTCAAACTATGGTGTTTGATCATTTAAAACTCTTTCTCTAATGGTTCCCTCTCAAAATATATTTTTGGAGATTATTCTTTTTCTTATAAAAAGAACTCTATGAATTTTTAGGTTTTCTTATCTTGAAACCACCCATGGTTTTACCATGTCTCTTATAGTAAATCTTCTCAAAATCCCTCCCTCCACCTTTGAACAAGCTAGATTCTCTGTCTCAACAAGTCCAAACAAGTTTTGGATTTTATTTCAATTATTTTTATCTCTCAAATCATTTCTGCCAATTATTTTGAGCCTGAGTGATTTTCAAAGCAAGTAGCTCATTGCCTTTGAGTTTTTATCCCAAACCAACCCCCCTGGATAGTCCTTAGTACCCACAACCTACAACCATCTTGATCCACTCTTCTTTTCAAAAATTTCAAATTTCACTCACTTCAAGTTTGGACCAGATTTGACAAATTTGATGAAATTCATATCTACACTTCTCCAAAAATTCCACAAAAATTCAGGCAGCCTCCTGGTGCAATGAGAGGCCACCCCACCAAAATTCAGCTCAAGGAAAATTCTCCACATGCCAAAATCATTTCGTCGAACACTTGGCCGGCACTGTTTCCGTAGACTTTCAAAAAAATTCAGATTTTCAGAATTCAGTCAGTGTCGTTTTCCGTCAGTGACTTGTCATCCATCACCAGTGCCCCTGGCGCGTTGCGCACGACCTCTCCTCCCTGGCCAGAGCACCGCACGCACGCTTGGCCGATTCCAGGCGTCGGTGGCGATGAGCCTCGCCGGTGTTGGAAGCTTCTGCGGTGTCTGCGCCTCCCGTGGCGGCCAGCGAGGGCCCGAGCCTGCTCGCCACGCCACCCGGCGCCGCCCAACGTTCCCTGGCTCTCCGCGTGTCCCTGCCATGCCAGCGCACGCCCGTGGCACCGTCGCCGTGGCCCGGCAAGCACGGAACGTGCTCCCTGCCGCCGAAGGGCCCGCGCCGCCCCGTTCCATCGAGCTCGCCCAAAGCACCCAATCCAAGCTCGTTTAGCACCTAAATGGGACCAGCGGACCTCCACGATGACGCCCAACTCCCTAAACCTCCCCGACCAAGCTCTGCGCCGCCGTAACCTTCGCCGGAGATCCCCGTTCACGGCCACCGCCTTGGATCACCTATAAAAAGGACCCCGAGCTCACTCACGAGCACACACCTTCACTGCACCTCTCCAGGACCCTGCCAAGCCACCAGGAGGACCTCGAGGAGGTCTCCTCCCCCAACTCCGGCCGCCCCAATCCGCCTCGGCCACCAGCTTGATTCGCTCCGGTGAGGCCGTCCCCGGCGCCCAAATGTCGTCTATAGCCTCCTCTAGCACCCAGTGAGCTAACCCCAGCGTCAGTTTGGCCTTCGCAGCTCTCTCCGACGAGGCCCTCGACCACCCGAACCGCCGTCCGCCGGAGCAAGACTCGCCGTCGACGTGGTACTCGCCGGCGACCACCACCACCACCAACCGACGCGGAATGGCGCCCTGAACACGGAGGTACCCTCTGATCTCCCTGCCTCGCCGTGGATCGCCGCCGGCGACCACCGCGGCTCTCGGGCACCATCGAGCTCTGCCGCCTCTTTTAAAAATTCAAACCTGACGGGCGGGACCCGCCTGTCAGCCTCTCTGTCCTTTCTAAGTGAAACGTTTTCTGAAAACTTCTTCTGCCAAAGTACGTCACCCCTCTGGGCCGGCGTATTATTTATCGAATCATTTTCTGTTTTTATAAGTTAGCCCCTGGAAGTTTTCTGTTTCATTACAGATGGGTCCTTGGGTTAAAACCCTTATAACTTTTTAACAGGAAGGACTTTTTGAGTGATTCTTTTTCTGTCCTCTTCAAAATTTTGTATAGTTTTTTATCATATTTATTTGAAAAATATTTGGAATAATTTTTGTGCACCTCACGGTATTCACGATAGCGCGTATATTTTCTTTATACCATAGATACCGAAGTAGGTGACGGGACCGTGAACTTCACCGAGCTAGGCTCCAACTACTCTGAACCAGGCAAGCATGTTTGAACTTTTGATATGATGATTGTTTTGGCATGTTTGCATTAAGTAGTTTATGGCATGTTGATGAACATACCGACGAATGTCATGTTACATGCAGCGATGAGGCAAGTGAGTTTCGAAAATCCATGAGTGGATGGATGTGAGTATGCATGGCCATGTGTTGGCATGAGGATGGGTAAGATGGCAGTGTTGTAGCATGCCAGTCTTATGCCAGGCTATATGACTTCAGTGTCAACCCGTATCATTCCAGTTCCTTCCATTCTTCCTTCCCTGTACTACCACATGTTTTCCGCAAGGAATATGGCTTAGTAAGTTGTAAACCGCTTTCCTGGTACACACCAAAAAGGAGAGGCCGTGATGATGGTTCCATGGCCCTGGATTAAAGCCAGTCATCCGGTCAGGGGGCATGGGTGTTTCCGATTGGGACCGAGAGGGGGGCACCCCTTAGAGCGCGCGTATATAAATTTGATCCCATGCTATTCGAGATTGTGATCTCCCCATCTCAAAAGTTTTGCTTGGACGATGTCTAGGGTGATTCCTAGTATCGAGAGGTAGGATGGGTGTGTACTGGTTAGCTGTGTTTTCTTTCGAAATACCATAAACAGAACTAGTCCTTTGTGACTACGGAAATCCGTTGGCTGTGGGAAAATTTTTGTACAAACTCTGCAGAGTCATATATTCCTTTGAATCATCTATTCCATGTCCAAGTTTGGTATTATCTTATCCTGACAAATGTCAGTTTTGATGACAGAGACTCCGGTGAATCACATGAGTGCTAAGTCTGGTTAAATGTTTATTCATGTGGATGGACTAACCCGTTTATTTTCATGAATTGAATATTTATTATGAGTACTATTTACTTGGGAATAAAAGCCCTTTCTGTGATGTCGCTCAGACGTCTGACTGTGGCATTGTTGAAAGCCCTTTCTGCGATGTCGCTCAGACGTCCGACTGTGGCATTTCTTTTAAAGCCCTTTATGTGGCGTCGCTCAGACGCCCGACTGTGGCATTTCTTTTAAAGCCCTTTATGTGGCGTCGCTCAGACGCCCGACTGTGGCATTTCTTTTAAAGCCCTTTATGTGGCGTCGCTCAGACGCCCGACCGTGGCATTTCTTTTAAAGCCCTTTATGTGGCGTCGCTCAGACGCCCGACTGTGGCATTTCTTTTAAAGCCCTTTATGTGGCGTCGCACAGACGCCCGACTGTGGCATTTCTCTTAAAGCCCTTTATGTGGTGTCGCCTAGACGCCCAACTGCGGCGTGCTTTATTTATTTATCTTCCTATCGAGGTGTCGCTTCAGACACCCGATTGGGTTTATAGTTATTTTGTTGGGTTTTCGAGCGGACTACCGCCGACCCCCTTTTTACCTATCTTGTTTTTACGAAGTAATGTGACACTGTTAAAATACTCATGACGCATCCATGCATGCATTTGTTATATCTTACGTCCGAACTGTCTTGCGAGTACTTTCAAAGTACTCACCTGGCTTGTTGATTTGGCCAGATGCTGACGAAGGCGATCTCATGGATGAAGAATTTGATAGCGAGTCCGACGCCTAGAGGAATCCCAGTCAGTCTCGTGCGACCCTGGATTTGGTCACTGTATTATATCCGCTTCCGCTACCAAATAAATTCATCGAGCCTCACCTCGACGTTCGATGATATGCCAGTTTTAGAGTCATGTATCACACTCCCCGCTGTGTTTTTCCACCACCACCCTATCCTCGAGTCAGTAGTATGCCTCCACACCACTGTGTCATGTCCGCCATTATGTATAATTATTGGCGTGCTTGTAATAATTTGGTTGAGCAACCGTAGCTCGACCATGTAATATATTTTATGCTACTGGCTTATTGTATCAAGAATTTGTCTACAGGTAAGGAGGATTTTTATCATACTGGATTCAAAAGATTGGTTTTCTCAATAAACATTTTTATTGAATAACCGGTCGTGACAAGCTTGGTACCAGAGCCAGGCTGACTGTAGGAAGCCACTAGGTGCGAACACTAATTGATTATTAGCATGATAGAGCCTATTTATATTTTTTTCTGCAATTGTAGTCATTTCTGACAGTCAGCATAAATTTATGATCTGACCATTCAGAATTTTTGCCTACTTTTGTAGATGGCCGACAACAGCTGCGAGTCTCAGACCTTCGCCAACGTGCTCGATGGGTTCGTCAAGCTTCTTTCCTTCATCGTTCAGGTCGCGATGGGGCCATCTGTGCACCCAGTCTTCACACTCTGCCAGCACCGAGTCAACGACAGTCTGACCATGCACCAGGCCGCGGTGCAGTTCAAGGGAGGGCGTGGTGAGTTACGCCGCTTCCGATTCTTGGGAAGAGCCATGCCTACGGAGAGGCATGCTATGCAGATGGCAACCCGCGAGGCGATAGCTTGTCTCAGGGATGTCCTCCCCGTGATGAAGACTCGTCGTTACCGTTATCTTCCATGCCATGTGCCTTACACCTGTCACTACACATTCTCCTGCCCCAGAGGAGAACGAGACGAGGCTTTTGAGATGCTTATTGAGTATCTCCGGGCCCTGGAGGCAGCCTTCGACAACCTGGTGGACAACTTCATAGCTGCCAGCATGGACTCAGTCCATGGCTGTGCCGCCAACAGGAGGGAGCTCCTACCCACCGCACCGCCACTGACTTTTGTCTCGTCCTCAACATCTTATGCACCTACTCGTCGCCTGCCTTCTACCGAAGAATTCAACCAAGTCATTGCGCCCACTCCAGCGCGCACTGCACCACCCTTCGCGCCCACTCCTGTTCGTGTTGTTCTGCCCCTGGCACCCGCTCCATCTACTTGGCGAAACACTACACGTATGGAGCCTATTAGCAAGGAGGAAGTCGAGTCCCCAGCCTCGCTACGCCTCACCCTCGGCAGGGCAAAGGAGATCGTCAACATCTCCGCCTGAGTATGCTTAGCCGCCATGCAATGTACCGCTTGGTACGATATATTTATATGTACATAGGTTGTGAGAAGTAGCCTGTTTGCGCATCATGTAGGATCTGGAGGAGTGCACTAGCCATAAATAACATGTCAGGAATATGTACACATATCCTGAGTGATGTATTGTATAATTACTGTCTGCGTGTAAGATATGTAATGAGCAGTCCTTCTCCGCGCGCAAATCGATTTGTTTTTCTTAAGTAAACTTGGTTATTTAATTTTATTTGCCAGCTTTATGCATTTATGGAATTGTTTTTGCGACTCTTTCCGCTTTTCTTATGGGCTTTACAAAATATATCCCCAGAGTGAAAAATGTCTCATCCTTGGACTCGCTCCATGCCAACTCCGCCAGAGGAAAATTATGATACACAACCCAACAACAAGTTCACACAGGGACAGTCGAGCCAACAGGGCAGTGAATCGGCACTTTCACAAATGTGTCGCCTTTATGAGCAGAGTCAGCATGGACCAAGTAATCAATATGGGAAATCACCATGGACAGTATCAGCAGCATTCCAAGTTATCTGAGCTACAAAATACACGTCCCCAAACATTTTCTCATACCGACAAGCCTCTTGAAGCCGAGGATTGGCTTCGAGATATGGAGAGAAAATGAGTTATTGCAAAATGTTCAGACCCCGAGAAGGTACTATATGCCCCGCACTATCTCACAGGAGCAGCTGCATCATGGTGGGAGAATTTTCTGCACATGCACCCCAACGAAAGTGATATAACCTAGGATGATTTCAAGGAAGGTTTCCGTGGTGCACACATTCCTAAGAGTATTATGAAGATCAAGAAGAGAGAGTTCGATGACCTCAAACAAAGGAACATGACAGTGTCAGAATACAATGGTCAATTTACTCTATTGTCTCGCTACACCAATGAAGAACGTATGACTGAAAGCAAGAAGATGGAGAAATTCCTTGACGGTCTGGCGCCCGCGCTTAAATGCCAACTGGTCATGCACACTTTTCCAGATTTTAAGACTCTAGTGGACAAAGCCATTACTCTGGAAAGTGAGAGACGTAGCTTGGAGGATTTCCGCGAGCGAAAAAGAGACCAGACTACTCTTGCGCGCAACCACCGAAGCAAGACAGATTTTCAGAAAGGTGGGACACACAAAACCCCGACAAATGTCTCACGACCAGTCAAGAATTTCCATGCCAGAGACAAGGAGTTTACATATCTCCCAGGCGTGACCTGCTACGCTTGTGGAGAAGAAGGGCACTATGCCAAACAGTGCCCCAAGCCAAGGAACTCGACCCCGAAGCCAAACAACGGTGGCAATAATTCAGCGCCCAAGCGCAACAATTTCAAACCCAACAACAACCACAGGAAGGGTCATCTGAACCACGGAACCAAAGAGGAGGCACAAAATGCTCCGGATATCGTACTCGGTACGTTTCCTGTCAACACAATACCTGCAATGGTTTTGTTTGATTCTGGAGCTTCTCACTCTTTCATTTCGAAAAGTTTTGCTTTGCAAAATAATTTTTCGATGCTTCCTTTGGAGAAATCCATGATCATCAAGTCCCCTGGGATTCAGCAAGTTACTTAGAGTTACTGTCAGAATGTGGTTATTGAGTTCGAAGGATTGAAATTTCACGCCAATCTTATTGTGTTGGAAAATAAAGGACTAGATGTCATCCTAGGGATGGACTGGTTAACCGCCAACAAAGGTTTTATTGACTGTTTCAACCGGACCGTAATTCTCACACACCACCACGGGAAGACAATAAAGGTATCAGCCAAAGAAAGAAAAATACCCCGGCAACCGAGATTGAATAAAGTGGACGTTTCTGAGCTAAACAAGGTTCCAGTAGTGTGTGAATTTCCAGACGTATTCCCGAAGAACTACCAGGCATGCCACTAGACTGAGAAATAGAATTCCGCATTGAGCTAGCACCAGGAACCACCCCCATATACAAGAAACCATACAGAATGGCACCATCCGAGTTGATTGAGTTGAAGAAACAAATAAAGGAATTGCTGGACAAGGGATACATTCGAGCCAGCTCCTCACCTTGGGGATCACCAATTTTATTTGCCAAAAAGAAGGATGGAACACTGAGATTGTGCATAGACTACCGAGCACTTAACATGGTCACAGTCAAGAACAAATACCCGATGCCGCGGATAAATGATTTATTTGATTAGATCGCTCAGGCCAAGGTATTCTCAAAGATTGACTTAAGGTCAGGATACCATCAATTAAAAGTGCGAACAGAAGATATCCCCAAAACAGCCTTCACCTCCAGATATGGACTATATGAGTTCACAGTTATGCCTTTTGGATTAACGAACGCCCCCTCATATTTTGTTCACCTCATGAACAAAGTATTTATGAAGTTTATGGACAAGTTCTTTGTGGTATTTATTGATGATATTCTGATATACTCCAAGACACCAGAAGAGCACGCGGAACATCTCAGGATTGTGCTAGGAGAACTCAGGAAACACCAATTGTATGCCAAGTTCAGCAAGTGCGAATTTTGGCTAAGACAAGTAGGCTTTCTAGGCCACGTGCTGACCCAAGACGGCATCGCAGTGGACCCGGAGAAAGTCAGGGCCATACTTGGCTGGAAGTCACCAGCCAGCGTAACGGACATACGAAGTTTCTTGGGAATGGCAGGATACTACCACAGATTTATTGAAGGATTCTCCACCCTAGCCAAGCCAATGACGCAGTTACTCAAGAAGGACAAGAAGTTTGAATGGACAGATGCCTGCGAGAAAAGTTTCCAAGAGCTAAAACAGAAATTAACGACAGCACCGGTATTAATTGTGCCAGACATACACAAGAATTTTGAAGTGTATTGTGACGCATCCCGAAAAGGCCTCGGGTGCGTGTTGATGCAAGAAGGCAAGGTTGTCGCATACGCTTCAAGGCAACTTCGCAAGCATGAGGAAAATTATCCCACTCATGACATAGAAATGGCAGCAGTCATTCATGCACTCAAGGAATGGAGGCATTTCTTACTTGGAAATCGATGTGAAATATACACGGACCATAAAAGTCTCAAATATATTTTCACACAGCCAGAACTAAACTTACGGCAACGACGCTGGTTGGAATTGGTAAAGGATTATGATGTTGGTATCCACTATCATCCAGGAAAAGCAAATGTAGTGGCCGATGCTCTTAGTCGGAACCCCAGCTCCGACGAAAACAGTCTGCAAAGCTTGAGACCTGAATTCCAACAAGAATTTTCCAAACTCAACATGTTACTGATCGCGGAAGGCACCATATCAAACTTGGAAATAAAGCCCGACCTTGTGGAAAGAATTAAAGAAGCTCAGCCTGGTCACCCCAGCATTGAAGGAATTAAAAGAAAGGTGAGTATGGGCAAGGCCTCGGAGTTCGTCATAGGTGATGATGGAATATTACGGTACGGAGACAGACTCTGCGTGCCAAACATAGAGGACCTCAAACAGAAAATTCTAGCTGAAGCACACACCACCCCATATTCGATCCACCCTGGAGGAACCAAAATGTATAAGGACATTCAGGAAAGATTTTGGTGGCACGGTATGAAGAGGGACATAGACACATTCGTTGCATGTTGCGATTCTTGTCAACGCATAAAAGTTGAGCATCAAAAACCAGCCGGACTACTACAACCAAACAAAATACCTGAGTGGAAATGGGATGAAATAGGGATGGATTTCATTGTCGGACTACCTCGGTCACGACACGGGAGTGATGCCATATGGATCATCACCGATAGATTAACCAAGGTGGAACATTTCATTCCAGTGAAGATAACCTACAACACTCAGAGGCTTGCCAGGATTTATCTCTCCCATATAGTTTGTCTGCATGGAGTCCCGAAGACTATAATATCCGATAGAGGCACTCAGTTCGTCTCGATATTCTGGGATCATTTACAACAGGCTCTGGGAACTCAACTGGCCTACAGTACAACCTACCATCCCCAGACTGATGGACAGACTGAGCGCGTAAACCAAATTTTAGAAGACATGCTGAGAGCATGTGTCCTCACCTATGGAACTAGTTGGGAAGAAAGCCTGCCATATGCCGAGTTCGCATACAACAATAGTTACCAGGCCAGCCTGCAGATGGCACCATTTGAAGCTCTGTATGGACGGAGATGTCGTACCCCGCTAAATTGGTCAGAGACCGGAGACAGTCGTATCTTCGGCCCAGACATGCTCAAAGAAGCCGAGGAAAAAGTCAAGCTAATCAGGGACCGACTCAAGACCGCTCAAAGCCGACAGAAGAGTTATTACGATCAGAAACATCGTGGGATCAATTTTGAACCCGGTGAATTTGTGTACCTACGAGTATCACCTATGAGGGGACTGCAACGGTTTAAGATTAAGGGGAAGTTAGCACCAAGATTCATTGGACCATTCTGCATAGTGGCACGAAGAGGCACTGTAGCCTACCAGCTAGACTTACCCGAAGAATTGTCCGACATCCACGACGTGTTCCACGTCTCTCAATTGAGGAAGTGCGTAAGCAAACCAGAGAAGCAAGTATCCCATGAGAACATTGACGTGCAGCCATACCTCACCTATCGAGAACACCCAGTAAAAATATTAGAGGAGTCTGAAAGGAGGACCCGACAGAAAACCATCAAGTTTTTCAGAGTTCAGTGGAGCAATCACACCGAAAGTGAAGCAACCTGGGAAAGGGAGGATTTCCTTCGGACAGAGCATCCACACTTATTTAAGGATCAGCTGAAATCTTGGGGACGAGATTTTTCCTAAGGGGGTAGGTGTTGTGACACTCCAAAATTTTTATTTGGTTTTTCAGCAAAAACTTTGTTGGTTTTTGAAAAGAGGCCATTTAATTATTTTTTTCAGAAAACCTTCCTCTTAAAAACTTCCTTGGCGAGGATTTTTATTTTTGTATCCTCTTCAAACTATGGTGTTTGATCATTTAAAACTCTTTCTCTAATGGTTCCCTTCTCAAAATATATTTTTGGAGATTATTCTTTTTCTTATAAAAAGAACTCTATGAATTTTTAGGTTTTTTATCTTGAAACCACCCATGGTTTTACCATGTCTCTTATAGTAAATCTTCTCAAAATCCCTCCCTCCACCTTTGAACAAGCTAGATTCTCTGTCTCAACAAGTCCAAACAAGTTTTGGATTTTATTTCAATTATTTTTATCTCTCAAATCATTTCTGCCAATTATTTTGAGCCTGAGTGATTTTCAAAGCAAGTACCTCATTGCCTTTGAGTTTTTATCCCAAACCAACCCCCCTGGATAATCCTTAGTACCCACAACCTAGAACCATCTTGATCCACGCTTCTTCTTTTCAAAAATTTCAAATTTCACTTACTGCAAGTTTGGACCAGATTTGACAAATTTGATGAAATTCATATCTACACTTCTCCAAAAATTCCACAAAAATTCAGGCAGCCTCCTGGTGCAATGAGAGGCCACCCCACCAAAATTCATCTCAAGGAAAATTCTCCACATGCCAAAATCATTTCGTCGAACACCTGGCCGGCACTGTTTCCGTAGACTTTCAGAAAAATTCAGATTTTCAGAATTCAGTCAGCGTCGTTTTCCGTCAGTGACTTGTCATCCATCACCAGTGCCCCCTGGCGCATTGCGCACGGCCTCTCCTCCCTGGCCAGAGCACCGCACGCACGGTTGGCCGATTCCCGGCATCGGTGGCGACGAGTCTCGCCGGCGTTGGAAGCTTCTGCGGTGGCTGCGCCTCCCGTGGCGGCCAGCGAGGGCCCGAGCCTGCTCGCCACGCCACCCGGCGCCGTCCAACGTTCCCTAGCTCTCCACGTGTCCCTGCCATGCCAGCGCACGCCCGTGGCACCGTCGCCGTGGCCCGGCAAGCACGGAACGTGCTCCCTGCCGCCGACGGGCCCGTGCCGCCCCGTTCCGTCGAGCTCGCCCAAAGCACCCAATCCAAGCTCGTTTAGCACCTAAATGGGACCGGTGGACCTCCACGATGACGCCCAACTCCCTAAACCTCCCCGACCAAGCTCTGCCCCGCCATAACCTTCGCCGGAGATCCCCGTTCACGGCCACCGCCTCGGATCGACTATAAAAAGGACCCCGAGCTCACTCACGAGCACACACCTTCACTGCACCTCTCCAGGACCCTGCCAAGCCACCAGGAGGACCTCGAGGAGGTCTCCTGCCCCAACTCCGGCCGCCCCGATCCGCCTCGGCCACCAGCTCGATTCGCTCCGGTGAGGCCGTCCCCGGCGCCCAAATCTCGTCTATAGCCTCCTCTAGCACCCAGTGAGCTAACCCCAGCGTCAATTTGGCCTTCGCAGCTCTCTCCGACGAGGCCCTCGACCACCCGAACCGCCGTCCGCCGGAGCAAGACTCGCCGTCGACGTGGTACTCGCCGGCGACCACCACCACCACCAACCGACGCGGAATGGCGCCCTGAACACGGAGGTACCCTCCGATCTCCCTGCCTCGCCGTGGATCGCCGCCGGCGACCACCGCGGCTCTCGGGCACCGTCGAGCTCTGCCGCCTCTTTTAAAAATTCAAACCTGATGGGCTGGACCCGCCTGTCAGCCTCTCTGTCCTTTCTAAGCGAAACGTTTTCTGAAAACGTCTTCTGCCAAAGTACGTCACCCCTCTGGGCCGGCGTATTCTTTATCGAATCATTTTCTGTTTTTACAAGTTAGCCCCTGGAAGTTTTCTGTTTCATTACAGATGGGTCCTTGGGTTAAAACCCTTATAACTTTTTAACAGGAAGGAATTTTTGAGTGATTCTTTTTCTGTCCTCTTCAAATTTTTGTCTAGTTTTTTATCATATTTATTTGAAAAATAATTGGAATATTTTTTGTGCACCTCACGGTATTCATGATAGCGCGTATATTTTCTTTATACCATAGATACCGAAGGAGGTGACGGGACCGCGAACTTCACCGAGCTAGGCTCTGACTACTCTGAACCAGGCAAGCATGTTTGAACTTTTGATATGATGATTGTTTTGGCATGTTTGCATTAAGTATTTTATGGCATGTTGATGAACATACCGACGAATGTCATGTTACATGCAGCGATGAGGCAAGTGAGTTTCGAAAATCCATGAGTGGATGGATGTGAGTATGCATGGCCATGTGTTGGCATGAGGATGGGTAAGATGGCAGTGTTGTAGCATGCCCGTCTTATGCCAGGCTATATGACTTCAGTGTCAACCCGTATCATTCCAGTTCCTTCCATTCTTCCTTCCCTGTACTACCACATGTTTTCCGCAAGGAATATGGCTTAGTAAGTTGTAAACCGCTTTCCTGGTACACACCAAAAAGGAGAGGCCATGATGATGGTTCCATGGCCCTGGATTAAAGCCAGTCATCCGGTCAGGGGGCATGGGTGTTTCCGGTTGGGACCGAGAGGGGGGCACCCCTTAGAGCGCGCGTATATAAATTTGATCCCATGCTATTCGAGATTGTGATCTCCCCGTCTCAGAAGTTTTTCTTGTACGATGTCTAGGGTGATTCCTAGTATCGAGAGGTAGGATGGGTGTGTACTGGTTAGCTGTGTTTTCTTCCGAAATACCGTAAACGGAACTAGTCCTTTGTGACTACGGAAATCCGTTGGCTATGGGAAAATTTTTGTACAAACTCTGCGGAGTCATATATTCCTTTGAATCATCTATTCCATGTCCAAGTTCGGTATTATCTTATCCTGACAAATGTTAGTTTTGATGACAGAGACTCCGGTGAATCACATGAGTGCTAAGTCCGGTTAAATGTTTATTCATGTGGATGGACTAACCCGTTTACTTTCATGAATTGAATATTTATTATGAGTACTATTTACTTGGGAATAAAAGCCCTTTCTGTGATGTCGCTCAGACGTCCGACTGTGGCATTGTTGAAAGCCCTTCTGCGATGTCGCTCAGATGTCCGACTGTGGCATTTTTTTTAAAGCCCTTTATGTGCCGTCGCTCAGACGCCCGACTGTGGCATTTCTTTTAAAGCCCTTTATGTGGCGTCGCTCAGATGCCCGACTGTGGCATTTCTTTTAAAGCCCTTTATGTGACGCCCGACTGTGGCATTTATTTTAAAGCCCTTTATGTGGCGTCGCTCAGACGCCCGACTGTGGCATTTCTTTTAAAGCCCTTTATGTGGCGTCGCTCAGACGCCCGACTGTGGCATTTCTCTTAAAGCCCTTTATGTGGTGTCGCCTAGACGCCCAACTGCGGCGTGCTTTATTTATTTATCTTCCTATCGAGGTGTTGCTTCAGACACCCGATTGGGTTTATAGTTATTTTGTTGGGTTTTCGAGCGGACTACCGCCGACCCCCTTTTTACCTATCTTGTTTTTATGAAGTAATGTGACACTGTTAAAATACTCATGACGCATCCATGCATGCATTTGTTATATCTTACGTCCGAACTGTCTTGCGAGTACTTTCAAAGTACTCACCTGGCTTGTTGATTTGGCCAGATGCTGACGAAGGCGATCTCATGGATGAAGAATTTGATAGCGAGTCCGACGCCTAGAGGAATCCCAGTCAGTCTCGTGCGACCCTGGATTTGGTCACTGTATTATATCCGCTTCCGCTACCAAATAAATTCATCGAGCCTCACCTCGACGCTCGATGAGATGCCAGTTTTAGAGTCATGTATCACACTCCCCGTTGTGTTTTTCCACCACCACCCTATCCTCAAGTCAGTAGTATGCCTCCACACCACTGTGTCATGTCCGCCATTATGTATAATTATTGGCGTGCTTGTAATAATTTGGTTGAGCAACCGTAGCTCGACCCTGTAATATATTTTATGCTACTGGCTTATTGTATCAAGAATTTGTCTACCGGTAAGGAGGATTTTTCTCATACTGGATTCAAAAGATTGGTTTTCTCAATAAACATTTTTATTGAAAAACCGGTCGTGACAGATACACAACAGTAGTACTTTGATGTAAGAACATGGTATGATAGATAGATGAAGTGTATTCTAGACACAGAAAGCCATGTCATATGCACATGTATAATGTATAAACTCAGCAGGTGCAATTTAATCAAAATAGAAGAAATACAGGGTAGAAAACATATGCAACATGAAACCAATTATCACACTGTCAACTTAGAGCAAGCACCTACGATGGTGGAGTACGGGAGATGAACTCATCATGTAGACTTGGGACTTCAACTTCATTAGCAGTAGCAGTGGCAAATCTAGAGAGTCTCTGTTTGCGTCGGTGCGGAGGACCACCAACATCCCCTAACTTACTCTTTTGCTTCCTATTTTCTGATATTGCCTTATGAAGTCAAAACCACAAGAAGATGAATAAAATTAGCTCTGCATAACTGGTTGATGCATGATACAGACGAACACTACTTTGATGTAAGGCAAGCGCAGGATAGGAGGATGGAATATATACAAAAAAGACAGCGTTTCAGATTCACACGTACGATAGGAGGATGGAATATGTATGAAAAAACAGTAAACGGAAGGCATTTCAACAAAACTAGAAGAAATGAAAGCTAGGCACCATATGAACATGCAACCAATATCACTCTATCATGTAAAAAGTGTCTCGTCGTAAGTGCCATTTCAAGAAATTAGAAGCAGTACAATCTAGAAGACAATGCAAGATGCAACCTACATCACAGTCCCAAGTTAAATGTGTCTTATGGGTAAGTGATCGTTGCAGGTATAAGTTGTAAGCTACGCAGATGCAATTCAACATAATCAGAAGCAATACAAACTAGACATCATACGGAAAACGCAACCATGTATAACAGTTCCAAGTAAGAGCAAGCACATGTGTTGGTGGAGTGGGGAGGTGTGCTCATCATGTACACGTATGTTCTAGAAACAGGAACACGTGTCATATTCACAGGCATTATGTGTAAAGTAAGCTGATGCAATTCAAGTTAGAAGCAATACAAGCTAGACATCATACGCAACATGCAACCACATATAATAGTGTCAAGTCAGAGCAAGCACCTGTGATGGTGGAGTAGGGGAGATGTGCTCATCATCTACACAGCTACGTTGACTGTCCAGCCTTGTATTGTCCTACGAATCTTGTTGGGAGGACGGCGGAGTAGAATCTGTAGAGACCCCCTGTTTGATTTGCTCCGAAGGACCACCATCATCCACGGCCGGACTAATTTCCTTCAGTTGTAATGATTTTGCATTGTGAAGTCAAACCGACAAGAAAAAGGAATAAAATTCGCTCTTCAGAACTCATTCATGCATGATATTGACGAACACTACTCGGATGAAAGGCAAACACATGATGCGAGGATGGAATATGTATGAAAAACATGATGGTGTGAAATATTCACACCTATGATGTGGTAACTAAGCAGAAGGAATTTCAACAAATTAGAAGCACTGCAAGCTAGACACCATATGAAAGATGCAACCAATATCACTCTGCCAAGTTCAAACTGTATGGCGTTTCAACAAATTAGAAGCAGTACATGCTAGAAATCATATGAAAGACACAACCAATATCACAGTGGCGACTTAAAGGTGCCTTATCATAAGAAATAGTATGTAGAAAAAACAGGAAAGCGTGTCATATTCACATGTATCATGTGTAAGCCAAGCAGATGCAGTTTACACTAATTAGGAGCAATACGAGCTAGAAACCATATGCAACATGCAACCAGATATCACACTGCCAAGTTAGAGCGAGCACCTTGGATGGTGGAGTAGGGGAGCGGAGACTTGGACCTTGTAATGCACTATCAGTACAAGGAGAATCGATACAGATGCTCCGTTTACGTTGCTGCAGAGGACCACCATCATCGCCTTCCTTACTCTTTTCCTTCCTCTTTCTTGATTTTGCCTTGTCAAGTCAAACCCACAAGAAAAAGGAATAAAATTTGCTCTTCAGAACTCATTGATGCATGATACTGACGAACACTACTTTCATGTAAGACGAACACTACATATCACACTGCCAAGTAAGAGCAAGCACCTGCAATGGTGGTGTGGGGGAATTGCGGTGATCAACTAGAGAGCTACGTTGACTATCTTCATTTAGCCTTGCTGTTTCTTGAGAATCATGTGGGGAGGATGACACTACACTCTTTAAACAAGTATGGCGTCTCACAGAAACCCACCCAGGTGACTGTCTCATCATAAGTGATTGACAAGGGATACAAAAGAGCATTAGTTTGATGTACGAACATGGTTAATAGACATATGTAGTATGTATCAAAAATAGGAAGGCATGTCATTATCAAAGGTATAATGTGTAAAGTAAGCAGATGCAATTTAACCAAATTGGAAGCAATACAAGCTAGACACCATATGCAACATGCAACCACATTTGACAGCGTGAAGTTAAAGCAAGCACCTGGGATGGTTGTGTGTGGAAATTGAGATCATCAACTGCAGAGCTACGTTTACTGTCTCCAACTGCTGACACTGCACCCATTAGAGCGTTGGAACGCTTAGTGCTTATCTTCGAATTACACTGGAGCAACTTCTGTCTTTTCTTTTCTGCATTCATCAACACTGCGTCAGAGTCTGAAATTCCCATGCATAAAAAAACAATAGTGTGAGTATGGGTGAAGTGTGTGCACAATTAGTACAGTGTAAAGGTAGCAGATAGCAGGTCGGTGAGAAATAGATGATGGGAGACATATGATAGCTCTACAACATGCATAGCACACTAAATTACTACAAGATTCTATGAAAATAATAGTCGACTGAAAGCAAATAGGTCAGTCCATTTTTTCTGCACCGTCCGATGTAGAAAGAACGGGCAGATCGCCTTCATCTACCTCCAGCGAGTCAGTGTTGACGATCTTCCTTGAAACGCCAGCGACCACCGACCCAGTATTCCTCCCCTGCCTGCACCCTCCCCTCGACCTCACCGCACCGCCGTGCTTGGCACCGCCCCCCTGGCCATCCATTCAAGCCCCGCCAACCTCCAGATCGGGCGCAAGCAGCTCCTGTGCCCCACACCCCTATGATAGACACCGATGCACCGCTTCCCCGGGGAACGGGCGGACTAGGTGCTCCGCGCGCCTAAGCGGGTGCTGCTTCTTTTTATTGAGGTTCGACTGACCCTGAATTGAAATCCAGGCGGGCTACTGACCTCTAGCAAAGGTGAAATAGTAAAAGGGAGGAAACCTTGTGCATTTAGTATCACGAAGAAGATGCAGTAAGAAGCGCTCAACTAGTTTCTTTCATGGGATGAATACGGTGAGAGCGGAGATGTAAGATTTGTATGAATAAGGGAAGAGGAGTACATCTTTCTGCTGTCAGTGTTGTGTCCTCCTTCTGTTTTTCCGATGATCTTCTTGTTGTTCGCCGGAAACCAGAAGTTGTGGAGGACGGTGCTGCCTTGGACGAACCCAAGGCCAAGTTGTTGAGTGTGGTGCGGTGGCCGTCTGTCGGCGGCGGGGAAGCAGATCCGAGGTGGCGAACGACGGCATAGCGAGAACAACTCCGGTGCGGTAGACGGTTGCGACAGTAGAGCCGCAGTAGTGAGGCGCAGGACGGCGTGGTCGGAGTGGTTCGGGTACAGCGCACGTCGGTGTCGGTGTCGTGGAGGTAGCTCTGCCTCGGCTTCAGCTGCTAAGTCCTTGAGGGCGTTGCGGTTGCAGTTGCGTTGGACGACGACATCGGGGTACCGGCTCCGGCGTGATGGAGGAGGGCGGCGGTGGATTGGCCGCTATGGGGTGGAGGACGGAGGAGGCTGGGGTTTCGTGGATGGTGGAGAGGGCGTTTTCGCGCCCACGGAGTATGAATGGGGAAATGGAGGGAGGCGGGGAACAAAGGGGGAACAATGTTTCGGTTTGAGACACGCTTGTTTGAAATTTGGGGAAAGTTACAAACTTTCCCCCCATCTAAAATTTCGGACATATTGCGGGTTGGGGGTAGGACAGTCATGTCAGGTGTCCCAAATGTGGGCGGGATAGATTTCGGCCGACCGCATGGGTAGGCGCCCACGGCGTATGAATGCTTCTCTGGCGTCTTGGTGAAATTACAAACCTACCCCGGTTTAGATCTTTGGACATCGGGCCGATAGGCTACACGGGCCAGAGTCAGGACAGTAATTTCCTACCACCAAAACATTAGTCTCGCGTGGTTTCGGGTGACCAGAGGCCTATTTGGCGCTTCCTTCAATATTTGGGAGCAGAAGCATTAATGTTTTCGGTTCTCTTGAATTGAACTTTGAGGATTTGTCAAACTTCACAAATCTTTACTCTTGAAAATCCTAAAGCTACGATTATTTTGGAATGGAGGGGGTACATTTGAATATACATTGTACACGAGTATATATTAAAAAATGCAACTTACCTCAGTTCATGCATGGTTCCAGATATAATCTCCTTGGTTGCAAAAAAAGTTAGATATGCGTATGAATATATATATATATATATATATATATATATATATATATATATATATATATATATATATAGCATGTTCAAACTCACAACAAAGATTGATGCCCCCTTTTACATGTGATTTACAAATGCCATTATCTCGGGTTCAAATAGATGAATGCACTTCCTATGAATTCGAATCTTCGAAACCCCCTTTATGTTGAATTCGACATGTATTCTATTTCGTAGCTAGCAATTTGGAATGTATCCATGCAAGTGACAAATGTATAAAGTGCTTCACACTAACAGCATGGAGTGTGCACTAATTAAAGTTTATATATGACTTGCAAAAGCATCTATTGCCTGTATTTCAAACCGCTCTCACTCTATGGATCGATAATATGAAATAAACACATGCACATGCTAGAATTCAATTGCAATTGAAGAAAGAGCCTACTCCTGGTACTGTATGTTAGTGATAGGGTGTGTACAAAGTACACGTGAATACCAGGCATTGTGTGTGTGTGTATACTATCGGCGAACTAGCCCCCAAGCTTGTATAACATACTAAGGTCCTAGGGTTACAAATCATATATAGTCGGCTTATCACCAGTGGGGATAGAGTCCTCCACGACTCTGGTAGCTTCGTGTTGTACGCGGAGTCCTCCACATGGGTCTTTGTATAACACGTCTCGGTCCAACCTATATGTGGTGCCGGATGGAACTGACCCATGAGTCTTCATGTTCACCCACCACAACTAGAAATGATGTGCCCACCACACCACACACGCAATCGGCCACTAAGAAAATAAGCATATACAATAGTACAACGGTATCTAGCTCACGATACGTCTCCATATTTTGTTGATGACACTGATGGACTTTGCATCTGATGCGTGCTCCGTATTTTGTTGACGACACTTACGGTCATTGTATTTGAAGCGAAAGCACGATATGGTCACTGGACTTCAGAATAAGCTCATCACGGTCACCACATACATTTTGTCGTGCTAACCAACACGTGGTTGGATGGTTAGAGGACAGTGGTTTCTCGAGACCACCAAGGTTAAAGTACCGGTGCTCGCATTTATCTTGTGTTAATTTTAGTATTTTCCGGCGACGTACGCTCAGTGGGAGGAGACGTTCCACTCGACTATGAGGCACCTATGGTGACTTTGTAAAATCTCAAGATCATATATGCTGGCCCACTCTCTCGAAGGTGCTCATAGGGGTAGGGTTCGCGTGTGTGCGCTTATAGCGGTGAGTGCTTGCGCGTATATATGAGCCCTTGCGTCTGTACCGTGTTAAACAAATACATATCATGATTATATAGGGGGTGGAGTTTGATGATAAACTGGAGGCCCTTGATTTCGTATCCAACGGCTGGAAAATCTAATGACCAGAGATGAAAAAGTCAGTCGACTGACGTGTAGCCTCACCCCGCACGTACACATGCACGCACGCAAGACACGCCCGCATGTAGGCGTGCAACACTGACACGTACACACGCACGCATGCTGGCGTGCAACACTGACACGTACACATGCACTCACGAACACACGCACGTAAGCACCCGTGCATGCAACACTAAAACGTACCCTTGCACGCACACAACACTCGCACGCCTGCATGCACACAGCACACGACGCAAGACACACGTTCAACCTATACATGCATGCACCCTTTGTTAAGGACATGGATTGTTACAGGTATTAATCAATCTTATATGTGATAAGTAGAACATTGATGTTTGCAGCAGTCTTTATGAATCACAACGTATCAAACGGGCTATCAACATAGTAGGCTTATCTACATGAAAAAGATGACGTCACACTCAATGAAAAATCATCGGTTTATGAAATGCCCGCTTCTGACCGCCCTGGCCCACCAAAGGTTCCTCTGCTGTGCGCTGCCTATGTTGGCTCACTGACATGCATGCCATGCACCCAAAGAGCCCACATGTCAGTGGAATAATGGCGCGGTGTCCTAGGTCAGAGTCAAGGGCGCCACTCGCAGCACGCCCGACTGAATATGCCTCCGTGCCGCATTCAAACGCCTCCATGAAACCCGCTCGTGTGGAAGCTGAGAAACCCACTCTAGACACACGTCCGTTCATGACCGAACCGGCGTTAAACGCAATGCCAGACGAGCTCCTCCCGTCCGCCATCTATTTAATCTCCTATTTAAACGAGGCCAAACGCCGGCCATTAATCGCACACCTCTGCTGCTCCCCTATCTCCTCCACCATTTTGTCCACTCTTAAAATGGCTTACGAAGAGTAGTTATTCCGCATCCAAGCCGGCTGGGTAGCCCACCGGATATGAGCTATGCAGCTCGCTGATCCACCTCCCTCCCCTCGCCCGACGGAGCCAGTTGCCGCGCCAAGCTGGCGCGCGGTTCAGCAACTCGCCGCTCCAGGCCGGCTCGACGAGGAGCAGCGCACGGGGGTCGTTGCTGCCGTCCATGCTGCCGCCTCGTACCGCGTCTCCCATTTCTGTGGCTGAGACTCCCGTGCTGGCGGCCGCGCCATGCAAGCAGCGACAGAAGCCGGGTGCGCGGAGAGCGACAAGTTGATGGCCAGCACCTCCGCGTCCGCCGCCATCATCGAGGAGAAGTAGAACACGGGAGGCCGCCGGCGCTTGGGTCCCATGAAGGCCACCGCGGAGGCGATGCCGGCATACACAGCAGGTTTCTGGTCGGATCCTTTTTTTTTGCGAGGACCTTCGTCGACCCCGCATGGGCCCCACGGAAGAGGGGAATGTTAGGATGAACTCGAGCCGGTACCGGCCATGGAGAAGTAGTGGCCAGTGATGAACTCGAACCGGTGCCGACCACCATCATCTTCGGCACCAGGCAATGATATTAGTTGGGCAGTGGGGAAGCAAGCCATCCTTTGCGCTGAAGCATATACCCCGGGCAAGATCCAAACAACCCCTCCCAATAGATTCAAATCCCTCGTTCACCGCGGAATTTTGCCATGTGTTCTTTTCATGGACTAGCTAGATGCCCGTGCATTGCACGGAACATCAAGATGCATTTTTTTACAAACTCCCGCATGCATGCAAGGGATAATTAATGTCCTCCTTTCCTAGTACCACGAGGCAAACACCATTAATATTGCATCGATTAGTGTTAGTGGCCTTGTATATCTGCAAATTGTAATTTTGATAGTGGCCCCTTGTATATAAAAATGGAGGGAGAAAGATGAGAGATAAGGTGAGGAGGAGTGGGGCGTGGTGATGACTGGTGGTCTGACTGGGCGGAGGCATGGGGATGGACGGCGCATTATGTATAGATTTGTATCTCTCTCTCACACACCCACGTAGGTGGGGGACGTGCACGAAGAGAAGAGGTGCACGCACGGCGCACGTACTCCCGTCTCTTTCCCAACCACACCCGCGTGGGTACACGGTGGAGCTCATTTCTGTATGAAAAAGGCAGCCCACGTGGTAATTTGGCACGTGTACTGGTTGTCCACTTGGTGGAGGGAGGATCATCTACCACGGGTGAACAAACAAATTGCGACTTGACGCGTTATGTTAAATTAAAAAAGAGGCAAACCATGTGGGGCCTACCTTAGAGGCAAGGCTCTATACACTGGAGTACTTTTGATGTGTCCCGTCAACTCGCAGAACGAGGAGACGCTTGCTTAGTACGCCGTCTCCCCCACCCACGGGCGCGGTGGCTCGCAGGATGAGGTGAAGCTTGCTTACTATGCCTTACGCCCGCTCCCTCGCCCAAGCGCGCGGTGGCTCGCAGCACGAGGAGAAAATTTTACTACTCCCTCCGTTTACTCCTCGTCCCTACTACGTACTTTGGTTAGTACTCCCTCCATTTACTTATACAAGGCCACTATAAAAAAATACATTTTGCATCTATACAAGGCCACAAATAGTAATTGAGACAAAAGTTACTACTCCCTCCTTTCCAGTTTATGGCTCAATTTCAAAATCTCTCCAATCAAGGTAGATGGTGAGTGGTCGAATAAATTTCGTAGTTTGCACAAGTAATTAGTACGCTCGTTTTTCTAAAGAAGTTATGTTTACCAAGGCATTAAGTGGAACGAATGCATAAATGGCCACTAAATTTCCATGAACTTGTACATGCATTGGTTAGTTTCCTCTTGACACTGCTTGCGTCGGGTGATCTAACGCACCTCGAAATCCAACATGTAATGGTACTACTACTTGTATAGTAGAATTGAGACTTATCAAACAGACAAACGAATGTTTTTTAGATGAGCCCTATAAACCCTAGTGGGTACGTACTCCGTAAAAACAGATTTTTCCAAAACTAAGTCGCTCCCTTTCATGAATTCTGTAGTATACTCCTCCGTCGACACTCCCTTTCATGAATTCTATACTTATTGTCACCGACATGTGGGACATATAGCAACCGGGTCGACGTGTCAAGCACCAAATAACAGTGCAGAACAGCAGGGGGACGCACCCCACTCGTACCGGCCCAGTAGTAGTAATGAGCAATGAGACGTCAAATTACAATGCCGCACTTTCCTAGACGGACGAAGCAACCATTATTTCACACTTCGGTTCGCCATCATCTCAAACCACTTACTAGTATTGCTTCTGCCTCAAGAGGGACACATGCATCGCCTTGGTACATCATGACACGTGGGACCGCATGACAGGCCATGCTCCCCCGCCGATCGCTTTGTAAAATCACCTCATTTTTACTATACTTCCTCCGTATCGGTTTACTACATGGCATGCACATCTTTCTAGGTTGAGAATTTAACTGGCCATATATGTGATGAACAATACTCTAGCCTTTTAAAAAATGTATACTTTTGTACAGTAGTACTATCGATGGATTGCACCATGGAGCAAAAATTGAAATTAAAAAAAGGTGGTACATATAATGAGCGCTCGTCGCCAAATTATGCACATAGTACTATTAAAAAAGCTAGTACATGCTTAATTGGGGTACTAAATTCTATTAAAGTAATACTAGTAGTATGTACATACTGAAGAGTTAAAGTAACGAGAAGAAACATAACATAGTTCTGCTAGGGGCTCAGCACAATACACCCCTAAAATTAAACTAAGCACACCTGAAATTAAACTATGCCACTAATCCGGTAGACACTGCATTAGAAGTGTAGAACCACCATGAGCAACGACACTGCCACCTTACTCGGAGTCCTCGTCCACGTCCTCGACTTCGTCCTTGTCCCTATTCCTCTTGGCCGATACTTCTTTGCTTCAACCGCACACTTGGCTGTTGCTCTTCATCCAACCCTTGTATATATTGAAACAAAGGTAGCCATCCATTAAAGCGTAGTGGATGTGGTCTATATCTAGTACATTCCGCTGCCACGCATGACGATGAAACGTGTATGGATGTTTCTCCAGTTTACCATACGAAGGATGAACCATGGCTCCTGCCAGGGCCAGCATTGAAGGCTGACGAGAGGGCACCAGCCGATTCTTCTGGAGGTCGAAGGGGTTGCCTACAACAAGGCCTATCCGACCCAGGACTTCTTCGTCATTCGTAAAGTCTACAGTAACGAATTTCACTGTTTTGTCCTTGAGGAAGTTCTTAAAATCCTGGCCCTCAACGTCGGCATGGCATATGTGGTAGACCAAGCAAACGTTATGTACGCAAACCTGGATCACGGCGGGCTTCTTCCTCTCTTCGTCCTTTAGATCCTTCTCTCGTCCCAGGACTGTGGTGTACTCAACATCTAGCCCAGTGACCCACTCATCATCTAAGTTTTCGAACATGCGTCTGAAGCGAGAAAGGCATCATTTCACCGTCGCGGAAGAACGGGTGTAGATGACGTCGAACTCATCGCCGATGATGGTTCTAACCTTGTACTCACCGCCGATCATGGTGATTTGGGACGCTAAGGATTTGGGAGGAGGGTTAGGATTAGTGGAACTGTCGTAATGTGAATGGACGGGACGACAAGGAGAGAACCGCCATAGTATTGAAGGAGGTGCAGGGACGAGTAGGAGCGAACTGCCAGCGTGCGAACGGCAGGGTAGTGGCTTTCCATTCTCCCATGATACGGGGTTCCGAGAGCCCTTGGATCTGAGATTGAACAGTTGCATGGCGTGATTCTAGACCTATGGGTGAATATCCTATCCTGGAGGGTTATTCTACAAATTTTCAGCAACTTAGCATGCGACAGTTTCATCTCAGATCCAAGGGCTGCTAGCAGCCCGTATCATGGTCACGCCTACCACGACCGTCGCCTCGCTCGCGCGGTCGCACCCTTGGAGATTTAACACGGTGCGTTAGGCTATCTGATGTTGGCATGTCATACATAGTCATCACCTAGTAACTCATACTACAACAAGGTTGGCTATAAGTGTATTTTTTTACTCCTCTCAATCTCTTTCTTCGTACTCAAGGAAGAAATGCTGCTAAGCGTGTGTATTTGTTGCATTTGCCAAGGAGTGACCTCTTCCAACGAAATGGTGTTGCTAAGTTTGCTTCATTTAATTAGCTATAGACTCAAAATTGCCTTTTCACCAAGGTACACGTGCTTAGCACCATTTCTTCCTTGGGTCACCAAACTAGTCTCTCTCTTCTTGATTAACTTGGCACATCAGACTTTATGCCTATGTGGCAAGCTTAAGCACCTGTAGGAGCAAGTAAAAGTAAGTACAATAGTGCGCTTTACATGGAATTTTTGCATATGTGGAGGAAAGAGAGGCAAGGAAAAAGTGGAGAAGTGGGCTCTCATGCAAGAGCCAGCCTCTACTACATGGTGGAGCATTGGGAGAGGCACCTGTATGGAGGTGGTCAGGAATCTGGGAGACTCACGCCAGTCGTAGCGCCGCAGTTAAAATGATAATGGCAAGTCAAATCACGGGGCCCCACCTGTCCAGCAGTAACTCGCTGTCAAATCACACAGCCCTACGTTTGCAGCAGCCTACTCCCTCGTCTTCTCGCGTCTCTGTCGAACCAACTAGGCGGAACTGCCCCGCCGCCTACCGCGCAGGAAAAGCCCCGCCCTCGACTTTTAAATACAACTACATCCGCTTAAGAATCCAATGATATACTTTTTGTGACATAGTAGCTCATATTTAGTTAGTCAAATGGATGACCTAGAACTACGTGTAGGCCCTATAAACTGAGATGCCTAAAAATAAAAAAACCGAGACAGAGAGGGTAGTTCAACACGTATCTTTTTAGATCAATATAGTCGGGATTCACCAAGGAGCAAAACCAAGTAGTAGGCTGCTCCTGTCGTGTTGGCGTAGCAACTCAAGGAGGGTCAGTCCGCACACGAAATGGCGACACACTTAACAGGACCCCTTTGGCCGACATGTGGCTCATCCACCGTCTTGTTCCATGTGCGATGCACCAAATTATAGTTTAGAGCAACGGTTGGAATTGGAGGCACCCCGGTCGTAGCGCCGCAGTAGTAGAAAATGAGCGATGAGGGGTTAAATCACAAAGCCCCACCTTTCCTGCATTAAGCTGGACGGACGAAGCAACCATCATTTCACTCTAGGGCGCAAGAGCATAAAGAAAAGAGAAAACTATGATGCGTGCGGCAGCCACCTAGGGCACCCTAGGGTAGGGGTCTCCACTACAGAACCTTTTTTCTGAAAGCGCCTCCACTACAAATCGGCTTCTCCCTCGTCCTCTTGAAGAAAACCGATGATGAGTGCGGCGGTAGGGTTTGTAGGAGTACTACGGCGTGCGGGGCCACGTTGTAGTAAATGGGTTCGAGTCGACACCTTAAATATGTGTGGGCCGCTTGGTTTTACGGGAACGAGGCAACATTTTGGGTTTGGGGACCAGTGGAGATATAGTACGTACAAAAAATTGTGGACGTAGGTTCAACCAAAAGGCAATGATGCATGGGCCCTGCATTTTGATATACCCGGGGCCGCGTGAAATTTGCTACTCTACTCAAAACTAGTAAGGTACACATGTATTGAACGCATGAGATTTTGAAACCAAATTATGAATAAATACACACTATAGCATGTAAAGCTTTGAGTCATATATGCATGATGTAGATGTTCGTTTAGTTCTTATAGTTCATCTCATTCAAAATCAATAAGTTTTATAAAAATGTTAAGATTCATGGGTTTGTGCATTGTACTCCCTCTGTTCCAAAATAGATGACCCAAAGTTAGTGCAAACTTGGGTCATCTATTTTGGAACGGTGGGAGTAAATCATAAAGTAAAAAACAAATAATGGCAATTCATTTAGAAAAAATAATCAATTATGATACAGAAGATTCTAGAACAAAGGAGAAGTCCTTGTGTTTTGAGGTTTGTGCATTATGCTTAAGTTCAACCATGGAGTCTTCTAAATTGTACATGTGGCAGATCTGGTGGAATGTTGATGATATCCAATGGCCAGTAGTGCTCGGATTTGCCTATCTCTGCACTGTCGGGTTAGCTTCATCCAGCGACCATCTTTCAAAGTTATTGGCACACTATATAGTTCTTGTGCCATAGTTGCCTGTTTTGGAAAAAAAGCTACTAGTGGGTTGTACTATCTATTTAGGAATAGAAGATGTATACATGGAAGTTGTAGGGAAAGAGATGACATGGAGCATCTCAATTCCTATGAGTAGGGATTGGAAAAGAGATGTCATTTGGTTCACATCATAGGAACTTTTCTATTGAATCTAGAGATGACATGTTTCTCAATTCCTATGAGGAGGGATTAGAAAAGAGATGTAATTTTGTTCATATCATAGGAACTTTTCTATTGAATATACGCTAATGTTTATTTTCCATTGAAATTAAGGGAGTATAGGAATCCATTCATATGAACCAAGTGGCTCTAAAGTTATAGAAATGATATCATGTTTATTTCCTTTGAAATGTGGAGTATATGAATCTATTCCTATGAACCAATTGGCTCTAATGGAAAAAGACTATAAAAATCATATCATATAGAGTTCCTATGATATTCCTCGACACTAAAGGATGCTTGAAATTGCTGTGGGTGATACGATGGTCTTTCTTTGTAGACTCCTCACCCAACTTTATAGTTACCTCTCGAAGATGAATGAAATGATATATACATGGTATTATACATATGCAATTTGGTACACGAAAACTCGGTAAAAGTTTGCGAGGTTCGAATTTTCAATAAAGCTATATGCACTGCATTTCGGAACGGAGGGAGCATACGGCAGTTGCTAAAACTCACGTGGAAGATTTGTGTGTAGGAGGAGTGGCTGTTCTATTAAATTACATGGCAAAACTGACACTGTCGGATGGCGATCTAACGGTCCTTACAACGTTCGTCAGGAAAAGGCTTGTGGAGAACGTTTGTCGGATAATGATTTACGGAGACATGCATTGCATTGTACGTGCCCCCCTCTCTCTCACGCACACGCACCCTCATGAGTCATGACTCTCCCGAGTCCTCTCGCAGACTCGCACGTCGCACCCACCGTCTATCTACAAGTAGACATCACGCACATATGTGCTCTTCACACCCTACCCTTAGAACTTCTAAAAAACAGAAGACGGCGCACACATTTTATTTTAGCACACAAGTCACACACTTGTACTATTACTCTTGCGGCAAACGTTCTTTGGGCATAGTATATTGTACTCTCATGAAGACAAGCGGTGCACGCATGCACTAGTTCTCTCACACCCACTCGCGGGTACACGTAGGAGCGCATTTTTTTGAAGCTGGTACAACAAAATCAGTCACCTATATATAAAAGCAGGAGCCTTAGCGCTTGCTTTACTACGGTTCCTCTCGTTCACTCTCTCATGCTCTCCAGATCTAAGCAACACATAAGTGGCCACACTCTCTCTCAGCTCACGGCTGGTCACAAATCCGGCCGGACAACCTCGACCGAGGCAGGGGTGTAGGTGCATCATTCACGCTGTCGTCGACGGCGAGGGAGGAGCCCAACGGCTTCCCGCGCGTCCTGATAGGCGGCCGTGCCGTTCTCTCCGAGAGAGCGCCGGCTCGGGAGGGCCTCCGACCTCTTCTTCCTCCCTGCGGTATTGTGGCCAAGATGCGGCCTCCCGATGCCATCTTTGCGACATGCCGACGACCCTCAGGTATATATTCCTTCAAAACCTGCCTTGCTCTACTGCCCCAGCTCCCTTCGTGTGGATCCTTTTCTACTTTCGTCCGCTGTCCAAAGCCACCTAGACTTCTACTATTATTAGAAGTAAAGCTATTTCATACAGTTGACTCAAAGCGTTGGTTCAAACAGGGAAGAAAGTGGGAAAGCTGTAGCATGAATCGAGGACTTGGTTCTAAGAGGAAACGGGGGAAAGTAGTAATATCTGTCACTGTTTAAATAACCGTATTTCTTATTTGCGCAAACAGGGATGTCTGTCTCCATATCGTTTCGGGATGTCTCTCTCCGTATCATTTCTATCCGCGCAATCAAAAGCACACACCTCAGTTTTAGTACAACTGCGTAAAATGAGATGGCTATGCCTCACTATCGTCGTCTAACCTCCCGTCCTCAAGGTATCCCTACATGGTAGTAACTAAGGTAGAATGACCAACACAATCTAAAAGAAGCTGATTCATACGTTTTACTTCCTAATTGCAGTGCAGGGACGAGCGAAAACAACTGCATCCTAGTTCGGAATGCACTTTCTACCAGTTCATCCATGGACCAAGGACTAGCTGGCACGGCTGCACGGCGGTTTTTCGGACAGGTGCGCGGACAAGAGGCATTGTGGTCTGCTTATTTGTGCAAATAGCGGTGCTTAAATTTAGTGGAATGCACAAGCATTTCAGGTGGTCAGTACACTGCATGGTTCATTTCAGCATTCCAGCTGAGACCACAATTAGAATTGGTTATTCTAGAATGAGAGAACCTAACCCTGAATGGTGGCAACAAGAAAAAACCAGAGTGAACTCCAGGAAATTTAAGCCTACCGGGAGGCCCTTTGCTCAGAGAGAAGCCTTGCTTGTTTTTTCCTAATTTGTAAACCTTCTCACAACTTTGTCTTTTGCTGTGAACTAGTATATGTTTGTTATGTTCTATGAATCATTGAGATGTATAAAATTGCTTAACTTATGCTTTTCATGTTTTTTATGAAGACGAGTTTAATGTGAGTGTTACACATGAGTGCTGGACTAGCGTGTGAATGTTTGCAATTTATTACATTGTGGCCTCAATTAACTGCATCAACCACTGTAACAAGATACATAGTTGCTTATATATCAGACAACAGATTGTTGATTGTTAGCTCATCGATAACCTAGTGTTGAAGCATGCTGAGCCAATGTGCCGTGTTTTGCACAACTGCTTACAAGTGGGGTAGCACCAATAGTGTTTACAAGTACTTATGTATACGTCAGCGCATAGTTCTTGAACGAGTGCTCTGTTTCATCAAAGCACACACTGCTCGTATGATAAACCGTGACAACTTATGTCTTACCATGCCATATTCATGAAAAAACTAGTGACGACGCATCTATTTCGGCAACAATTACGATGGTTCTCACATGATTAACGGGCACACAAAAGTAGCAGCAGTTCCCATAGACGGATTCAAACAGAGTACTAGCCCAGAGGGGTCAATAATAGGCAAGGTTCGGATAATTAGACACAATCCAAACTACTATTAAACACTAGCTAGGGCAACTATTTCATGCCTCGATCTAATTTGGGTTGGACACAAGACAGACCTTGCCATGAGCATCATCGAGGACGTCCCGTAGCAGCTCAATCCTTTTAACCTTCATGAAGACAACCTTGTGGCCTTGCCACTGATAAACTTGTTTGTGGAGGCATGCCACGTCATCTTCCTGCGTAAGCTTAACAAGAACAGTATTCCTCACAAACGAAGGAGTAGATTTGAACTTCTTGTGCTTCAGTACACCCTAGACAACACGCCTGACAACAGTGAGGCTAGAATACAACTCTTCATTGGTATAACCGCAAATGGCTTCCAGGATCCAACAACCTAAAAACTCTGTTTTCTCAGTGCGTATATTCAGGTCGTCCGCCTCATAGCGAGTGACATGTACAACCACACAATCCTTGTCTGCATCAGGGCTCTAATTGAAACAGAAACAAATTCTGAATTACTTTTCAGTATAAGAAACACAAGTTATTTAAACCACTACGTATACCATGGCATCGAAGCTAATAACATTTTGCACTATTAATCACCACATACTTCCTTTTCTAAAAAAAATCACCACATACTTAGATGAAAAACCACAATCGAGATTGGCAAGAAGGAAATCACCTTGGGCA
>NC_041384.1:264174204-264230496 GCF_002162155.2 Triticum dicoccoides
ATACTCGAAGGGGGAAAACTGCTCCTGCAGTGCCACGGGGGCTGTAACCTCAAACGGGGCGTTGACCATCTCAGTATCTGGGGTCGCCTCGGTGGTTGCCTCCATCTTCTTGGAGCTCTTTGTCTCGTGGGGATCAGCCTCCCGCGTCTGCTCCAATATCGGCAAATCTTTGCCTGGTTCTCCTTGGTCCATCATGAAACTGACAAATACTAGGAGACCACTGAAAGGAAAACACAATCACAATGACAATGAAACAAAAAAAAATAGTGAGGATCGGTTACTGCTTTGCAAAAGTTATTTTTTTTCCTCTGAACGAAAATATACCAACATCACGGATCCGCTTACCTTCCCTTCATTCGGAGAGAAGAACAGTGGCAGATGCAATTGTTGCCTTTCTTGAAGACGCTGAGGGAGAAGGGGATTCAACGAAGAGTGAAATGATGGTTGCTTCGTCCATCAAACTTAGACTGCAGGGAGGTGGGGTTTTGTGATACAACGGCTCGTTACTGCCGCGCTACGACCGGGGTGACTCTCCGCCTGCATATTGCCTTCTAATTTGGTGTATGGCATTTGGGCCCGTGCGCTGCATGGCCCGCATGTCGGTGAACAAAAGTATAACGACATTCAGTAGAGGGAGACGTTTCAGTGACCTAGGAGGAGCCAGAAGCGGTAGAGTGTCTCCACTGTATTAGTAGTAATTGTTTTTCTGGGTAGCTGTAGAGTGTCTCCACTGTACTAGTAGTAATTGTTTCTCGGGTCCCAAGACAAAACAGCCCATCCACACTAGTAAATAGTAAAATCAATTCAAAAGCCCATATATTTACTGAATGAGAGGCGCTACCCACACCCAGCACACCGCCCCCCCCCCCAAAAACCTGGGTGCTCTTCTTCCTCCTCGCTCCCACCCACCTCACGTCAGCTCGCTCCACTCGTACCCCCAAATTCCTCACCTCACTCCTACAGAAAACACCAGCTCCCATTCTTCCTCACTCCTACAGAAAACCGCCAGCTCCCCTTCTTCTTTGCTCGCACTACAACTAGGCTCGTCATTCGTTACTCTGCTCAAATCCGTGAGCGCGACGCGACGCCCTCGAGGAAAATGGAGTCCGCTGACCCCAGCGCCAAGAAGATGAGGCTCCCGCCAGCGGCGACGCCTGTTGTAGATCCCGCACCCGGCAGCGCGGGGAGAAGCGGCGACCCCGCCCCCACCGGATCCCAGGAACACGTAGAATCTCGGGTGGACCGCATCAGCGATCTCCCGGACGCCATTCTTGGGGAGATCATCTCGCTTCTCCCCACCAAGGATTGCTGTCGCACCCAAGTCCTCTCAATTCGGTGGCGCCCTCTATGGCGCGCCATTGCCCTTAATCTCGACTGTCATCAGCTATCTCTCTTCAATGATTTTGAAATCCCCAGAGCCATCATCTCCTCCCACCAGGGCTCCGTTTAAAGCCTATACATCCCGTCATGCTACCTGAGCAAGCATATCATGCCCTGCATGGTGGACGCCTGGCTGGAATCCCCTGAATTCACAGAACTACAGCTGCTTGAGTTCTACTATTCCCCTGGAAATCACATACCCCATACCGAACGCCATGAACTTGTCCCTCAGCACCGATGTCCATCTCGGGGTTTTTGTCCTCTCTCCACACCACCACCTTTGCGCAGTGCTACCTACCAGACAATCTGGTACTAAACCTTTGACTCCCATTTCTCAAGAAACTTTCACTTGTGCGGGTTCCTATATCGGAGGCCTCATTGCACATCATCATCCACTCCAGTTGCCCTGCGCTGGAGTGCTTGGTGCTTGTTTTCACAGTTAGAATCAGTTGTCTCCAAATAAAGTCGCCTAACCTTGTAAGAATTGGAACTTCTTTTGACGGAAGGCAGCTCATCATCCAAGATGCCCCTTCACTTCAAAGGTTGATCCTTGATTCTAGTTATTCACCGTTGCAAATAACCGTCCTCTATGCGCCTAAACTGGAGACCTTTGGTGTAATACATGATCTCCGCGCTCATTTCAATATGGTGTTTGGCTCCATAGTTTTTCAGGTACTTTATATTATCATCTACACTTGTAACCATAAGCTGCATTTTAAATTTCTGCGCATAATTTATATATCATCTTGGAGTACACATTTTGTACTAATATTATGTTCTATGCTCAATGAAGAGTTTCTCCATGGATGGCCTATCAATGGTGCTGGATTCTGTCAGGATCTTATATATCCAAATGAATAATTTTGATCTGAACAAGATTATTGGCTTGCTGCAATGCTTTCCATGTCTGGAGAAGTTGTATATAAAGGTGATAATTTCACGCACATTGGAAGCCCGCATATAGTGTACTAGAATTAACCGTTCAGCTGCTGCTCTTTCGACACTCTTCTTTTAGACCTTAACTGTTTTCAATCTTCATGTTTATTTAGGCAACAGGACGGGGTAAGAAAGTTATAACCAATCGGTGGATTCGTAAGCATCGGGATTTTCTCACTTCTCATGAGATTCGATTGAATACAATAACGCTAGAACGATATGTAGCCAACCGTGCAAACACAAGATTTGTCACATTCTTCCTGCTGAATGTGAGGTTATTATTGTCCATCAGGCTTAAGTTTATCAGCAGCATGGTTTTGACGGATGGGTATGTCGAAGAGAAAAAAAAGGAGTTTCAGGTGGGAAAAAAAGCTTCTGAACGTGCTGGGCTTCTATTTACAACATATTGTGGTCATAATCCAGTAAATTTTATGACCCAGGATGTTCATTCTATGGACCTGACCGATCCATTTGACTGTGACTGCCAAAAACAGTGCTGGATTGAGATGTTGTTGCCCTTTTCAATCTGGTTTTTTTGTAAGCCTGATGAACAATTAACCCTCGTGCTTTTGTACAGTTTGTAAGCTGGAGTTAGATGTTCCTACTCTTTTTAACTCGGCTGTGACTGTCATATTTTCTTTGAAACAAGGAAAATGGCTTGCCATTCATTTAATTTAGAGTGAAATATTGTAACAAATCCAAACCAAGGGAAATAACATCACTCTCGTCGGCTGCTTGAGCTCACTGTGCATTATAGAAGCCAAGTGATTAGCCCCCACCAGCACCCACAAACTTATTTCGAACTAGCACATCAAATGGGCTGTAATTTTCATAGGAAAGGCTGCATGACCGTGACAGATTTGGATTCTAATTTGGGACCTGCAAGGAAATAGCCTATCCAAGGTGGTGTCGACTTACTAGCCAGTCAACAAACGATTCTGCCTACCAGTCGTTGGATTGACATCCAACATCTGTCGTGTATCTTCTATCTCTTGTCTTCTTCTTCCTCCAATCGCCTAAACCAAACCACCCCATCGGCGACGCCGGCTCCCGCCTCCCATGGCTGGCTGCGCCTCCTCCGCCCTACCGTACGTACCCTCCAACGTTGGCCAGTCCCTCCATCTATTCCCTCACACGTCCTGTTATTCTCCGGCGACGTCAGCCCCAACACGCACCCGCGCCCAAACAAGTCAACTCTCATACTCCCCTCCGCCTGCGACTGGACCGGCGGATCTTCAACGGCTCCTATTTGTTCCGTCCGAGGCCTCGCCGTCGTCCTCTGCCTTGCGGCCTTGGTTCGCTCGCCGTGCGTGGTGCTCCGCCCTCTTGCGCTATCAACGTCGTCAACAACCGATAGGAACAAGGAGATGACTGTACGTGGAGAGGATGACAGTAGGGACCCACCAGCGTCATGGCAGTACGCAAGCAAGTGCCTCTATGGTACAAGCCCAAAAATATGGTTCCTCCTAATGGTTGGACATCTGGGGCTCACGCCATTGTCAACGTAGTCAATAAACAAGAGAATTACACTACGAGCGGCTGACTCCATGGACCTAGCAAGTCGTGCAGTTTTTTTTTGAGGAAGAAGCAGTTGTTATTTATACTAGTTTTAGCGACGGATCAGGGTAACAACGGGGTTGTGCGGGGGCTGTGGCCCGTCTAGCCAGGGTTTTATTTATGTTTACCACATCATGAGCCCAGTTGTGTTTTTTTCTTGCTGAAAATGGCTAGCCCAGTTCTATATTTTTAAAGAAATACCCAAACAAGGCCTACTTGCTTTATCGGCCTTACTGGGCTGCAAATCTTTCACGATGAGGAGAGTTTCATTCGGTTTGCCCAGAAATGGGCTGTACATTTTTAAAACACATCAAACCGGGAATTAGTTTCAATTTTTTTTCATTACAAGATCTTAAATTCCATTGATTTTTATGCGTGGACAATTATTTGGATTTTATATTTATATAAATTATTTTTCAAAATAGTTTGAATTTGAATCGATATTTCTGGATTAAAACAGTTGACCGCACCGAAATATGCAAAATTTCATGTACTTTTTAACCATGGCCACAATATGGGGTGTGATGCTAACAAAAAGAAGATGGGCTCCAAAAAAATTCTTAAGAATTATCAAACGGGCTATACATTATTAGAAATAATGGCAGATGGGTTGTATGCTGTTTTCCACAGATTTGAGGCTGACTTGTGCGCCTACTACAGGTCGACGCGTATGCTTTCATAAAAATGGTTGACACACACGCAACGCAACTTTGTCAACACACGAGAGCAGTGACTGCTAGATGTCCATCCAACGACTGTCGTGCTTCTTCAATCTCTGCTCTTCATGCTCAAGCCGCTCAAACAAGCGCCGACGGGACTGCCTGCTCCCTCCTCCCGCGGCCGGTTATGCTACCGCGCAGGCCTCACGGCCCCATCGTACTCCCATCCCTGGCCTAGCCATCCCTCTACTCACCCACGCATGCTGTTATTCTCCGGCGACGGCAGACGAACCAGTAAACCCTCGTACTCCTCCACGTGGGAAGTAACTACCGAGTATTCCCTGGCTCCGTGTCATTCCCTTCCTAGGCCTCGCCATCGTCCACCGCCCTGGTGCTCTCGGCGCGGCCTTGTCAACGTGGTCAATGAACGACATCCATCGGAAGTGGACTGTACGTGGAGAGGCTAACAGCTGGGTCCACGGCCGCATGCAAGGAAATGCCTCCTTATTACGTGCAAAATAATGATTCCTCCACCTGATAGCTAGGACCCACAAGAAGGGCCTCTGTATTTCGTGAAAAAAATGGTCCCCCCGCTGGCAGGTCGGACCCACCAGCTATATCTTCGCACGCAAGGAAATGCCTCCTTATTACGCCCAAGAAAAATGAATACCCCCCTGCTAGCTGGGACCCACCATATTGTTGCGCTGACTTGTGGGCCTACTAAGTTGACAGGGACGGAGAGCTTTGTCAACTTAGTCAATACTCCAGTGACCGTATGATGTCCATCCAATGGCCATAGTGCTTCTTCAACCTCTGGTCTTCTTGCTCCAGCCGCCCAAAGCAGCGCCGGTCGTGCCGCCTGCTCCTGCCTCCCGTGGCCGGCTATGCTACTGCGGAGCCCTCACCGCCCCCATAATACTCCCACCACTGGCCAGGCCATCCCTCCACTCACCCACACCCCCTGTTATTCTGCGGTGACAGCAGCCTCACACCGCAGCCGAACCAATGAACGCTCGTACTCCTCTCCGCGTGGGCATCCACTACCGCTTCTTGCACGGCTCCGCGTCGTCCCCTTCCTAGGCCTCGTCATCGTCCACCGCCGTGGTGCTCTTGGCGCGGCGTGCTCAATGTGGTCAACGACCGACTTCCATCGGAAGAGTACTGTACGTGGAGAGGCTGACAGCTGGGTCCACGGCAGCTGCAAGGAAGTGCCTCCTTATTACGCGGAAAATAATTATTCCTCCACCTGACAGCGGGGACCCACCGGACGGGCCACCATTATTTTGCGAAAAAAACCGTTTCCCCTGACTGTTGGAGAGCTTTGTCAACTTAGTCAATATGAACGATTCTAGCTCCAGTGACCGTACGATGTCCATCCAACGGCCGTAGTGCTTCTACAACCTCTGGTCTTCTTGCTCCAGCCGCCCAAAGCAGCGCCGGTCGTGCCGCATGCTCCTGCCTCCCATGGCCGGTTGTGCTGCCGCAGAGGCCTCACCGCCCCCTACTATTCCCACCGCCAGCCAGGCCCTGCGGCGATGGCAGCCTCACACCGCTGCCGAACCAGTGAACCCTCATAGTCCTCTCCGCGCGGGCTTCCACTACCGCGTCGTCCCCTTCCTAGGCCTCGCAGTCGTCCACCGCTGTGGTGCTCTCCACGTGGCGTGGTCAACGTGGTCAAGGAATGACTTCCATCGGAAGAGTACTGTACGTGGAGAGGCTGACAGCTAGGTCCACGGCCACAGCCCAGTTTTTTGTGATTTGCCAAGTAAGTCGAGGCATGTTGGGCTGCAAATCTTTCAAGACAAGGAGAACTTTCATTTGGCTGGCCGAGAAAATAGCTCAGCAGTAATGAGAAATGGGTTGTACATTTTTAAAACACATCAAACTGGCAATTAGTTTCAAATATCTTTTTTTCATTTCATGATTTTAAATTACATTAATTTTTATGCGTGGAGAATTTGTTGGATTTTATATTGATATACATTTATTTTTAAAATCAGTTTGAATGTGAGTCGAAATTTCGGGATTAAAAACAGTTTGGACCGCACCGAAATATGCAAAATTTCGTATAATTTTTTAACCATTTCCACAATATGGGCTGTAATGCTAACAAAAAGAATATGGGCTCCAAGAAAACCTTAAGAATTAGCAAATGGGTTGTAAATTATTAGAAATAATGGCAGATGGGCTGTGTGCTGTTTTCCACAGATTTGAGGCTTTCCTAAAATAAAGGTTGACGCACAAGCGCTGACTGTTGGATGTCCATCCAACGGCCATCGTGCTTCTTCAATCCCTGATCTTCCTGCTCCAGCCGCTCAAACAAGCGCCGGCGAGACTGCCTGCTCCCTCCTCCTCGCGGCCGGCTGTGCTGCCGCGCAGGTCTAGCCATCCCTCTACTCACCCACACCTGCTGTTATTCTCCGGCGACAGCAGACGAACCAGTAAACCCTCGTACAGTCGTACTCCCCTCCGCGTGGGAAACAACTGCCGAGTCTTCCCAGCCTCCGTGTCGTCCCCTTCCTAGGCCTCGCTGTCGTCCACCGCCCTGGTGCTCTCGGCGCGGCGTGGTCAACATGGTCAAGGAATGACATCCGTCGGACGTGGACTGTATGTGGAGAGGTTGACAGCTGGGTCCACGGCCGCAGCAAGGAAGTGCCTCCTTATTATGCGGAAAATAATGATTCCTCCACCCGACAGCTGGGACCCACCGGACGGGCCACTGTATTTCGCGAAAAAAAACATTTCCCCTGACTGCTGGGACCCACCAGCTACATCTTCGCATGCAAGCAAGTGCATCCGGGAAAGAAAAAATGATTCGCCCCCTGACAGCTGGAACCCACCAGCTACATCTTCGCAGGCAAGGAAGTGCCTGACAGTCGGGACGCACCTGGTCGAAGCGTACGTAGCGTTGTCATTCTGGTCGCGAACGTGTACGTACATACCGGTCGATGTAGAGGCGTGCACGTGTCGTAGTAGAGGCGCGCACATAGCATGTACACGTACTTACAGCGGCCAGGGTGCAAGAAAGAAAATACGTCCACGTATGTGTACATACGGGTGGGGTCTCGAACGCCTACTCACACATACGTACGGCCAGGGCTCGTGTAAATGGCTGGGTCTTAACGGAGAAACAGCGTCGTCGTCGTGTTTATGGGGAGGCAACAGAATGCGCCGTGTTCATGGCGAGGCAACGGAATGCATCGTGTTCATCGGGAGGCAACGGAACGCGTGGGAGCCAACCGGCTGGGTCGGAACGTAATGCGTGGTCGTGTTCATCGGGAGGGCTTGGATGGAATAGGCGATGGAAACGAGGTGTGGCGTACCACACAACGGAGGAAACGGACCTCCTACGTTCGGAACGGGGTCCTGTTGATCGGGAGGGGTCTGGCGTACCGCAAAATGGAGGAAACGGACCTCCTACAGTCGAAATGGGGGTCCTGTTCATCAGGAGGGGTGTGGTGTACCGCAAAACGGACGAAAGGGACTTGTGTTGGAGCGCTACGGTCGAAATGGGGGTCTTGTTCATCGGGAGGGGTGTGGCGTACCACAAAACAGGACTCCACGGGATACTGTTCATCTCCACCGTCGACCCCCTCCATCCTCCACGAGCTACTGTTCATCCACCGTCGACCTCCTCCAGCCTCCACCTGCGACTGTTCATCCAGCCTCCACCGCGTGCTACTCCATCGGATACTGTTCAACCAACCCTCTCCATGGGCTCCTGTTCAACCACCCCTCCACAGGCTACTGTTCATCCTGCCCTCCACCGTCTACTGTTCATCCTGCCCTCCACGGGGTGGTCCTGTTCATCCAGCCCTCCACGGGGTCCTGTTCATCCAGCCCCAACCGGCTCGATCGATCGGGGTCCTGTTCATCCAGAGGCAACACCACGGGGTCCTATTCATCCACCCCACCGGGAACTGTTCATCCACCCCCCCGCAACACTCACTATTCATCTAGAGGCAGCATCGATCGGCTTCAATTAGCAGCAGTAGCATAGGAATCGCTCGATCGGGTTCAGTTAACAACCATCGATCGATCTCTCGGGTTCAGTAACGCGTAGCCTACAGTGCAATCGCTCGGGTTCAGTTAGAGCCCAAAGCCTCGCTCGGGTTCAGTTAGAGCCAACGCCTCGCACACACGCGCGTACGTGTACGAGAGAAACGCGCATCGCTCGGCCCCCGACCTCCCACCGTAACCAGGAATCCCCGAAATTTTCCTCGCCCTTGCTTCTACCACGGTTTTTTCCGTCATGGACGGCCCAAAGAATGTCATGCAGCTGCGTCTCCGGCCCGCCCTGGACCAAAAGCCCATTTTCTGTCATGATTTTTTGTCATAGAAGTAGGAGCCCACCACATCTATGATGATACTGGGTTTTGTCACAATTATCATCATAGAAGTGTCATATGTATGATACAAAAAAAATTCGTTCAGCCCAAAATGTCACGGATGTGTCTTTTTTTGTAGTGAGCTTTGTTTGAATCAATTGCCAGGAGTGGATATAGGGTCATGCCTGATTACCAAGCTAGGCAAAAGGCTAAGCTTGGGGGAGTACGTATTGCCACCGACATTACATTCATGTTCACGCATTTCATTCCAGTCGTCGGTGTTCACGCTTTTTCATTGTATGATCCATGCTAGATTTATTTTCTCGCTTTCTTCTTGTATGTTCGAAAAACTTTGAGAAAAATCCAAAAATGTTTCCTGCTTCTTTTCGGGTTTTCATTCTGGTTTAATTAGTTGTAGTATTAAAAAGAAAAGCCAAAAAGATTTCTTGATTCTTCTTTTGCTTGATCGGAGCGCTCCCGTGTAAATAGTTTTTCTCGTTTTTGTTTTTATTAAATTTACTTTCTTCGAGAAAAAACTAAAAACTCCAAAAATATTCCAGTGTGTTTCTCTCAAATTCTTTTCTGTTTATTGCGTCATACCTAGGAGAAGACCACGAAGAAAATGTTGAGTGGCTCTCATATGCATTATTGTTGATCTAACAAAGAGCCCAGATTGCTTCATCTTCTCCTTTTGAAGAAAATGTTTGCAGATTCCAGCTTAGTCCACGGCAGTCTTGCACTATTATTATTTTATATCATTTGGTCATGCAAGTGAAAGGCAATAATGACAATATTTGATGAACTGGTTGTGGCAAAGAAAAATGGGTATGAACTCAACTTGTTCAGTTTTTGTAAATATGTTTAACCTAGTATCCATGATTCAACATATTATGATCAAACATGTTTGCAATGACAATTAGAGATTATAGTTTCTCATGCTATGCTGAAGTAGCTAGGACTGGATAATGATTTATCTTGGATGACAACATTGTGTTAAAATGATTGTGATGTAGTATGATGATATGGTATCCTCCTCTGAATGCTTCAAGTGTATTGACTTGGCACATGTTCATTCATGTAGTTGAACCAAAACCAACATAGCCTCTATGATATTTATGTTCATGGTGTTCACATCCTACAAATGCTAGTATCCAATGTTCATTATGCATAATGCATGTTCATGACCGTTTTTGCTCTCTAGCTGGCCGCTTCCTAGCCTATTTGGTAGCCTTCGCCTGTAGTAAGTGGAATACTCCTTGTGCATCAAAATCCTAAAACCCAAGTTATTCCAGATGAGTTCACCATATCTACTATATGTGGTATTACCCTGCCATTCTAAGTAAATTTGCATGTGCCACCTCTAAAAATTTCAAATAAATATTTGTTTTTGTGTGCCTGGATTGATCATAGAGCGATAGGGAGTAGTCGGTATCTTCCATGCTAAATGAGTTATGCTCATGATGAGTGTTTATTCACTCGTCCTTGCACGAGAGGGGCAATAATAGGAATTCCCAGTCCCGAAATAAAGAATTACAAATAATTAAACAAAATACCTGGACGGTAGCGTGGATTCGGCTAGCCCTGGAGTGTGTTTGTTGGTGGAGGGGGAGTAACACTTTACTTTTATCGCTTGGGAACCACCACTAATGTGTTTAGCATGGAAGATATTGATAACTTTTGGTCGTGATGTAAACAGGAAGTGTGCATTTCCCAAAATTTCGTTTACCTTTGTTTTAAAATCAGAGCTCTACCAATGCTGCAAATCCGTGCTTCGCTCTGCTAAGGGACTATCTATTTAATTTTATGTTGAGCCATTACCTTCTCAAATAAGCGCCATATTATGATAGCACTATTCTCATCCTCATGCATTGTGTATAGTTAATGTTGGATGCATCATGACTGGATCTTTTCTACCATGAATTACAATGTTTAGTCGCTGCTTCAACTATGGAGGTGCTCTGCATTTATGTTTTGCGGTCTCAGAAAGGGCTAGCGAGATACCACTATTGTCATATTATATCATGATTGTTTTGAGAAAGTGTTGGGATTTGAGATATCTTATTATTGCTCGCTAGTTGATTATGCCATTGATACGAGTTAATATAATTTTTAAGAGTTATTGCTGACATGGTTAGTCATGATCATTGCTGAAAACCTGGGTGCTACTTAAGATTATTTATGTAAACAAGAACAAAAGAGTTTGTACAAGTTTTTCTTTTTCACTTTTAGTTTTTCAACTGAATTGCTTGAGGACAAGAAAGGGTTTAAGCTTGGGGGAGTTGATACATCTCCATCGCATCTACTTTTTCTAATGCTTTTGCTCTTTTTTGGACTCTAATTTGCATGATTTGAATGAAACTAACCCAGACTGACGTTGTTTTCAGCAGAACTACCATGTTGTTGTTGTTTTGCAAAATGAAAGTTCTCGGAATGGAACGATACTTTTTGGAGAATTATTTTAGAATATATAAAGAATACTGGAGCTAAGAACCACCGGTGGGGAGGCCCTGGTTGAGCACAACCCAGCAGGGCGCGCCACGCCCTCCAGGTGCGCCCATGTGGGTTGTGCCCACCTGGTGGCCCCACAGACCCTAATTTCAACTCCTTAAATACCTAATTTTACATAGAAAAATCAAGGAGGAAGGTTCATCATGTTTCACGATATGGAGCCGCCGCCACCTCCTGTTCTTCATCGGGAGGCTAGATCTGGACTCCGTTCGGGGCTCCGGAGAGGGGGGTCTTTGATCTTTGTCATCACCAACCCTCCTTCATCGCCAATTCCATGATTCTCCCCATTGGGAGTGAGTAATTCCTTCGTAGGCTCGCTGGTTGGTGAGGGATTGGATGAGATTCATCATGTAGTCGAGTTGGTTTTGTTAGGGCTTGATCCCTAGTATCCACTATGTTCTGAGATTGATGTTGCAATGACTTTGCCATGCTTAATGCTTGTCACTTTGGGCCCGGGTGCCATAATTTCAGATCTAAACCGTTTATGTTTTCACCATTATATCTATGTTCTAGATTCGATCTTGAAGTCATATTCACCTATTACGTGTATGATCCGTAAACCCCCGAGTGACAATAGTCGGAATACTTTCTAGTGATGACCGTAGTTTGAGGAGTTCATGTATTCACTATGTGTTAATGCTTTGTTCCGGTTCTCTATTAAAAGGAGGCCTTAATATCCCTTAGCTTCCTTATGGACCCCGCTGCCACGGGAGGGTAGGACAAAATATTTCATACAAGTTCTTTCCATAAGCACGTATGATTATTTACGGAATACATTCCTACATTATATTTATGAACTCGATCTAGTTTATTTCGCCCTAAGTTATGAATGTTATACGATGAATATCATCCAACGAATTCACCGATCCAATGCCTACGAATTTTCCATATATTGGTCTTGCTAAGTTACTACTGTTGCTGTTACTGTTACACTTGCTACAAAATCATTGCTATCACTGTCACTACTAGGGAAAACCCTAGTTGTAGCGCGGGTTTTGAGGCTAGCAGCAGTGCGGGTAGCCGCGCTACCAATAAGGCGCTACAGCTAACTGTTAGTAGTAGCGCGGTCTATACCCGCGCTACAACTATGGATTGTATCAGCAGTGCGTTTTCGGAATGCGCTACTACTAATTAGCTGTAGCGATTTCCTAGCCCCGTGCTACTGCTATATCTTTCATCATCCCCCCCGGCTTCCTACCCCGTTTCAGCTTCAATAAACAGCAAGTTCCAGATACTCGGTACTACTAGATATCAGTTTCATAAATCATTATAGGTACTAGGTAGTACTCCCTCGGTTCCTAATTACTCGTCGTGGTTTTAGTTCAAATTTGAACTAAAACCACGATGAGTAATTTGGAACGGAGGGAATACTAGATAATAATTTCATATATACTCAACATGCATCCTCAAGCAGTACAAGGTGTTATCGATGACGATCATCATATGTAGTTCTAGATAATATTGACGATGATCATCATATGTAGTTCGACATGATATTGACGGCGATCATCATATGTAGTTCTAGATAATATAGCAACACACACATATGTAGTTCTAGATGATATCGACGACGATCATCATCCTCAAGCCTGGGCGGTGGGTGTTCCTGATAGTAATTAGGATGGCATGTCCAACACGAAGATTCTTGCCAACGAGGAATCTCTTCCACCCAACCGAGTTTAAGTGTGTGCGACCGTCTGTGCCCATGCGGTAAGTACAGGTGGTGATGGAGCCCCTTGCGGTAAGGCGTAGTCCAGCTGAGCCATCTTCATCAGGCTCGATACCATAACTCACATATAGGTTCTTTGGCAATTTCTGAATAAGAAAAACATATCAATTAATAAATAGCCTCGCACATACTCTTGCAAATATATTTCTATTAACTCTAGATTTCTACACTACCAAAAGACACAGTACTACGCATTTGTACTAACTAATCATGAATTCTACTAATAAGTATATATGGATTATCTACACTATTAATAGTTCCTTGGATTATACACTAATAAGAGCATGTGATCAGACTCTACACTAAAGCATATCATCGACTAGATTCCACAAAGCATATCGCTGGACTCTACACTAAGCATATCATCGATTAATTTGCATTTGTAAGTATAACAATAAAGCATATATATATATATATATATATATATATATATATATATATATATATATATATATATATATCATCAAATTACTAAAGGTAGTATGTATAACATATCATTTCATGCCGATCGACCATGGTACTTGTCAGGCGGGTCACGAATGGCACCCCAACAAAGTCATCATGTGGCAGAATTATGTCCCATAGGTTGCACACCTCCTCCTCACTCACCCTCATTCTTTGAGCTATGATGGCTTTATGAAGTGGGCTCTCATCATCTTCATCGAGTGGGTCCTCATTATCTTCATCATCTTCGTCATCTTCATCATCTTCGTCATCTTCCACCAGGTTGAGATAAATGAGAGCCAACTTGGGTCCTTCTGCTTTGAAGGAGAAGCTGATCAACTCACCACCAGTAAGACACATGTGGGCAAGGAAACGGGCCCATCCATCTCTTCCAATCTGCGACATATTGCGTCCTTTCTCGACCTCCATAGTGTACAGCCCCCCAGGATCCTCAAATGTCACAGTGTCTCCTGTCAGCTTGTTGAATTTCAACCTCACATTGCATGGGACGATCTATGAAAAAAAAAGAAAAATGACACAATGTAGTAATGCCAACACTAAAAATAAAATAGTTGTTACATTTCATCTAATTTCTTACCGCCGCATGACGAAAACTCGGCTGGAAGTAGATGCCGAACAGCTTGCCAGTTGCAAGGCTGCTGGCGCGCCTTGACTTGCACAGTCGACATAGTGGTGGTGGTGGTGGCGCCATTTTCTAAATCAACTAAATCAACTAGCCTACTAAATCAACTAAATGAACTAGCCTACTAAATCAACTAGCCCACTAAATCAACTAAATCAAGATATTCTAAATCAACTACATACTAAATCAACTAAATCAAAATGTTCTAAATCAACTAAATAAACTAGCCTACTAAATCAAAATGTAGCAGGGAGGAGGAGTTGTGGATGGAGGAGGAGGGGCGACTCGAGGAGGGAGAAGAGAGTAGGATGGAGGAGGAAGATGGAGCGAGCAGGGGCCAGCCGGCCGTGAGTGGAGGGAGGACGGAGGAGGAAGGCGGAGCGAGGAGGTAACAGCCAGCGGCGACTAGAGGGAGGACGGAGGAGGAGGCCGGTACCAAGTCCAGCGAGGAGGAGAAGGTGGCGGTGGCGCAGATCGGAGGAGGGGCGATAGGGGAGGACCGGCATGGGGGGTTGAGGGGGAGATCGAGTGAGTGTGTGTGTGAGTGGATCGAATAGGTCGGGGAGGGGGGAGATGGAATGGCTTAGAAGTAGCACGCTATAGCAAAAGGCGCTAGTGCTAAACGACCTAGCAGTAGCGCCTTTCACAAAGAGCATGCTACCGCTACATGTTAGCATGTAAAAATAGACATCAAAAATACATTGATCATCAACGATCTTTTTGTGTACAATCTGATTTGTCAATATGAGTCCTCACCAGTTTAGGAACTGGTGAAGACTCATATTGCGGCCACAAATTCTACATATAGAGTTCAATGAAGACCAAGTGGCTGTGAAAGTTTGAGAAGTAACATATTTAAGGTGGTACAAACTCTTTTCACGAAGTGAGGTGGGACTAATTTTTTTACTAAACTTAGTAGTAGCAGTTATTGTGTAAATGCGCTAGTGCTATGGTCCCTAGGAGTAGCACTCTTCATATTAGCGTGCTGCTGCTAGAACTAGCCTCGCGGCGGTGTCGTGGCAATTATAGCAGTAGCACATCTTATAGTGGGCGCTCTACTGATACATTTATTTCAGCAGCGAGGTTTGTGCGCGCGTGCTACTGCTAATTAGCAGTAGCGCCTTATGTTAAAGCCCGCTGCTGGTAAGATTCTATGTATAGGCTTTTCCCTAGTTGTTACCATTACTATTCTTGTTATCACTATCATCAAAACTATCATAATACTTTGTTAGTGATTACTTTGCTGTAGATATTTACTCTCCAGTTCTGGTTGAATTGACAACTCAGCTGCTAATACTTGCAAATATTATTTGGCTCCCCATGTATCGAATCTTTAAATTTCGGTTGAATACTCTACCCTTGAAAACTATTACGATCCCCTACACTTGTGGGTTATCGGTACTCCCTCCGTCTAGGTGAATAAGTAATCTTAGGTTGTGCACCATGACCAACATGGAGGGGAAAATGAGAGAATTTATTATTTATTTGCTAATTAATATCATTGCACGCAATGCTCTAACCACTGCATGTCGTGTTTGTTAGTCTCAAGTGTTTGAAAGCATGTATGTCCCAAATCTCTTATTGGTTGATATGCCAAGAAACAAGAAATGAGGTGGGAGTTAATGCACCGTGCCTAAGGCCGGTCATACTGGGGAGTATCATATCCTAGTGTCATGCATATGATACTAGTGTATGATACTACCTTCATAGTGCATAGTATCATAGAGTAATATAATGGACGACCTTATTTATTGTCATGCATGACACAAAGTAGCATTGCATTTAATATGATACAGTATCTACCTATGTTACTCTAACCCTCTCTCTCTCTTCTTTGATTCTCTGACACGTGAGCGTGTTTGCTATTCCCAATTGCATGATACTAACTAAGATACCACCACTATGGCCAGCCTCAGCGTTTTGGGATTATTTGGTTTTCGTAAGGTGACTTATACACCTAGACGGAGGGAGTATTTGGTTTTCGTAAGGTGACTTATACACCTAGACAGAGGGAGTACTTACCATCACATGTTTAGATTTTGAGGTGCATCAAATCACCCAATGCAAGCAGTATTAAGAGAAAACTCACTAATGCATGTAGAAGTTCATGGAAATTTAGTGGTCATGCATGCCGTTTTTTAATTAATGCATTGGTAAACATAACTTTTTGAGAAAAACGCCCGTAATAATTAAGTACTGTCGGCGTTCTGGGAATGGGGGTCCCCAGACCTGCCTGCCTGCGGCCCACGGCGTGGCCGACCAATAGGCCGTACGACCCATCTTCGTCAACAAGGCACCCAAGACCCTCGCGAGGGTCCAAGCCTCGCGAGGTGGATGATGCAAGACCTCCTCTGGAGTGGCCTAGCTAGGCAGGCTCACGAGGAGCGAAGATATCAAGGCAGGGCAAACCTCACGAGGCTCTCGTGACGTAAGCCATGACGATCGACACCAGGCGGGCGCCAGCGCGCACAGCGTCCTTGTTTCCCCTTTGGTGCAAAGGAGGCAAGCGCAGCCGCGGAGTACCGAGGCCTCAGGCAAAGGTTGCCATTTCGGTGCAACAAGACCAAGACCAGGCGGACGGCAAGGAGGAGGTCATCGTGGAGCCCAAGACGGCCTCACCGCCAGAGCCTTTCATAGGCAAAGACCGCTTTTGTCAGGATAGCTTGTAGTAGCTGTCCCCCTTCAAATTAGCCCGCCATTGTTGGCTCCCTTCCAGCTCAATATTTGGGAAGAGGACCAGGGCCTCTATAAATAGGACTAGCCACCACAGTAGAAGGGGATCAAGTCGAATCCTCACACCACAGGTTCATACGCACAAGAACACCTCAACCTCAGGAGGTTGTTCTCCCGCTTGTATTCTTCATCATCAGCCCAAGAGGCAATCCACCATGACCACATTGGAGTAGGGTATTACACCACAACGGTGACCCGAACTAGTATAAACCCCGTATCTTTCTGTGTTGTGAGTTCGTCGAGTTCGTCCGCAAGATCTTAGCGAGCTAGATCGTAGATCGGTAGGAGGGAAAGACTTCACGCGCACCCCAGTGTTCGAACCTTAAGGGTTTCTCGAAACCCCACATCCGACATTTGGCGCGCCAGGTAGGGGTACGCCATAGTTTCCCTTCCGTTGGTTCGTTGCTCCGTAGCTCTGTTGCTTCCATGGCGGACACTCGCCATGCTCGAGCTGAGCGTCGGGCTGCCCTCTCCGCCCGTGTCGCTCAGACGGCTCCCGTAGGCGGGCCACCTCATCGCTCTCCGTCACCCGCCGCCAACGCTGCCACCGGCCCGACGGGGAACGAGCAGCAGGCATCCTCGCTGCATCCTTCAATGCGGCAGGACGGCAGCACCGCTACTCCATCACTCACCCCTGCTGGTTCTTCGTCTCACGCGCACCGTGCTCCCATGGAGGCACGGGCCGCGCTCATTGCGGTGAAGGAGCTCCTGCGTTACCGCCCCGTCGACGACCTCTATGAGGAGTGGCTCGACCGCGTCGCCGAGCTCGTCCGTGCCGCAGGGGGCTCTCAGACGCGTCCCACTCTCTGCCTCCCCCTCAACTAGCCGCGGGCGATGGGGCTCATGGCATGCCTCCACCGGCTCGACCCCAAGACGGTGCCTTAGCACCAAGGTACGCGCCTCCGCGGCGTGATCCTCCGTGCCCCGCGCCCACGCGCGAAGAAAGAAGCTGCCAAGAAATCCCACGGCCGTAAGAAGCTGCACCGGCGCTCCCCGCGCCACCTCGTCAAGACCGCGTGCCGCCTGTAGTGGCGCAGCGCGGACCACGCCAAGACCAAGCTCCGCCTCAGAAGCAGGCCCCGGCGACCATGGCTGGCTGCCGAGCCTTCACCCCCAACTACGTAGCATCGCCTGGCCAGGAAAGTTCAAGCCAGATCTACCTCCTTGATACGACGACACCGCACACCCCGCGGAGTTCCTACAGCTCTATGAGTTGAGCATCGAAGCATCCAAGGCGACGAAAAAGTCATGGCGAACTGGTTTCCTATGGCTCTCAAGGATGGGGCCCGCTCCTGGCTCCTGAACCTGCAACACGGCTCGATCTCCTTCTGGGACGAGATGCGCAACCGCTTCGTCGCCAACTTCCAGGACATTCGCGACCACGCACCGGCCGCGGGCGATCTACGCCGCATCAAGCAACAGCTAGGAGAGACCCTCCAGAAGTACATCCAGCGCTTCAGCAACACCTGCCTCAAGATCCCCAAGGTCACGGACGAAACCATCATCTCCGCGTTCTCAAACGGCGTCCGTGACGTCAAGATGATGGAAGAGCTTGCTATCCACGAGGAGCTCTGCACATCTCAGGAGTTGTTCAACCTGGCGACCAAGTGCGCAAGAGCAGAGGAGGGGTGCATCTCTCTCCTTGAGCTACCAGCTGCAGGAGTGGAGGAGAAGAAGGTCAAGGCCAAGGACGAGAAGCGCAAAGAGGTAGTAGTGCTCGCAGCAGAGCCCGACACCAAGCGAGGCAGAGATCAGCCCGAGTCGTCCAAGAACGGCTGACCGTTCTGCGCCTTCCACAACTTGAACACCCACAACACCAGCGACTGCCAAGAGCTCAGAGCCATAAGGGAAGGACGCTACGGTCGACGCCCCGAGCGCGACGACCGGGGCTACGGCCGTGGAGGAGGACGCAGAGGCGGACGCTGGGACGACCGTGGCCCGCGCCAGGAGTGGCGCAACCGGCCTCGTGAGGACCGCTGGCAGGACCAACCTTGCGAGGGCGCCTGGAGGGACCCGCCTCATGAGGATCGCCCCCAGGGCAACGCCGGTCTTCCCCCATTGCCGCCACCAAGAAGGTATGACGACCACCACTAGGACGAGGGGGCTGGGGGCTTCCAGGAGACGCATGCGATCGCTTGCATCTTGGGCGGTGCTCAGGCCCCAGCCTCTCAGCGCATCGTCGAACAGTTTGCTCGCGAGGTGAACGCGGCGCTCCCCAAGCTCGAGGCCACGCGCCCGCTCATGTGGTACCAATGCGCCATCACCTTCGACTCGGCAAACCAGCTCAAGTGCCCAGCCACCGCTGGCGCACTCCCTATGCTGTGCTCCCCAGTCATCAGCAATGTGCAAGTCACCAAGACTCTCATCGACGACGGCGCAGGGCTCAACGTCCTATCCGTCGACACGCTCGACAACCTCCAAGTGCCCTATGAGCAGCTCCAGCCAACCAAGCCTTTCTCAGGAGTGACTGGCGGTTCCACCACACCGATAGGGCAAGTCCGCCTGCCTGTCACCTTCGGGGAGTGCAAGAACTACCGCACCGAGATCATCGACTTCGACGTCGCGCACATCCGCTTGTCGTACAATGCCATCCTCGGGTATCTAGCCCTGGCCAAGTTCATGGCAGTCACTCACCACGGCTACAACATTCTCAAGATGCCAGGAAGCGGGGGAATCATCACGGTCCCATGTGAAGAAAGGGATGCGGTGTGCTCCCTTGAGCGCGCCTTCCAAGCCGCAGCAATCGACAACCCTGACAGCAGAAGTGAAGGCCCTCCGGAGACCAACCCCAAGAAGAAGCAGCCATGCCGCGCAGGACCCCAAGAAGACGGCATCACGTTAGGAGCCTCGTCAGGATCAGCACCCACTCCAAGGGCGCCTCCATCCACCACATAGGAAAGCATGCCCAGCGCCCTCCTCAGGCAGGACTCGGGGGCTCCCTTCTGGAGGGCCCAGACCTTGTCAACCTCACGAGGGAGGCGCTTGGGCACCACTTGGAGGCGTGCTTCGCGGCACGTGACCCTTAGGAGAGCACAGGGCAAGGAGTTCCCACCGCTCAGGAGTTCATCACTGAGACCACCCAAGAGATACAAGATGCAAGAGCCATGCGCGGTGACAGCCGCTCACGGAGTGCGGTTCACCATCCAGGCGAGGGTGCTGAGCTACGCGTCTGCATCGACGTCCCAGGGCTCAACAGGGCCGCATCTCAGGAACGCTTCTGGCCATCATGTGCGGGCCGCTGTGAGGGTCCACCACACAGCTATGTTCGCATGCCCTTCGGCTTGCCGAGCATGGCGTTGGCCTATCAGGGCAATGTGCGGCAAGTCCTAGCGGCTCAGGAGGCCAGGTTCCACGTTGTTCTGGAGGAGATGGGGATGGTCTTCAGGGAACCTCCTGAGCCCCCAGAGCCTCCTGAGGCTCAGGGTCCCGGTGGCTCATGAGGAGCCATTCCTTCAACACGTGGCTTCAGCTGCACCAACTCTACTTCGTCTATAGAACCAGGTGACATCTTCCAAGTTCATTTAAGCTGGGAGCGCCCCTCAGGCTGCATTATTCCCAGGCCACATGGATTCGTTCCTGTGGCATGTATCCCTTTTGCTTAAGTCTTTAGCTTACCTTGTTGGGGGCGCCCCTCGGGCTGGATCATCCCCAAGCCGCTCGGGCCAAACCCAGTGGCATGTATCTTCCTGCATTTACCTAAGTTGATCTGCTCTCCCTGCTTAACCTACCTACGGTTATCACCTGCTCGATCATCACCTCCCACGGGGCCTCCTCTCAGGCACATCGCTGGTGCATGGGTCCGCCCTTGCCATGTTGACAAATCTGAGCGGTCGAGCTCTGGCTCACGGCACCGCACGTCACCTCACCAGGCCCTCAGTGCCTTCACTTCATCCGGACCAACCAGCGGCAGGCAGGTGGCAGTAACGGAAAACCATGTTTCTTCTTGTGCCTGTCCATAGGCACCCCGCGGGAAGGATAGCAGGCGGCACCACGAGTCTCCTTTTCTCTCGTGCGATTCGCTTGTGCGTTAAAAGGGGGGCTCCTGAGCATCGCGACTCAGGAGATCTTACTGGCTCTCCAGCCCTCACCCCCTGGCCTTAACCACGGCATCACGACCTGGCATACCAGCGGCGGCTGAGCTCGCTCGAGGGCCAGGACCTGAGGACGTAGAGCACTAAGAAGAGGTCGGGAGAAGGAAAACTCGTACGGACCAGATTAGCTATGTCACATAAGTTGGCGCACAGCCCTAGCGCAACATCAGGAATCACTGCGAAGTCAGCAAGATAAGTCTCGCCCTTGGATCGGCTAAATATTTGAGCCTAGTAGTCGCTCACACCATGCCGCAACCCCGTTGCGGCCAAGTCATCTTCCTTTCTTGCTTTACCATGGCTGCTTGAGTGCTAAGGGGGACCTCCTGAGCATCGCGCCTCAGGGGCTCTTACTGGACCTCGGTCCGCACACCTCTTGGCCTTGACCATGGCATCGCGACCTGCCATACCAGCGATGGCTGTAGCCGCCTTGTGACCGGGACCCATCAGTGTAGAGCAACAAGCTATCACGAGGAAAGAAAGGGGGACCGAACCTTAACGGGACACGCATTCATCAAATCTTCATAACAAGGAAGATAAGTACAAAGGCATTGCGGATCCTTACATGCCCCCACGAGGTGATTCATGATTCTTCGCAGGAAACAAAAGCTGATACTAAGGGGAATCCTATCTACATCCTTCCGTGGCGGACGCCATCATCAACAATGAGCCACGGGATGCTGGCGCCAACCCCATCCAGATCAGCGGCGACGGCGGCCCGACGCCGCATCCCTGCTTCGAGCGCGGCGAGAGCTCGGGGGCACGTAGCTATCGTCGCTCGTCTCCGGAGTTTCGTAGAGCTTAGGGGAGCTGCTGGACTCCCAAGGGCTACTGCTGCAGGAGTGGTCGCGAGCGGAGTGTGCATCAGCCTCATGCTCCTCTCTGGAGCAGCACTCCAGGCGGCGGCCCTCAGTGTCGAAAACCTTGAAGAAGAGCGTGGAGACGCCGTCGTATTCGAAGTGGATTGCGAGGGAGCCCCTCGCACGGCAGACCCGCTCGACATCGCCCCAGCACTGTAGTCAGCGTGCTGCAGCCTGAGCTCGAGAGGCCCTCTCGATGGCATCACATCGGAGAAGAACCGCGGGAAGTGGATCCAGGAGCTCGGAGGCATCGGCGCCCACAACACCAACTTGCGCGAGGAGTCCGCAAAGTGGACGACACGCGTCGCCGTGGCGCGGAGACCCCAGATGCCATGCTGCTCGTCACTTCGTCCTCCCGAGCCCTCGGCTTGGGCGTACAAGGGTAGTGGGTACCCCGGTGGAGGATGCTCGCACCAAGGCCCCGCCACCACTTGCATCGCCGCTTCGTCACGGCGATGGATCGACCTCTTCTTCGGTGAAAGTGGCCCCGGATCTTCACGGGGAGCTTTCCCTTTCCCTTCGGCGGAAAACCTTCTAATGGGTGCCACTATTGTCTGCGCCGCAAGCAATGGAGCAGAGAAGCGGGCAAGCGAGGAAGAGATGGATAACGGGGGCTCTGCCCCTCCCTCATTTATAGCAAGAGAAGGCCAACCGGCGTCTCCCACGATCACAGGTAATGATGGTTTTCCTTGCATGTCCCAGGGACTTGTCAAGTCGTGAAGTTGCCGAGGTAGCGTGGAGAAGCAGAGACGCCCACGTCCAATCAACCGCCACGTGTCAACCGAGGCCGCAGGCTTTTGGGGCCCACAGCGCTCCGAACTTGACCCTTGGCTTCGCTGCGAAGCCAAGCCCGAGCGCACCTTGGGCCCGGGGGCTACTGTTGGCGTTCTGGGAACGGGGGTCCCCAGACCTGCCTGCCTGCGGCCCACAGCATGGCTGAGCCAGCAGGCCGTACGGCCCATCTTCGTCAACAAGGGACCCAAGACCCTCGCGAGGGTCCAAGCCTCGTGAGGCGGACGATGCAAGACCTCCTCTGGAGTGGCCTAGCTATGCAGGCTCACGAGGAGCAGAGATATCAAGGCAGGGAAAACCTCACGAGGCTCTCGTGACGTAAGGCATGACGATCAACACTAGGCGGGCGCAGTGCGCGCAGCGTCCTTGTTTCCCCTTTGGTGCAAAGGAGGCAAGCGCAGCCGCGGCGTACCAAGGCCTCAGGCAAAGGTTGCCATTTTGGTGCAACAAGACCAAGAGCAGGTGGACGGCAAGGCGGAGGTCATCGTGGAGCCCAAGACGGCGTCACCGCCAGAGCCTTTCACAGGCGAGGACCGCTTTTGTTAGGATAGCTTGTACTAGTTGCCCCCCTTCAAATTAGCCCGCCATTGTTGGCTCCCTTCCCACTCAATATTTGGGAAGAGGACCATGGCCTCTATAAATAGGATAGCCACCATAGTAGAAGGGGATCAAGTCGAATCCTCACACCACAGGTTCATACGCACAAGAACACCTCAACCTCAGGAGGCTGTTCTTCCCCTTGTATTGTTCATCATCAGCCCAAGAGGCAATCCACCACCACCACACTGGAGTAGGGTATTACACCACAACGGTGCCTGAACCACTATAAACCCCGTGTCTTTCTATGTTGTGAGTTTCTTTCTGGTGTTGCTTCTTCGGGTTGGTTCCAATAACGTCGCGTTTGTGAGGACCCGTTCATCTACGTCCGTGTGTCTTCTTCATGGGCTCGTTCTTCTTCCTTGCGGGATTTCAGGCAAGATGATCATACCCTCGAAATAACTTCTATCTTTGCTTACTAGATGCTCGCTCTTTTGCTATGCCTATGCTGCGATACCTACCACTTTCTTATCCTGCCTCCCATATTGTTAAACCAAGCCTCTAACCCACCTTGTCCTAGCAAACCGTTGTTTGGCTATGTTACCGCTTTGCTCAGCCCCTCTTATAGCGTTGTTAGTTGCAGGTGAAGATTGGAGCTTGTTCCATGTTTGGAACATGGATATTTGTTGGGATATCACAATATCTCTTATTTAATTAATGCATCTATATACTTGGTAAAGGGTGGAAGGCTCGGCCTTATGCCTGGTGTTTTGTTCCACTCTTGCCGCCCTAGTTTTCCGTCATATCGGTGTTATGTTCCGGGATTTTGTGTTCCTTATGCGGTTGGGTTATAATGGGAACCCCTTGACAGTTCGCCTTGAATAAAACTCCTCCAGCAAGGCCCAACCTTGGTTTTACCATTCGCCACCTAGCCTTTTTCCCTTGGGAGTCGTGCATCCCAAGGGTCATCTTTATTTTAACCCCCCGGGCCAGTGCTTGTCTAAGTGTTGGTCCGAACTAGAGTCCTTTGCAGCGCCACCTCGGAGAAACTTGAGGGCTGGTTTTAGTTGTACGGAGCGCTCATCTAGTGTTGCCCTGAGAACGAGATATGTGCAGCTCCTATCAGGATGTTGGCGCATCAGGCGGTCTTGCTGGTCCTGTTTTACCTGTCGAAATGTCTTGTAACCGGGATTCCGAGCCTGATCGGGTCTTCCCGCTAGAAGGAATATCCTTCGTTGACCGTGAGAGCTTGTGATGGGCTAAGTTGGGACACCCCTGCAGGGATTTGAACTTTCAAAAGTCGTGCCCGCGGTTATGGGCAGATGGGAATTTGTTAATGTCCGGTTGTAGAAAACCTGAAGTTGACCTTAATTAAAATACATCAACCGCGTGTGTAACCGTGATGGTCTCCTTCCGGCGGAATCCGGGAAGTGAACACGGTGTTGGAGTCATGTTTGACGTAGGTTGTTCTAGGATCACTTCTTGATCATAGTTTCTCGATCGCGCTTTGCCTTCTCTTCTCGCTCTCATTTGCGTATGTTAGCCACCATATATGCTAGTCGCTTGCTGCAGCTCCACATCATACCTTTACCTTACCCATAAGCTTAAATAGTATTGATCGCAAGAGTGTGAGATTGCTGAGTCCCCGTGACTCACAGATACTTCAAAAACCAGTTTGAAGGTGCCGATGTTACCGAGCAGGTGACGCAACCAAGCTCAAGGAGGTGATCAATGAAGATCTTGTCCTTTGTGTTGTTCTGTTTCTAGTTGATCAGTAGTGGAGCCCAGTTGGGGTCGATTGGGGATATGTGTAGCTTTGGGGTAGTCTTTTTTTATTTTGGTTCCGTAGTCGGACCTTGATTGTATCTGGTTGATGTGATGCTTTATTCATGTAATTGTGTGAAGTGGCGATTGTAAGCCAACTATGTATCTCTTTCCCTTATGTATTACATGGGTTGTGTGAAGATTACCTCACTTGAGACGTTGCTTTCAATGCGGTTATGCCTCTAAGTCGTGCTTCGACACATGGGAGATATAGCCGCGTCGAGGGCGTTACAAGTTGGTATCAAAGCCTTCCCCGACTTTAGGAGCCCCCTGCTTGATCGAATCGCTGGCGTCATTGAGTCTGGAAATGTTTTGAGTCATTTAGGAATTATATATATTGGAGAGTTAGGACTCCTTTTTACTCCTCAGTCCCTTCGTCGCTCTGGTGAGGCTTCCTGATGTAGAGTTTTGACTCTTCTCTTCTCAAATTTCACTAAAAAAAATTTAGGATCACGCGGTATCTTGGAATCGCTCCGATGGTTTTGTGACGAGAACATTATTCTTGGTGCTTCCTGACATTTAGGGGTTGTGGCAGTGTCCCGGGGAGTTGAGCTCTGAGGTGTTGTTGTCACAATTTTATCGTTGCAGTTCTGGAATACCTGAGAATAGTTTCGCCGACATCGAAAATCTCTTTTATGAAGTTGTTGCTGAGATAACCTCGACGCCACCCAGTACTGGGGCGGGAGTTTGGGAGTATTGCCATAACTCGTATAACAGATGCTTTTCGAAGGTTGAGGTAGACGATTTCCGAAGGTTTCTTGGTTATGTGTTGAAGGATGGATACAGCTGGATGTAGGATTTGCTAGTTTTGGGTGAGATATTATGCTTCCCCTGTATCCCCAACACCTGATTGCATAACTGCGGAAATTTCGGGAGTTTATAAGTGGGAATTCAAGTAGCTCCTAGGATTTCTTTCCCACAGATGTATGATACGAAATTGGGGTTCGATGTCTAGTGGTCCACCTATCCGCGGTTGGTTTTATAGTGGTCTCATTGTGTCTTAAAGAGTCCTTGGCTATGCCGACTCGGGGATGCTTCGTATGTCATGTGCACTGCCTTGTACATGATGGTGATGTACGATCGAGCCCTTGTAGGCCCCACCATGAAAACTTCAGACGGAATCTCTATCATATGTTTGTTCCGGCTTATTCTGCAAGCCAATCCTTTGTTTTGTTTTGAGTTGTGGTATTCGAGTTGCTTCAAAGTCAATTGTTGATTCCACACCTTTCCTAAACGGTGTTCTCATATTTCTATGTGAATACTAATCCTTCATGATAATCAAGATTGTTTTTGTCAATCCTTTTTAACCGGCGTGCTTCTCTTCAAGTGGATCCGATCATTTCAACATCCGGAAGATCAAGTATCAGTTTCTTCTGAACGGTGTTTGTTTCATCTGTCTCCAAGTTGCCTTTGTTTTCCCTCCCTCCCACCCTTTTCTTCAAGGAACCAGATTTCTTATTGAAGTATCATTTTATTGTTGTGAAGCCTCTCCATTCCTTTTCCGTCAATGTTCTTATTCGGTGATTCTCATGAAGATTCTAATGGAGCTTCAAGTTTGTCATTCTTCATTCTTTTCTTCTCCGGTGGTTTTCAAATCAAGCTTTCAGTGTTGATCTAATATCCCTTTTTCCTCGTTTCAAATACCTTCTCATGCCGGTGCACCTAATATTCATTCACTTCTCGCTATTTAATTGTTCCGGAGTGCTCAAGATATCTCGAAGATTCGTGTTTTCCACTCTGCATTCGTTCAAGATCTTTCGAGGTTGTTATCTCATTCAAGTCATTTAATTCAACCGGTGCAACCTCTCTTTTAAATCATTTCAACGGTGTTTCTTTTGAGTGGGCCCTAACCCACATGTCTTTTCCCAGGATCTTACCTGACTCTTCTTATTTCCCGGAGCTATCCTCAAATTTCTTTTCGAAGTTTGACGTAAGAATGATTTATCATTAGTCAAATGCCTTTCTACAAGATCGGTTAAATCCTTCTCATCGTTGGCTAAATCTCTTTGCTTTTAATTCTTCTGGAGTGCCTCTTCAATTATTGGTGGTGTTTCTCGTCGTCATTCTCAGATTTTGAAGAACGAAGAAGAGTTTTTCTTCCATATCTTGCTCCTTTCTCTTCAAGATTCATGGTTCTAGCTTGATGCCTTCCTCTCATAATTGTTTTGATCATGAGAATTCTTTTCACCTATCCAGAGCAATTCAAGATTCTGTTCAGTTTAATTATCCGGAGCCCATCAGCTAAGATTTATTCATTCCAGCTTTCAGCTCTCGTTCTCCAAATCTGATCGGGCCTTCATTCAAGTATATTCTCTAATAAGCTCGCAATCTTTTGTTCTCGTGGATCTAATTTCCCTAAAGTATTTTCATTCGTTCTCTAATCCTTTCCGGTGATTTATCCCTTTACTTCGTTCTTTGTCAATGCTTATGGTTGTTCGTTCAAGATTTTTGCTTCTTTCTTATCATATCAATTCATTCGTTGTTTCCTAATTCTACCAGTGGTTCGTCGAAGACCTTCTTAAGTTTGCGCTATATCTCTCTTAATATTTTCTACGAGAATAAGTAATATGTCAAATCCGTTGATTGTCATCAATTTAATTGGTGAAGGATAAGCATAATCTAATTCTTATTCTTGTTTCATCGAGTGAATTCAATCCCCTATTCCGGAGGCTCATCAAATTCTTGTTTCCATTTTTTCATCTTTCTTTTCCAGAGTTCCAAGCCTTTCGATTTTGTCTCGTCGCGAAGCTCCTTCTAAAATCATTACAAGGTTTCACTTCATGTTTTCAACTTCTCTTTCCTTCCGTTTGATCATTCTTTTGTTTAACGGAGTTCTTCACCAAGGTTCTATATGATGGTTCATAAAGGATTTTAATTCCTTCTTGAAGTGTTCATCAAGATTCTTTTCAGAGGAGCTCAAGCATTCTTCTTCTTACAATCCGGAGGGCATTTGTTCTCTCTTATCTTCTCGAGATGGTATTATGTCATTCTTGATAACTTGAGCTCATGTTTCATGATCCACATGTTGTTAAGAATGAGTTATTTTAAATCCATTAATCTCATCATTGGAGTTACCTTGGGTTATATTTCACCTAATGCCTTCCCTAAGGATTGTTGCTACCTATGGTGCTCATAAATGACCCAAGTTCTTCATCTATCCTCCCAGTGAAATAAGTTTCTCGTCTCCTTGTTCTTATCAATCCAATTTTTTTCCCGTGAGTGGCAGGTTGTCACCTCATAATTTGAGATGTATTCCATAAGACCATATCAAGCTTATTCTTTTCGTTGTTGGTTTTCCAACAATTCCGTTCGACCTTTCTCCTAAGGATGCCTTTTCAAGCTCTTTTGTGGCAGAAGTTGGCTTTTTCTTGTCCATTCTCCATTTCAATTATATATCTTCTATTTTTTTCATTCCGGAGGCATTGTGATGTTGCTCTTTTCAGCCATCATCTCGAATTATGAAGATCATGATCTTTTCATGCCTATCCTATTTAACTGGAGTGTTGTGACCTTTTTGCTCAAGTTCTTTTCACCTTATCAAGCCTTGCACCTCTTTTCAACCGGAGTGCTGTCTGAGATCTTTCTTACCCCTTGTTCCATTCATTCAATAGTTCCGAAGGTAGTGTGTTGCGATTTCACCAAGTATCTTCTCATCTTACCAAGATCTTATTCAATTCCTTTTCTTTTCAACCGGAGTACTGCCCGAATTTGTTCTTCCTTGTTACTCTCCCCTACCGGAGTGCTTTCAACTTTGTTCTTCTTCGTTGCATTCTTTCTTCCAATTTGTTCAACCTCTCAAGGTTCATGGTTTCACTCGTTTGTCAAAGAAGCAACTTAGTTTTACCTCTTCTCTTTCTCTTCCGTTTTTCCCTTCGGTGCCATTCTAGATCTCGGGACGAGATCCTCTCGTAGTGGTGGAGTGTTGTAATGCCCCGAGACTGATGTGCCAGGTGTCCTCCAGTTATTCGCTGTTGTTGCGTTGTCATTGCTTGCGTGTCATGCATTGCATATCATGTCATCAGGTGCATTTCATTTGCATACATGTTCGTCTCATGCATCCGAGCATTTTCCCTGTTGTCTGTTTTGCAATCCGGCGCTCCTATGTCATCCGGTGTCCCTTTCTACCTCTTTACGTGTGCGGGTGTTAAACGTTTTCGGATGGGACCGAGACTTGTCATGCGGCCTTGGTTTACTACCGGTAGACCGCCTGTCCAGTTTCGTGCCATTTGGACTTCGTTTGATACTCCAACAGTTAACCGAGGGACCGAAAAGGCCTCATGTGTGTTGCAGCCCAACACCCCTCCAAACTGGCCCAAAACCCACCTAAACCCCCTCCATCATCTCGGTCGTTCGATCACGATCGCTTGGCCAAAAACCGCACCTCATTTGGACATTCCTAGCTCCCTCTACGCCTATATAAAGATCCCTCCATTTCATTCCCGGGTCTTCTTTTCCCTAACCATAAAATTTTCCCTCGCGACGCACCGGACATGTCCGAACCCGGCCGGGCGAACCCGCCGCCGCCGTCCGCGCCAATCGCCTCCCACCGCCGCCTTCTCTGCCGCCGGCTCGGGCGGACCGAAGCGGGCCCTCGAGGCCCATCGTGCGCCCCGCCGCCTGGAAGCCACGCCGCCCGGATCCAGCTCCGCCTGAGCGGCGCCCGAGCCGCTGTGAGCCGCCTCCGCCGCCGCGGGTCGCTGCCGCCCCGCCGCCCGTCGTCGCTGCTCCGGCCACCGCCGCCCTTCGCCGGCGCAGTCGTCGCGCCGTGCGCCGCCGCGTCGCCGCCCGGCGTGCCCCGCCGGACCTCCTCCGCCTCCGCGCCGCCGCACGCCTCCCCAGCCACCTCCTTCTTCCTCCCAGCGCAAGTCCGGCCAGATCTGGCCGCCGCCCCGTTGACTCCGACGAGATCTGCCATGCCTTGGTTCGCGTGCACGAACCCTAGATCTCACGAGGCGGTGAGAATTCTACCAAGTCCCTATAATTTTTTTCATATTTCATTGCATCGTATCTCATCATCTGTGGCTCCGTTTTGAGCGTGTAGCATATCAAAATGTTCGTCTCGATGAGAACATCATTTAATCTCATTGCATCATTTTAATTTGAGCTCATCTGGATGCCCGAAATGTCGTTGGAAGAGGGCTATGTGAGTAATTTGCCATATCTGTTTCTTCAAATAGATATTTGTCATTTTTGCCAGGTTTAATGTGTGCATGATATGATCCTGAGCTCTACATGTGTTTTGTTATATGCCATGCCATATTTACAGAGGTGCTTGCCATGTATTTTTGTGGTGTTTTTGGTGACTAGCACAAGCTTACAAAGTAGCGTAGTCGGTAATGCTGATTTCAGGGACTTGGAATTTCACCAAGTCCTTGTCCTGATTTTGTTGTTATGCCATATGTTCATGTTGTTTCCTAGTGATCCGTGCCTCTTTTGAGGATGATCAGTAAGGATGTTTTGTTAAAATTGTGGTGCTCTATCCATCCGTGTCTTTGTTTGCATTTATGGAGCACCCTAGCTTGAGTCAATCGAGCTCTACTTTTGCTATTAAGTGAATCCTCGCAGATTGTTGACTTGTTAGCGATTTTGTCGAGGATGTTGCTATTGATCCGTGCATGCTATGCGGTTGTTCTTTCCATGTCTAGCTTCTATGCCATGTATTCTTGATGGGTGTATGCTTAGTTTGTCATGAAATGCTCTGTAGTGAGTGCATCGAGCTCGTAAACATGCCTACTCGTTACCTGATTTGCATGCTCCAGTTTTTCACAAAGTGTGAGATCTGTTTGTGTATTTGCCATGCTCACATGCTTGCCATTGTATTTTCTGATCCCTTTTGGCTCAAGGTCGCTATGGACTTTTGTTAAGTGCTTTGAGTAGCTTCATTCCATGCCTTGCTTTGCCATGATATGTTCCTGTAGCATATAGTTTTCATGCTCTAAAGTGTGCTTCCTGATGATAAATTCCAGACTTGTGTTAATTTCACTAAGTCTGAAACCTGTTATCGTTTGCACTTTTGCCATGCTTGTTTGTACCTGTTAATTGATGAATTAGTTGTAGCTCAGTGTTCATATTTTGTCAAGCATCATGAGTGGATCCATGGCATGTATTTTATTGTCATGTTTGAGTGATGTAGCATATTTATTTTGATGCATTTAGATGGCTACTTGTTGTTTATCACAGACCGGTGCCATATTTGTTTTACTTGCCATTTCCAAACCGTGCATCCGATTCTGGTGATCTTTATATAGATTTCAACCGAAATCACCTCAATCATTCCTTTGCAAATCATGCATATGCATCGCATACCGCATCCCGCATATCATACCATGTTCATGTGTTGGTTGTTTACTATGTTGTGTGCTTCTTTCTGGTGTTGCTTCTTCGGGTTGGTTCCGATAACGTCGTGTTTGTGAGGACCCGTTCGTCTACGTCCATGTCTCTTCTTCGTGGGCTCGTTCTTCTTCCTTGCGGGATTTCGGGCAAGATGATCATACCCTCGAAATCACTTCTATCTTTGCTTGCTAGATGCTCGCTCTTTTGCTATGCCTATGCTGCGATACCTACCACTTGCTTATCATGCCTCCCATATTGTTAAACTAAGACTCTAACCCACCTTGTGCTAGCAAACCGTTGTTTGGCTATGTTACCACTTTGCTCAGCCCCTCTTATAGCGTTGTTAGTTGCAGGTGAAGATTGGAGCTTGTTCCATGTTTGGAACATGGATATTTGTTGGGATATCACAATATCTCTTATTTAATTAATCCATCTATATACTTGGTAAAGGGTGGAAGGCTTGTCCTTATGCCTGGTGTTTTGTTCCACTCTTGCCGCCCTAGTTTTCCGTCATATTGGTGTTATGTTCCCGGATTTTGCGTTCCTTACGCGGTTGGGTTATAATGGGAACCCCTTGATAGTTCGCCTTGAATAAAACTCCTCCAGCAAGGCCCAACCTTGGTTTTACCATTCGCCACCTAGCCTTTTTCCCTTGGGAGTCGCGCATCCCGAGGGTCATCTTTATTTTAACCCCCCCGGGCCAGTGCTTGTCTAAGTGTTGGTCCAAACTAGAGTCCTTTGCAGCGCCACCTCGAGGAAACTTGAGGGCTGGTTTTAGTTGTACGGATCGCTCATCCGGTGTTGCCCTGAGCACGAGATATGTGCAGCTCCTATCAGGATGTCGGCGCATCGGGCGGTCTTGCTGGTCTTGTTTTACCTGTCGAAATGTCTTGTAACCGGGATTCCGAGCCTGATCGGGTCTTCCGCTAGAAGGTATATCCTTCGTTGACCGTGAGAGCTTGTGATGGGCTAAGTTGGGACATCCCTACAGGGATTTGAACTTTCGAAAGTCGTGCCCGTGGTTATGGGAAGATGGGAATTTGTTAATGTCCGGTTGTAGAAAACCTGAAGTTGACCTTAATTAAAATACATCAACCGCGTGTGTAACCGTGATGGTCTCTTTCCAGCGGAGTCCGGGAAGTGAACACGGTGTTGGAGTCATGTTTGACGTAGGTTGTTCTAGGATCACTTCTTGATCATAGTTTCTCGATCATGCTTTGCCTTCTCTTCTCGCTCTCATTTGTGTATGTTAGCCACCATATATGCTAGTCGCTTGCTGCAGCTCCAGATCATACCTTTACCTTACCCATAAGCTTAAATAGTCTTGATTGCGAGAGTGTGAGATTGCTGAGTCCCCGTGACTCACAGATAGTTCCAAAACCAGTTTGCAGGTGCCGATGTTACTGAGCAGGTGACGCAACCAAGCTCAAGGAGGTGATGGATGAAGATCTTGTCCTTTGTGTTGTTCCGTTTCTAGTTGATCAGTAGTGGAGCCCAGTTGGGATCGATCGGGGATCTGTGTAGCTTTGGGGTAGTCTTCTTTTATTTTGGTTCCGTGGTCAGACCTTGATTGTATCTGGTTGATGTGATGCTTTATTCATTTAATTGTGTGAAGTGGCGACTGTAAGCCAACTATGTATCTATTTCCCTTATGTATTACATGGGTTGTGTGAAGATTACCTCACTTGCGACATTGCTTTCAATGCGGTTATGCCTCTAAGTTGTGCTTCGACACGTGGAGATATAGCCGCATCGAGGGCGTTACACACTCGCTACTGCTATATCTACTTAGTAGTAGCACTTTCCAAGTCAATCGCTACTGCTAATTATTAGTAGCGCTTTCGAAAACAACCGCTACTGATATTAGTCCCTATTCCATTTCTTTTGAATTTTAGGTCGTATTCATATACCTGTATACAATTTTTCATACAGTAGAAATTTAGAGATTGTTTTTACATCGTAATGAGTTATTAAATCACTAGGTGAAAGAACCTTGGATTAGTTTCAAGTGCATGGATCCAAAGTAACCAATGGTCACTTTGGATCCATCCATTTGAAACTAATCAGCGGTTCTTTCACCCAATGACATAATAACTTCTCATCATCATCATAATATCATTAACAACTTATCATCATAAGATATCATTGTCATATAACTCCTCATAATCATCATTTTCGTCCATGATGGGACATTATATAACAACTTCGTCACTAGTTATAATAACAACTCGTCCTCATCATCATCATAGTACTCATAGTCACTACTCCTACTCAGCATCACCATCAAGTCTAAGACATTGTAGTCATATATAATCAACACTAACTAATTGTTCTTAATACTTAGGACCTACTCCTCTCTCCTAGCTAAAATACCATAAAACAGATAAACCGGTCCTTCACCATAATGAAGAATGGACATAAACCTATCTCCAACTTGTGGCTTGCGCACGTTCATTTTGTCTCTAATTATTTGTGTGTGTGCATTCATCACTTTGCTCCATTCTTTGAATTTAAGCCTTCCATTGAAGAAATCGAGTATCCAGTATGGTAAGCCTCCGAAGGAGTTGGTCCTAAGCTAACCATATGCATATCACCTTCGGTAAATAGCATGTCAGGCACAACCTGCTTCGGGAGCCTCTGTTCAAAAATGAAATAGTAACATATATAGTTAGCAATGATTTACTTAAGAATAATGTATGCAATGAAGTTACCATCATTAACAAAATCTTACCAAGTTTTTAGCAATGAAGTTATCGTCAAGCAATGTATGGACTAGTGGCACGTATCTAGTATAATTTTGGCTAATAGAGTGACTGGTTTTGAAGGCCTCGACATCTTCTATGAATGAGACAAGATAACCTTTCTCCTCACAATTAAGCTTGGAGTCATAACTGTAGTATGTGTTGGCTACTACCTTCCGAGTATTTCTTGAAGATAGGAAATAAGATGAAAATTATAAATAAATAAGTTTAGTATGGACGAAAACCAAATATTTTTAAATTAGAGCAGTAGCGCGGTTTAGAGATGACGCGCTACTGCTATTTTTCTTTCAACAACGTATTTTCCGGCACGCGTTGTTGCTAAATAGCAGTAGCGTCATATTTTGAAGAGCGCTGCTGGTAATATTCTGTGTATAAGGTTTTCCCTAGTAGTGTGTTATTACATGAAACTACTCTTCTTGTGTATCCTACATCAGTCACTTATGATGAGACACCTTTAAGTTGGTAGTGTGATATTGGTTTGCGTCTTGAATATGATTTCTAGCATGTAGTGCTTCTAATTTCATGCATGCCACCTATGACGAGACAGTTTTAACTTGGCAGAGTGATATTGGTTGCACCTTCCATATGGTGTCTAGCTTGCAGTGCTTCTAATTTGTTGAAGTGCCTTCTTTTTAGTTACCGCATCGTAGGTGTGAATATCTCATGCCGTCCAGTTTTCGTACATATTTCATCCTCGTATCATGACATTGCCTTTCATAAGAGTAGTGTTCGTCAGTATCATGCATGAATGAGTTCTGAAGAGTGAATTTTATTCCTTTTTCTTGTCGGTTTGACCTCACAATGCAAAATTAATAAAGCGGAAGGAAATTAGTAAGGCATTGGATGATGGTGGTCCTTCCAAGCAACTGAAATGGAGGGTCTCTACAGATTCTACTCTGCCATCCTCCCAACAAGATTCATAAGACAACGCAAGGCTAGACAGTCAATGTAGTTGTGTAGATCATGAGCACATCTACCCTACTCCACCATCATATGTGTTTGCTCTAACTTGGCACTATTATATGTGGTTGCATGTTGCGTATGATGTCTAGATTGTATTGCTTCTAACTTTGTTGTATTGCATCTGCTTACTTTACACATCATACCTGTGAATATGACATGTGTTCCTGGTTCAAGAATATATTATATCTTATCACACCGTGTTCTTACATCAGACTATTGTTCTTGCATATCCTACATCAATCACTTATGATGAAGCACCTTTAAGTCGCCACTATGATATTGGTTGCGTCTTGCATTTGATTTGTAGCATGTACTACTTCTAATTTGTTAAAACGCCATACAGTTTGAACTTGGCAGAGTGATATTGGTTGCATCTTTCATATTGTGTCTAGCTTGTAGTGCTTCTAATTTGTTGAAATGCCTTCCGCTTAGTTACCACATCACAGGTGTGAATATGTTATGCCGTCCTATTTTTGTACATATTCCATCCTCGTATCATGTTTTTGCCTTTCATCCGAGTAGTGTTCGTTAGTATCATGCATGAATGAGGTTTGAAGAGCGATTGTTATTCCTTTTTCGTATCGGTTTGACTTCACAATGCAAAATCAATACAGCTGAAGGAAATTAGTAAGGCAGTGGGTGATAGTGGTCCTTTAGAACAACTCAAACAGAGGGTCTCTACAGATTCTACTCCGCCATCTTCCCAACAAGATTTGCAAGACAACACAAGGCTGGACAGTCAACATAGCTCTTTAGATGATGTGCACATCTCCCCTACTACACCATCACAGGTGCTTGCTCTAACTTGTCACTGTTATATGTGGCTGTGTGTTCCGTATGATGTGTAGTTTGTATTGCTTCTAATTTCGTTGAATTGCATCTGCGTAGCTTACAACTTATATCTACAACAATCACTTACCCATAAGACACGTTTAACTTGGGAGTGTGATGTAGGGTGCATCTTGCATTGTCTTCTAGCTTGTACTGCTTCTAATTTCTAGAAATGGCACTTACAACGAGACACTTTTTAACTCGTAGATTGATATTGGTTGCATGTTCATATGGTGCCTAGCTTTCATTTTTTCTAATTTTGTTGAAATGCCTTCTGCTTACTGTTTTTCATACATATTCCATCCTCCTATCGTACGTGTGAATATGCAATGCTGTCATTTTATTTATATATTCCATCCTCCTATCATGCGCTTGCCTTACATCAAAGTAGTGTTCGTCTGTATCATGCATCAACCAGTTATGCAGAGCTAATTTTATTCATCTTCTTGTGGTTTTGAATTCAGAAGGCAATATGAAAAAAGAGGAAGGAAAAGAGTAAGTTAGGGGAATCTGGTGCTCCTCTGGACTGACGCAAACAGAGACTCTCTAGATTTGCCATTGCAACTGCTAATGCAGTTGAAGTCCCAAGTCTACATGATGAGTTCATATCCCCTACTCCACCATCGCAGGTGCTTGCTCTAAGTTGATAGTGTGATAATTAGTTTCATGTTCCATATGTTGTCTAGCTAGTATTTCTTCTATTTTTTATTAAATTGCACCTACTAAGTTTATACGTTATACATGTGCATAAGACATGCCTTTCTCTGTCTAGAATATATTGCATCTATCTACCATGCCATGTTCTTACATCAAAGTACTGATGGTGTGTATCCCGCATCAATCACTCATGATTGGACGCTTTTAATATGGCAGTTTGATAGTGGTTGCATCTTGCATTGATTTCTAGGTTGAACTGCTTCTAGTTTTTCGAAATGCCACCTATGACAAGACACTCTTAACTTGGCAGAGTGATATTGGTTGCATCTTTCATATGGTGTCTAGATTGCATTACTTCTATTTTCTTGAAAATCCATTTGCTAAGTTTACATATTCCATCCTCATACGGTTGTCTTACATCAAAGTATTGGTTGTCTGTATCATGCATCAGTGAGTTCTGAAGAGCGATTTTATTCTTTTGTGTTGTGAGTACGTCTTGACATGGCAAAGTCAAAAAAGAGCAACGAAAAGAATATAGGAGGGAATGGTGTTACTCATCGGGTGCAAAAGAAAAGGATCTTCCCACGATATTCTGCTGGTACTTATAGTAGAGTAGAAGGTCCAAGTCCATCGGCTAAATCTACAAACACAGTATCACCAGCTCCACTAGCTACAACATCCCCTTGAACTGTACCGGTATCTCAACGAGTTACTCGATCATTTGATCGGCAACTTCCTGTTGATACATCGCCAATGTATCTATAATTTTTTATTGTTCCATGTTGCTATATTATCATTCTTGGATGTTTTAAAATCATTTTATAGTCATTTTATATCACTTTTTGGTACAAACCTATTGACATAGTGCCAAGTGCCAGTTGTTGTTTTTTGCATGTTTTTACATCACAGGAAATCAATATCAAATTGAGTCCAAACATAGCGAAACATTTTGTGGGTTTTTTTGGACCAGAAGACATCCAGTGGGCCAAAGAAGTACCGATGAGGGAGCCCGAGGTGAACACAAGACACCAGGACGCGCCTGGAGGCCCAGGCGCGCCCTGTTGGGTTATGCCCACCTCGGTGGCCTCCCGGACTGCCTCTTTGCTCTACAAATACCCCAATATTCTTGAAACCTTAGGGGAGTCGACGAAAATCAGTTCCAGCCACCGCAAGTTCCATAACCACCAGATCCAATCTAGACACCATCACAGAGGGGTTCATCATGTCCATTGGTGCCTCTCTAATGATGCATAGGTAGTTCTTTGTAGACCTACAGGTAGTTAGTAGCTAGATGGCTTCCTATCTCTCATTTGATTCTCAATACAATGGTCTCTTGGAGATACATATGATGTAACTCTTTTTGCGGTGTGTTTGTTGGGATCCAATGAACTTTGAGTTTATGATCAGATCTATCTCTTTCATCCATGAAAGTTATTTGAATCTTCTTTGATATCTTATATGCACGATTGCTTACAGCCTCGTATTTCTGCTCTGATATTTGGGTTTTGTTTGGCCAACTTGATCTATTTATCTTGCAATGGGAAGAGGTGCTTTGTGATGGGTTCGATCTTACGGTACTTGATCCCAGTGATAGAAGGGGAACCGACACGTATGTATTGTTGCCATCAAGGATAACAAGATGGGGTCTATTTATACATAAATAGATTGTGTCTACATCATGTCATCATTCTTATTGCATTACTCCGTTTCTCCATGAACTTAATACACTAGATGCATGCTGGATAGTGGTAGATGTGTGGAGTAATAGTAGTAGATGCAAGTAGGAGTTGGTCTACTAATCCTGGACGTGATGCCTATATAATGATCATTTCCTGGATATCGTCATGATAATTTGAAGTTGTATCAATTGCCCAAGAGTAATTTACCCACCATTTTCTATTTTTATCGAGAGAAGCCACTAGTGAAACCTACGGCCTCCGGGTCTCTTCTTTATTATATTTGCCTTTGCGACCTATTTTATTTGCTTTTATTCTCAGATCTATTAAACCAAAAATACAAAAATATCTTTCTACAATTTATTCTTATTTATTTTATCTCACGTTACCACGAGATCTATTTATCCAATCTATCATATTTTTATCCTATCTTTTTGCCAACTTCTGGCGCTGTTACTCGAAAGGGATTGACAAGCCCTTTAATACATTGGGTTGCGAGTATTTGTTATTTGTGTGCAGGTGCTATTCATGTAGTGTTGCGTGGTTCTCCTACTAGTTCGATAACCTTGGTCTCATCACTGACGGAAATACCTACCGTTGTTGTGCAGCTTCATCCCTTCCTCTTTGGGAAAATACCGACGTAGTTCAAGCAAACATCAAAAGGAATTTTTGGCGCTGTTACCGGGGAGACATCATCAACATCTACTTGGTTCCTAATCACAAATCTCATCTCCTTGCAATTTACATTATTTGCCATTTGCCTCTCGTTTTCCTCTCCCCCACTTCACAAAAATTTGCCGTTTTATTCGCCGTCTTTTTTGTTCGCCTTTTTCTCATCAGATCTCTTGTTTGCTATCGTTGCTTTTGTGCCATGAGTCTTCTATTTGCTTGCATCTTTGCTTGCTAAAAATCTATTTATATGGATCCTCATCCACTTGCTAATATTTAAAAAGAACCAACTATGATGAACCAATTGCTAGTGAATTGTGTTCACTAGATTATCTTTATGAAGTTTTTCTTGAGATTTATGAATTTGAAAATTGTGATGAAGTGCTAAACGAAGGAATTTATAAAGTGATTCATGATAGCTCCTTGAATGAAAATCATGATTGTAATGATGTTATTATAAATTCTATTAATTTCAATTGTGCTAATAACATGCAAAACCCCAAGCTTGGGGATGCTAATATTTCTTTGTCCACTACTTATTGCAATGATCATGATTGGGGTGATAATGATTCTTATGATCCTGATAGTTTATTTAAGCCTCGTGATGAATATGCTTGCAATAATATTAAAAGTGGGTTTGGAAGAGTGTCAACTTTAGTGAAAAATAATCCCACATATTTGGACAGTGTTCAATCTTACGAAATTTGTGCTAAAAGTGGGCTTGGAGAGGTCATGACTTTATTTGATGATAATCCCACTATTTTGGAAGAGTTTCAACTCTGCATGCATGTGGGTCATGAAGATAATATTTTATGTGATAGTTATATTGTTGAATTATTATATTCTCCCACATGTAATTATTATGAGAGAGGAAAATATGGTTGTAGAAATTTTCATGTTACTAAATTACATCTCGTTGTTTTGAGATTTTCAATGTTTTCTTCCTCTTCTTTGCTTATGTTAGATGTTTCTTGTCTTGATAATTTGTTTGCTTATAAAATTCCTATGCATAGGAAGTATGTTAGACTTAAATGTGTTTGTCTTATATTTCATTATGCTCTCTTTGTGTTTCAATTCTTATCTTTCGTGTGAGCATCGTTGAAATCTCATGCCTAGCTAGGGGCATAAAACGATAGCGCTTGTTGGGAGGCAACCCAATGAATAAAATTACTTTTGTATTTTTATTTCTGTTCTTGAGTGTTTGCACAATTATGCTACTGTTATGATTGTGTTTTTGTGTTTTAATTAGTGTTTGTGCCAAGTAAAGCCTTTGCGATCATGTTGGGTGATAGTTGATTTGATGTTGCTGAAAAACAGAAACTTTTGCACCCAGAAACATAATTTTCGTTTTTAACAGAAGCGCGATAAAGTACTGATTATTTTTGCAGAAGATTAATATACAAATTTCTAATGTTTTCCTAATTTTTCAAAAAAATTGGAGTTAGAGAAATATTCGAAATCTCCAGATTGCTACAGACTGTTCTGTTTTTCACAGATTCTGTTTTCTTTGCGTTGTGTGCTTGTTTTGATGATTCTATGGTTTTCTTTGAAGACTTTTCACCATAGAAAAGTTGGAATACAGTAGATATAATTCAAAAATAAAATATGAATGGGTTTGCAACAGTACATATAGTAGTGATTTGCTTTCTTATACTAGCGGATCTCACGAAGGTTTTGTTGAGATTTGTGTGATTGAAGTTTTCAAGCTTTGGCTAACTTTACGATGGATGAAGGAATAAGGATTAGCAAAAGGCTAAGCTTGGGGATTCCCATGTCACCCAAAGAGAATATTCAAGAATTATCAAGCAACTAAGATTGGGGATGCCCCCGAGTGGCATCCCCTCTTTCTTCTAACGACCATCTGTATTTTACTTGAATCTATATTTTTATTCGTCACATATTATGAGTTTTGCTTGGAGTGTTGTATTATATGAGTATTTGCTTGTTTTGCTTTTTATTTTTAGTCATGAATCCTTGCTGGACACACCTATTTGAGAGAGCCAATATTATGCTATGACTTGTTAGAATTTCTCTCTATACTTCACTTAAATCTTTAAGAGCTATGGAATTGCTCTAGTGCTTCACTTATATATTTTTGAGCATGGTGTGCTTTGTTACTTTTGAAGAAATTCTCTCATGCTTCACTTAGATTTATTTGAGAGTTAGTAATTTTTTTAAGAAATTATCTCTTGCTTCACTTAAATTAATTTGAGAGAAAGAAATATTGTGCTCATGATATTCACTTATATTTGTTTGAGCTTATCAAAAGCTCGATAGACCCAAAGAACAAGAGACAAGGGGGTTTATACTGGTTCGGGCCACCTTGCGGTGTAATACCCTACTCCAGTGTGTGGTGGAGGGCTGAGGATGAACTGGTACAGTGGATGAACAGCCTCAGGAGGTGAGGTGTTCTTGGGCTCGATGAGCTTGTGTGTGTGAGGAATATCTCTATCATCTCCCCCTCCACGGTGGTGCCCAGGTCCTATTTATAGCAGCCTTGGTCCTCTTCCCAAATGTTAGGTGGGAAGGGATCCCACAACGGACATGTTTGAAGGGGGACAACTAGTACAAGCTATCCTGACAAAAGGTGGTCTTCGCCTGCCAAGGGCTCTGGTGGTGACGCTGATGTGGGCTCCGCGATGACCTCCATCCTACCGTCCTGCTGGTCTTGGTCTCGTTGCACAGATATAGTAACCTTTGCCTGATGCCTTGGAACCCCGCGCCTGCGCTTGCCTCCTTAGCACCAAAGAGGAAACTGGTACACTACGCCCACTGGCGCCCGCCTAGCCTTGGTCGTCATGGCTCACGTCATGTGAACCTTGCGAGATGCCCCTTGCATAGATATCCCCGCTCCTCGAGAGCCGCCCTAGTGAGGCCACCCCCAGGGAGGTCTTGGTGTTATCCGCCTCACAAGGCTTGGCCACTCGTGAGGGTCTTGAGTGGTTGCTCCTGAAGCCGGGCCATACCAGGTCATTGGTGGAGCCATGCCTTGGGACGCGGGCAAGAAAGTCTGGACACCCCCTGTCATAGAACACCGACAGTAGCCCCCAGGCCCAAGCCGCACTCGGACTTAGCTTCGAGGCGAAGCCAAAGGGCAAGATTGGAGCACCGCGGGCCCCAACCGCCTGCGGCCTCGATTGACACGTGGCTATTAGTGATACATTGGCGCCTCACTCCCCCATGAAGCCTTGATATCCGCCAGGCTAGGCGGCCGCCGTTGCCAACACAACCCCGCCTCCATTGCTGGCAATGTGCTTCCATAACTCCTTCATCTCCTAGAAACAGTAGTCTCCTCCCCTGGACTGATGTGGCACCAATCCTCTCCGTTGCCATGGCACCGAGCCAGAAGAAGAAGGGAAAGAAGAAGACCCTTACCTCAGTCCAGGCGCCATCGGTCCTCGAGCCCGCCATTGAGCGGTCGGTAGTGCTCAACCAGGAAGCGATGGACAAGGTTCGCCCCGCGCTCGCCATAGATTCCAATGAATTGAAGGAGATGGTGGCCTGGCCTGCTTCCCGCGCCGCGATTGATAGGACGGCTACCGAGATCCCCATTCATCTTCACGCCCTCTCGGATGGCTTGATTCCCCCTCCTCCGATTTCTTCAACATTGCGCTCTCGCATTACCAAGTCAATGCGCTGCACCTGGATCCCCAGTCCACCATCCTCCTCACCGTCTTCGCCTTCGTCTGCGAGGCCATGGTGGGCATTGCTGCTTTCGTGGCTTTGCTTCGCCATTTCTTCTCGCTGCATCTGACGGACGCCCGCCAGTGCTCAGGGTGCGTGACCCTCCAAGCCGTTGTGGTGACGGCCGGATCGGGGATTGACTTTGAGCTCTCACCAGTTGTGGGTGGATTTCGGAAGTGGTGGGTATTCGTGGATGCTGGCATGCTCAGCCCCCTGCTCCTGCTCCCACGAGCACCAGCTGTCCCTAGCTCCAGCTAGGAGCATGTGAAGCTCGTTGACCAGAGGCTCGCCCACGTCTGGTGTCGGCTAGCCAGGCTGAAGGACCTTGGGGTGACGACGCCTATGGTGGTGAAGGAGTTCATATGCTGCATTGCTCTGCTCCACTATCACTCCCGGCCGATGTGGACCTTCTCCGGCAGTAGGGACTCCATAAGGATTCACGTGTCCGCGCTTCCTCCTGATGTGCTATGGACGGTACTTGAGCTCTTGATAGGCAACCCGGTGCCAGCTGACCTGCCGGAGGAGGGCCGCCTCTTGTACCGCTCTCGAACAAGGTGGAGTTCGTGAGGCAGATGCACCGCTTCGAAGAATGGTGACTGCGCCCAGTCGGTCTTGAGGGGCCCCGTGAGAGCCCGGATCTTGTGGTTCCCTTGCCTGCCGTCACCTTGATGCTCACCCCGGAAGTGGGTGAAGGGGGGCGAGCGCCAGGGAATGCTAGCGAAGTGGCTGCTGAGGAAGGGACGCTAGTCGCGGCTCCTGAGGTGGTGGTTCCTGGAGCTCGGGAGAGCTACCTTGAGGCGGCGGCTGGATGAAGGTCGGCGCGGTCTGAGGCTCCCGAGGTGGAAGCCCCCGAGGCCCAGATGAGCTGTGCTGGGGCAGAGGCTGAAGGGTCAACGCAGCTTGACGCCCTCGAGGTCGTCCCTCAGCAGCCCCACCAACTGCCCCAGGTGACGGCGGTCGCGCCCAGGGCTTCGGCCAGCTCCGCCTGAACTTCGGAGCACTTCGCAAGAGGAATGTGCCCTGTAGCTGCAATGGTGGCACCTACCCGCTATTGAAGCAGAGGAAATACATTGCCAAATACGAGTAAGTGCCTCATATGCGTGATTTCCTGAGTGATGCATCCTTTCCTGACCACAACTCTTCAGGGTCCCGTTGGTCAGTGCGGCGAGATCTCCAAGAGGGCGGCCCCCGTCAGTCATTGGCTCGCTACTGACCCTCAGCTCCCCTGGCCAGGCCGCTGCACGCGACTCGGGGCCATTCCTGAGGAGGGTGCGCCAACTGGGGGTCTTGACCCAGCATTCCAGGCGTCCCTCCTTCACGGCCGGTCTGGGGTGCTGGAGGCGTGCCGAGGGCTCCTCCATTGGTTATTGCCCGCAGCTGGGCGGCCTTAGTCCCGGCTTCATCTTCAAGCCGTGAGGCCTCACGCTGCGGCACCTCCACCGAGGCCCGAGAGGCTGTCGGGAAGGCGCCGGCCTCCAGCCCCCTGCTAGGAGAGGGCAACCGTCGCAAGCCTCTCCGACGATTCCCAGGGCGGAGGACGGTCCTGGCCGCGTGTTTGAGCTTGCGCGTGCTACCTCTTGAGCATTGCGTAGGTTTTCCCTTGAAGAGGAAAGGATGATGCAGCAAAGTAGCATAAGTATTTCCCTCAGTTTTTGAGAACCAAGGTATCAATCCAGTAGGAGGCTACGCGCGAGTCCCTCGCTCCTACACAAAACAAATAAATCCAAGCAACCAACGCGATAAGGGGTTGTCAATCCCTACACGGTCACTTATGAGAGTGAGATCTGATAGATATGATAAGATAATATTTTTGGTATTTTTATGATAAAGATGCAAAGTAAAATAAAAGGCAATGAAAAATAACTAAGTGTTGGAAGATTAATATAATGGAAGATAGACCCGGGGGCCACAGGTTTCACTAGTGGCATCTCTCAAGAGCGTAGGTAGTTTACGGTGGGTGAACACATTACTATTGAGCAATTGACAGAATTGAGCATAGTTATGAGAATATCTAGGTATGATCGTGTATATAGGCATCACGTCCGCAAGTAGACCAACTCCTGCCTACATCTACTACTATTACTCCACACATCGACCGCTATCCCGCATGCATCTAGAGTATTAAGTTCAAGAGAACAGAGTAACACTTTAAGCAAGATGACATGATGTAGAGGGATAAATTCGTCCAATATGATAAAAAACCCATTTTGTTATCCTCGAAGGCAACAATACAATATGTGCCTTGCTGCCCCTACTGTCACTAGGAAAGGATACCGCAAGATTGAACCCAAAGCTAAGAACTTCTCCCATTGCAAGAAAGATCAATCTAGTAGGCTAAACCAAACTGATAATTCGAAGAGACTTGCAAAGATAACCAATCATACATAAAAGAATTCAGAGAAGATTCAAATATTGTTCATAGATAAACTTGATCATAAACCCACAATTCATCCGTCTCAACAAACACACCGCAAAAGAAGATTACATCGAATAGATCTCCACAAGAGAGGGGGAGAACTTTGTATTGAGATCCAAAAAGAGAGAAGAAGCCATCTAGCTAATAACTATGGACTTGAAGGTCTGAGGTAAAGTACTCACACTTCATTGGAGAGGCTATGGTGTTGATGTAGAAACCCTCCATGATCGATGCCCCCTCCGGCGGAGCTCCGGAACAGGCCCCAAGATGGGATCCCGTGGATACAAAAAGTTACAGCGGTGGAATTAGGGTTTTGGCTCTGTATCCGATCGTTTGGGGGTACGTAGGTATATATAGGAGGAAGAAGTATGTTGGTGGAGCAACAGGGGGCCCACGAGGGTGGAGGGTGCGCCTGGGGGTAGGCATGCCCCCTACCTCATGGCTTCCCTGTTGGTTGCTTGATGTAGGGTCCAAGTCTCCTGGATCTTGTTCGTTCCAAAAATCACGTTCCCGAAGGTTTCATTCCGTTTGGACTCCGTTTGATATTCTTTTTCTGCGGAACTCTAAAATAGGCAAAAAAACAGCAATTCTGGGTTGGGCCTCCAGTTAATAGGTTAGTCCCAAAAATAATATAAAAGTGAATAATAAAGCCCAATAATGTCCAAATCAGAAGATAATATAACATGGAGCAATAAAAATTATAGATACGTTGGAGACGTATCAAGCATCCCCAAGCTTAATTCCCGCTCGTCCTCGAGTAGGTAAATGATAAAAACAGAATTTTTGATGTGGAATGCTACTATGAATAATTTCAATGTAATTCTTCTTAATTGTGGCATGAATATTCAGATCCGAAAGATTCAAGATGAAAGTTTAATATTGACATAGAAATAATAATACTTCAAGCATACTAACTAAGGAATCATGTCTTCTCAAAATAACATGGCCAAAGAAACTTCATCCCTACAAAATCATATAGTTTAGTCATGCTCCATTTTCATCACACAAGAATGCTCTCATCATGCACAACCCCGATGAGAAGCCAAGCAATTGTTTCATACTTTAGTAATCTCAAACTTTATAAACCTTCACGCAATAGATGAGCGTGAGCCATGGATATAACACTATGGGTGGAATAGAGTATAATGATGGGGGTTATGTGGAGAAGACAAAAAAGGAGAAAGTCTCACATCAACGAGGCTAATCAATGAGCTATGGAGATGCCCATCGATTGATGTTAATGCAAGGAGTAGGGATTGCCATGCAACTGATGCACTAGAGCTATAAATGTATGAAAGCTCAACAAAAGAAACTAGTGGGTGTGCATCCAGCTTGCTTGCTCAAGAAGACCTAGGGCACTTGAGGAGGCCCATTGTTGGAATATACAAGTCAAGTTCTATAATGAAAAATTCCCACTAGTATATGAAAGTGACAAAACAAGAGACTCTCTATCATGAAGATCATGGTGCTACTTTGAAGCACAAGTGTGGAAAAAGATAGTAGCATTGTCCCTTTTCATTTCTCTTTTTTTGGGGGCCTTCTTTTTTTTATTTGGCCTTTGTCTCTATTTTTTATTGGGACAATGCTCTATTAAATGATGATCATCACACTTCTATTTATTTACAACTCAATGATTACAACTCGATACTAGAACAAGGTCTGACTCTATATGAATGCCTCTGGCGGTGTACCAGGATATGCAACGAACCAAGAGTGACATGTATGAAAGAATTATGAATGGTGGCTTTGCCACAAATACTATGTCAACTACATGTTCATGCTAAACAATATGACAATGATGAACGTGTCATGATGAACGGGATGGTGGAAAGTTGCATGGCAATATATCTTGGAATGGCTATGGAAATGCCATAATAGGTAGGTATGGTGGCTGTTTTGAGGAAGATATAAGGAGCTTTATGTGCGAAAGAGCGTATCATATCACGGGGTTTGGATGCACCGGCGAAGTTTGCCCCAACTCTCAATGTGAGAAAGGGCAATGCACGGTACCGAAGAGGCTAGCAATGATGGAAAGGTGAGAGTACGTATAATCCATGGACTCAACATTAGTCATAAAGAACTCACATACTTATTGCAAAAATCTACAAGTCATCAAAAACCAAGCACTACGCGCATGCTCCTAGGGGGATAGATATGCAGGAAAAGACCATCGCTCGTCCCCGACCGCCACTCATAAGGAAGGACAATCAAAGAGCACCTCATGTTTCAAATTTGTTACATAACGTTTACCATACGAGCATGCTACAGGACTTGCAAACTTCAACACAAGTATTTCTCAAATTCACAAATACTCAACTAGCACAACTTTAATATCACTACCTCCATATCTCAAAACAATCATCAAGCATCAAACTTCTCTTAGTATTCAAAACACTCATAAGAAATTTTTTACTAATCTTGAATACCTAGCATATTAGGATTATTCAAGAAATTACCATGCTATTTAAGACTCTCAAAATAATCTAAGTGAATCATGAGAGATCAATAGTTTCTATAAAACAAATCCACCATCGTGCTCTAAAAGATATAAGTGAAGTACTAGAGAAAAACTATATAACTCAAAAGATATAAGTGAAGCACATAGAGTATTCTAATAATTTCTGAATCATGTGTGTCTCTCTCAAAAGTTGTGTACAGCAAATATGATTGTGGTAAACTAAAAAGCAAAGACTCAAATCATACAAGACGCTCCAAGCAAAACACATATCATGTGGTGAATAAAAATATATCTCCAAGTAAAGTTACCGATGGAAGTAGACGAAAGAGGGGATGCCTTCCGGGGCATCCCTAAGCTTTGGCTTTTTGGTGTCCTTAGATTATCTTGGGGGTGCCATGGGCATCCCCAAGCTTAGGCTCTTGCCACTCCTTGTTCCATAATCCATCAAATCCTTACCCAAAACTTGAAAACTTCACAACACAAAACTTAAAGTAGAAAATCTCGTGAGCTCCGTTAGCGAAAGAAAACAAAACACCACTTCAAGGTACTGTAATGAACTCATTCTTAATTTATATTTGTGTTAAACCTACTGTATTCCAACTTCTCTATGGTTTATAAACTATTTTACTAGCCATAGATTCATCAAAATAAGCAAACAACACACGAAAAACAGAATCTGTCAAAAACTGAACAGTCTGTAGTAATCTATAGTGAGCGCAAGATTGGGAGCCCCAAAAATTCTAAAATAAATTGATGGACGTGAGGAATTTATCTATTAATCATCTTCAGAAAGAATTAACTAAATAGAACTTTCCAAATAAAAATGGCAGCAGTTCTTGTGAGCGCTAAAGTTTCTGTTTTTTACAGCAAAATTAATAAGACTTTCCCCAAGTCTTACGAACGGTTCTACTTGGAACAAACACTAATTAAACACAAAAAACACAACCAAAACATAGGATAGATAAATTATTTATTACTAAACAGGAGCAAAAACCAAGGAATAAAAATAAAATTGGGTTGCCTCCCAACAAGCGCTATCGTTTAACGCCCCTAGCTAGGCATAAAAAGCAAGGATAGATCTAGGTATTGCCATCTTTGGTAGGCAATCCATAGGTGGCTCTCATAATAGATTCGTAACATAATTTAATTTTCTTTCTAGGAAAGTGTTCCATGCCTTTCCTTAACAGAAATTGGAATCTAATATTTCCTTCCTTCATATCAATAATTGCACCGATCGTTCTAAGGAAAGGTCTACATGGAATAATAGGACATGAAGGATTGCAATCTATGTCAAGAACAATAAAATCTAAGGGCACATAGTTCCTATTTGCAACAATAAGAACATGATTAATTCTTCCCATAGGTTTCTTAATAGTGGAATCCGCAAGGTGCAAGTTTAGAGAGCAATCATCAAAATCACGGAAACCTAGCAAATCACATAAAGTTTTTGGAATCGTGGAAACACTAACACCCAAATCACACAAAGCATACCATTAATGGTCTTTAGTTTGAATTTTAATAGTTGGTTCCCACTCATCAAAAAGTTTTCTAGGGATAGAAATTTCCAACTCAAGTTTTTCTTCATAAGATTGCATCAAAGCATCAACGATATGTTTAGTGAAAGCTTTATTTTGGCTATAAGCATGAGTAGAATTTAGCACGGTTTGCAACAAGGGAGCAATTATCATAATTAAATTCCTTGAAATCCAGAATAGTGCGTTCATTAATATTTAAAGTTTTGACTTCTTCAATCCCACTTTTATCAATTTTAGCATCAAGATCTAAAAACTCCGAATTTTTGGAACGCCTTCTAGGTAAAGGTGGATCATATTCGGTCCCATCATTATCAAGATTCATATTGCAAAACAAAGATTTAACAGGGGACACATCAATAACTTTTAGATCTTCATCTTTATTATCATGAAAACTAGAAGAACACGCTCTTATAACGGAATCTTTCTTAGCATGCATCCTAGTGGTTCTTTCTTTGCACTGATCCATGGAAGTTCTCATGGCTTTGAGAGACTCATTGATATCATGGTTAGGTGGAATAGATCTAAGTTTTAAGGAATCAACATCAAGAGAAATTCTATCAACGTTCCTAGCCAACTCATCAATCTTAAGAAATTTTTCTTCAATCAAAGCATTGAAATTATTTTGCAAAGTAATAAATTCTTTAATATTAGATTCAAAATCAGAGGGCATCTTATTATAATTTCCATAAGAATTGTTGTAGGAAGTACCATAATTATTAGAGGAATTACTAGGATACGGCCTAGGATTAAAGTTTCTTCTCTACACGTTGTTACCAAAATTATTCCTACCAACAAAATTCACATCCATAGGTTCATTATTATTCTCAATCAAAGCAGACAAAGGCATATCATTAGGATCAGAAGAAAGACTTTTATTAGCAAATAATTTCATAAGTTCATCCATCTTTCCACTCAAAACATTAATTTCTTCTATCGCATGCACTTTTTTATTAGTAGATCTTTCAGTGTGCCATTGAGAATAATTAACCATAATATTATCTAGGAGTTTACTAGCTTATCGTAAAGTGATTTCCATAAAAGTACCTCCCGCGGCCGAATCTAAAATATTCCTAGAAGCGAAATTCAATCTGGCATAAAATTTTTATATAATCATCCACAAATTCAAACCATGCGTAGGGCAATTACGTATCATTAATTTCATCCTCTCCCAAGCTTGTGCAACATGTTCATGATCAAGTTGCTCAAAATTCATAATATTGTTTCTAAGAGAGATGATCTTAGCGGGAGGAAAATATTTAGAGATAAAAGCATCTTTGCATTTATTCCAAGAATCAATACTATTTTTAGGCAAAGACGAAAACCAAGCTTTAGCACGATCTCTAAGTGAAAAAGGAAATAGCTTCAATTTAAAAAATCAACAAAGCTATTTAGATGGGTAGCGGCATCTTTACTAGGAAGGCCAGAAAACGAATCTTTCATGACAAGATTCAGCAAGGCAGCATTAATTTTACAAGATTCAGCATCGGTAGGAGGAGCAATCGGAGTGCTAATAAAATCATTGTTGTTGGTATTGGTAAAGTACACAATTTAGTGTTATCTTGAGCCATCCTGACAAGAAAGCAATCCAACACACAAGCAAACAAGGAACGGGCAAAAAAGAGGCAAATAGAGAAAGAGATGGAGGATAGAGAGAGAGAGGGCGAATAAAACAGCAAGGGTGAAGTGGGGAGAGGAAAACGAGAGGCAAATGGAAAATAATGTAATGCGGGAGATAAGGGTTTGTGATGGGTACTTGGTATGTTGACTTTTGCGTAGACCGCCCCGGCAACGACGCTAGAAATCCTTCTTGCTACCTCTTGAGCAATGCATTGGTTTTCCCTTGAAGAGGAAAGGGTGATGCAGCAAAGTAGCGTAAGTATTTCCCTCAGTTTTTGAGAAGCAAGGTATCAATCCAGTACGAGGCTACGCGCGAGTCCCTCGCACCTACACAAAACAAATAAATCCTCGCAACCAACGCGATAAGGGGTTGTCAATCCCTACACTGTCACTTACGAGAGTGAGATCTGATAGCTATGATAAGATAATATTTTTGGTATTTTTATGAATAACATGCAAAGTAAAATAAAAGGCAATGAAAAATAACTAAGTGTTGGAAGATTAATATGATGGAAGATAGACCCGGAGGCCATAGGTTTCACTAGTGGCTTCTCGCAAGAGCATAGGTATTTTACGGTGGGTGAACAAATTACTATTGAGCAATTGACAAAATTGAGCATAGTTATGGGAATATCTAGGTATGATCATGTCTATAGGCATCACGTCCGAGACAAGTAGACCGACTCCTGCCTGCATCTACTACTATTACTCCACACATCGACCGCTATCTAGCATGCATCTAGAGTATTAAGTTCAAGAGAACAGAGTAACGCTTTAAGCAAGATGACATGATATAGAGGGATAAATTCATGCAATATGATAAAAACCCCATCTTGTTATCCTCGATGGCAACAATACAATACGTGCCTTGCTGCCCCTACTGTCACTAGGAAAGGACACCGCAAGATTGAACCCAAAGCTAACCACTTCCCCCATTGCAAGAAAGATCAATCTAGCAGGCCAAACCAAACTGATAATTCGAAGAGACTTGCAAAGATAACCAATCATACATAAAAGAATTCAGAGAAGATTCAAATTTTTTTCATATATAAACTTGATCATAAACCCACAATTCATCGGTCTCAACAAACACACCACAAAAGAAGATTACATTGAATAGATCTCCACAAGAGAGGGGGAGAACTTCTTATTGAGATCCAAAAAGAGAGAAGAAGCCAACTAGCTAATAACTATGGACCCGAAGGTCTGAGGTAAACTACTCACACTTCATCGGAGAGGCTATGGTGTTGATGTAGAAGCTCTCCATGATCGATGCCCCCTCCGGCAGAGCTCCAGAACAGGCCTCAAGATGGGATCCCGTGGATACAGAAAGTTACGGCGGTGGAATTAGGGTTTTGGCTCCGTGTCTGATCGGTTGGTGGTACGTAGATATATATATAGGAGGAAGAAGTACGTTGGTGGAGCAATAGGGGGCCCACGAGGATGGACGGCGCGCCTGGGGGACAGGCGTGCCCCCTACCTCGTGGCTTCCCTGTTGGTTGCTTGACCTAGGGTCCAAGTCTCCTGGATCTTGTTCGTTCCAAAAATCACGTTCCCGAAGGATTCATTCTGTTTGGACTCCGTTTGAAATTCTTTTTCTGCGAAACTCTAAAATAGGCAAAAAAAACAGCAATTCTGGGCTGGGCCTCCAGTTAATAGGTTAGTCCCAAAAATAATATAAAAGTGAATAATAAAGCCCAATTATGTCCAAAACATAAGATAATATAGCATGGTGCAATTAAAAATGATAGATACGTTGGAGACGTATCAGTGCGCAGGCACAGCGCCGTCCGCGACGAGCTCTTCTGGGAAGCAATGGGCATGCTGGGCCGGCTTAGGGAAGAGCTTATCGATGTCGATGCCTGCCTAGAGGCAGAGGGCCTTCCGCTGGCGGGAGAATAACATCAGTTAAAGGTGGCCATCAACCTCGGGCGTCTTCAGCATGAGCGCGACAGCGCGAAGGCCGTGGCGTCCCTTGTGACCTCACGTGAGGCAAGCGCTCGAGCCTTAGAGGAGGCCAGGGAGGCTGACTGTCGTCGTGTGGTCACCGAGGAGTGCAGACGGGAGCTTCAGGCCTTGAATGCTACCCTCGAGCAGAAGGTTGAGGCACGCCGGGTTGTCTTGGCATCAATGAGGGAGGCGCCTTGTAACGCCCTTGATGCAGCTATATCTCCTACGTGTCGAGGCACGACATAGAGGCATAACCGCATCGAAAGCAATGTCGCAAGTTAGGCAATCTTCACAACATCCCATGTAATATAAATAATAAAAGGGGAAGGAACATAGTTGGCTTACACTCGCCACGTCAAACAAAGTACATAAATAGCATTACATCATTCAATCACTCATGGCCCGACTACGGTGCCAAAATAAAAGACCAACCCAACATGCGACACAGTCCCGATCGTCCCAACTGGGCACCACTAATGATCATCAGGGAAAGACACATAGTATCGGCGTGAGTCCTCGTCGAACTCCCACTTGAGCTCAAGCGCGTCATCTGGAACAGAGTCGTCAGGCCCTGCATCTGGTCTGGAAGTAATCTGTGAGCCACAGGGACTCAGCAATCTCGCACCCTCGCGATCAAGACTATTTAAGCTTATAGGTAAGGCAAGGTAATATGTGGAGCTGCAGCAAGCGACTAGCTTGTATGGTGGCTAACCTGTTCGCAAAAGAGAGCGAGAAGAGAAGGCAAACCATGAACGTATAACTAGAGAACAACCTGCACAAACATTACTCCAACACCGTGTTCACTTCACAGACTCCGCAGAGAAGAGACCATCACGGTTACTCACACAGTTGATTCATTTTAATTAAGTTAAGGTTCAAGTTATCTACAACCGGACATTAACAAATTCCCATCTGCCCATAACCGCGGGCACGGCTTTCGGAAGTTCAAATCCCTGCAGGGGAGTCCCAACTTAGCCCATGACAAGCTCTCACGGTCAACGAAGGATATACCTTCTCCCGAGACATTCCGATCAGACTCGGTATCCTGGTTCTACAAGACACTTCGACAGGTTAAAACAAATCCAGCAACACCGCCCGAATGTGCCGACAAATCCCGATAGGAGCTGCACATATCTCGTTCTCAGGGCACACTCGGATAAGCAATCCGTACAACTAAAACCAGCCCTCGAGTTTCCTCGAGGTGGCGCTGCAAGGGGCTCTAGGTTGGACCAACACTCAGAGGACCACTGGCCCGGGGGGCTTTAAATAAGATGACCCTCGGGCTCTGGAAACCCAAGGGAAAAAGAGGCTAGGTGGCAAATGGTAAAACCAAGGTTGGGTGTTGCTAGAGGAGTTTTATTCAAGGCGAACTATCAAGGGGTTCCCATTATGACCCAACCGCGTAAGGAACGCAAAATCCGGGAACATAACACCGATATGACGAAAACTAGGGCAGCAAGAGTGGAACAAAATACTAGGCTAAAAGGCCGAGCCTTCCACCCTTTACCAAGTATATAGATGCATTAAGATAATAAGATAATATAGTGATATCCCAACAAGTAAATAATGTTCCAACAAGGAACGGTATCCAATCTTCACCTGCAACTAGCAACGCTATAAGAGGGGCTGAGCAAAGCGGTAACATAGCCAATCAACGATTTGCTAGGACATGGTGGGTTAGAGGTTTGACATGGAAATTTGGGAGGCATGATAAGCAAGTGGTAGGCATCGTAGCATAGGCATAGCAAAAGAGCGAGCATCTAGAAAGCAAAGATAGAAGTGATTTCAAGGGTATGATCATCTTGCCTGCAAAGTTGTCAGAGTTGACTGGATCCTTGAAAGCAAACTCAACAGGCTCCTCGTTAGCGAACTCGTCTCCCGGCTCTACCCAAACAAGACAAACAAGCAAACAGAACACAATCAACCACGTGCAAACTCAAACAACATGATGCAAACATGGTATGCTATGCGGGATGCAATATGTGATGCATATGCAAGATTTGACAAGAGATGAATGAACCTGGCCTCAACATGGAAATCCAAGTGTGCCACTGGAAGGGTGAGGTGATTTCGGTTGAAACCGATATAAAGAACAACGGAATCGGACACACGGTTTGGAAATGGCAAGCAATTCAAATATGGCACCGGTCTGCGATATACAGCAAGTAGCCATCTAAATGCAACAAGACAAACATGCTACAACACTCAAACATGGCAATAAAATAAATGGCAGGGATCCATTCATGAATCTTAACAAAAGATGGACACTGAGCTACAGCCAATTCATCCATTAACAGGTTCAAACAAGCATGGAAAAAGTGCAATTGGTAAACAGATCTCAGACTTAGTGAAATTAACACTTGTCTGGAATTTCAGGTCAGGTAGCACACTTTGAAGCATGAAAACTATATGCTACAGGAACTTAACATGGCAAGGCAAAGCATGGCATGGAGATACTCAAAGAGCTTAACAAAAGTCCCTTATTGACCTTGAGCCAAAAGGGATCAGAAAATACAATTGCAAGCATGTGAGCATGGCAAAAACATAATCAGATCACAGACTTAGTGAAAAACTGGAGCATGCAAATCAAACATCAAGTAGGCATGTTTACGAGATCGATGCACTCACTACAGAGCATGTCATGACAATCTAAGCATACACCCATCAAGAATACACATTATACAAGCTAGACATGGCAAGAACAACAACATAGCATGCACGAATCAACTACAACATCCTCGGCAAAATTGCTAACAAGTAGACAATCTGCCCAGATTCACGAAATAGCAAAAGTAGAGCTCGATTGACTCAAGCTAGGGTGCTCCATAATTGCAAACAAAGACATGGATGGATAGTGCACTACAAGATTAACAAATCATCCTTACTGATCATCCTCAACAGATCACTAGGAAACAACATGAACATATGGCATATTGATAAAAAAAACAGATCAAGGACTTAGTGGAATTGCTAAGTCCCTGAAATCAGCATTAACGAGTTCACCACTTTGCAAGCTTGTGCTAGTCACCACACACATCACAAAAATACATGGATGGCACCTCTAGAAAGATGACAAAGCATATAACAAAACATATGTAGAGCTCAGGGGCATATCATGCAAACAATAATCATGGCAAAAATGACAAATAGCTATTTGGAGGAGCAGATCTGACAATTAACTCAAATAGCACTCTTCCAACAGCATTTCGGGCATCAAGATGAACTCAAATGAAAATGATGCAATGAGATAAAATGATGTACTCTCTGAAACGAACATTTTGATATGCTATATGCCCAAAACAGATCTACGACACGATGAACATGGCAATTTACTCTGCAGACTTGGCGAAAAAAAGGAGGCAACCTCTAGGGTTTCCAGATCCAGATCGGATCTCGCCGAAGTTACTGTACCTAGCATGCGGATCGAGAATCAACGTCGCCGGAGAGGACGCCGGTGGCCGGGGGAGCTCGCCGGGGTTCGGGGACGGCGAGACGTGGCGGCGCGAGGCGTGGTGGCGTCGGGGCGGCGAGGTGACCACGAGCGGCGGCGGCGCGACGGTCAGTGGCAGCGCCGGAGTTCAAGGCGACGGGGCGGCGCTGGAGGCGTGGTCAGCGCGGTGGCGGCCGGGCTCGTCGCTGGCGTGGGAGGAGAGGCGAGCGGCGCGAGGCGCGGTTGCGTGGAGGCGGCGGCGGCGGGCGCGCGGGCCGGGGAGGGCCCCGCGC
>NC_041384.1:264231344-264435078 GCF_002162155.2 Triticum dicoccoides
CGCGGGCCTGGCGGGCCGGCGGTGGAGGGTGCGGCGGCGCGACACGTGGCGCGAGCGGGTTGGCGCGGAGGTGGCGGCGGACGCGTCCGGCGCCGTCCGGACGTGTCCGGTGGCGGCGGAGATGATTTTTTTAGGGTTTGGGGAAGAAGGACTCATGGATTTCGGAGGGGGCTATTTATAGGCATAGAGGGAGCTAGGAGTGTCCAAATGAGGTGCGGTTTTCGGCCACGCGATCGTGATCGAACGCTCTAGATGATGGGGAGGGTTTTGGTGGGTTTGGGGCCAAATTGGAGGGGTGTTGGGCTACAACACACACGAGGCCTTTTTGGTCCCTCGGTTAACCGTTGGAGCATCAAACGAAGTCCAAATGGTACGAAACTTGACAGGCGGTCTATCGGTAGTAAACCAAGGCCTCTTGGCAAGTCTCGGTCCAATCTGGAAATGTTTAATCCCCACACACGAAAGAAAGTTAGAAATGACCACCAGAGGAGAACGGAGCGCCGGAATGCAAAACGGACAACGGGGAAAATGCTCGGATGCATGAGATGAACACGTATGCAAATGCAATGCACATGATTACATGATATGAGATGCATGACAACAACAACAACACACGGAGACAAAAACCTGAACCCGAGAAAATGAAATAACTTAACGCCGGAAACGGCAAGAGTTCGATTACATATTAGGTAAATCATATCCGGGGTGTTACAACACTCCACCACTATGAAAGGATCTCGTCCCGAGATCTAGGACTGGAAGAACACCGGGTACTCAGAGCGGAGGTGATCCTGGCGTTCCCAGGTGGCTTCACGGTCGGAATGGTGTGACCACTTGACTTTGAGGAATTTGATTGACTTATTGCGAGTCTTGCGTTCAGTCTCTTCAAGAATAGCCACGGGGTGCTCACGATAAGAGAGATCTTCTTGGAGCTCAATGTCTTCAATGTTGATGGTGCGGTCAGGAGTTTTGAAGCACTTGCGGAGTTGAGAGACATGGAACACGTCATGCTCATTTGCAAAGTTTGAAGGAAGCTCGAGTTGATAGGCGAGATCGCCTCTCTTGCTGACGATCTTGAAAGGTCCCACGTATCTAGGGGCAAGCTTCCCGTTGATACCGAAGCGACGAGTACCTTTCATAGGAGAGACGCGGAGGTAAACATGATCTCCGATCTCGAAAGCCAAATCACGGTGCTTACTATCATAGTAGCTCTTCTGGCGCGATTGCGCTACTTTGAGGTTATCTCGAATGACTTTGCACATTTCCTCTGCCTCTGTGATTAAGTCATTACCCAAAAGTTGACGTTCGCCGGTTTTAGACCAGTTGAGAGGGGTACAGCACTTCCTGCCATACAGAATTTCGAATGGGGCCTTGCCCGAACTTGCTTGAAAATTGTTGTTGTAGGAGAATTCAGCATATGGAAGACAATCCTCCCACTTCATGCCAAAGGAGATCACACAAGCCCTGAGCATATCTTCAAGAATCTGACTGACACGCTCGACTTGACTGCTAGTTTGAGGATGGAAAGCTGTGCTGAAGCGGATGTTGGTGCCCATGGCCTTCGGAAAAGAATCCCGAAACTTGGAGGTAAAGATGTTGCCACGGTCTGAAGAGATCACCTACGGAATACCATGCAGCGAGACAATTCGAGAGGTATAGAGCTCGGCCAATTGAGCTGCAGTGATAGACTCTTTGATAGGCAGAAAGTGCGCCACTTTAGTGAGTTTGTCGATGACAACGAATATAGCATCATTGCCACGGTTGGACTTTGGAAACCCTGTCACGAAGTCCATCTCAATGTGGTCAAACTTCCATTCTGGAATGGCAAGAGGTTGGAGGAGACCAGCTGGCCTTTGGTGTTCTGCCTTCGCTCTTCTGCAGACATCACACTCATTCACGAACTGAGCAATCTCGCGCTTCATTCGGGTCCACCAATAAGCCTGCTTGAGGTCCTGATACATCTTCGTGCTCCCAGGGTGGATGGAGAGGAGTGAATTGTGAGCCTCGTTCATGATCACTTTACGAAGGTCACCTTTGGGCACAACAATACGATCCTCGAAGAAGAGAGTATCCTTGTCATCAAGGCGGTAGAAGTTGTACTTGGGTTGGATCTTGGCAATCCCAATCTTCACCTTCTTCACCATAGCATCAAGAAGATGAGCTTGGCGAATTTGGTCTCCAAAGGTAGGAGAGACTTGAAGGTTGGCGAGGAAACCTTGAGGAACAATTTGCAGATTAAGTTTGCGGAAAGCTTCACAAAGCTCGGGTTGATAAGGCTTGAGAATAAGACTGTTGCAATAAGCCTTCCTGCTCAATGCATCAGCAATCACATTGGCCTTTCCTGGAGTATACTCGATACTCGGATTATACTCTTCAATCATTTCGACCCAGCGAGTCTGCCTGAGGTTGAGATTAGGCTGAGTGAAGATGTACTTGAGACTCTTGTGGTCAGTGAAAATGTCCACTTTTCTTCCCAATAAGAGATGTCTCCAAGTCAAAAGAGCATGCACAACTGCCGCCAACTCGAGGTCATGAGTGGGGTAGTTCTTCTTGTTGGGCTTCAACTAGCGAGAGGTATAAGCCACAACTTTCTTCTCTTGCATCAACACTGCACCAAGACCTTGAAGAGAGGCATCTCAAAAGACCTCGAACGGTTTGGATTCATCGGGAGGAGTCAGAACTGGAGCAGTGACCAATTTCTCTTTCAAAGTGTTGAAAGCGATGTCACATTCCGGAGACCAAATGTACTTGACGTGCTTCTGGAGAAGATTTGAGAGAGGCTTCACAATCTTTGAAAAGTTCTCAACAAACCTTCGACAGTAGCTTGCGAGGCCGAAGAAGCTACGAAGTTGCTTCATGTTCTGAGGTGGTTCCCAATTCACAATTGCAGACACCTTCTCAGGATTCACCGCAATGCCCTTGGCAGAGATGATATGCCCAAGATAAAGAACCTCATCGAGCCAAAACTCGCACTTTGAGAACTTGGCGTAGAACTAGTGTTCCCTGAGCTTATCGAGTACCAAATGCAAGTGCTTGGCGTGATCTTCCTTGTTCTTCGAAAAGACCAGAATGTCGTCGAGATAGACCAAAAGAAAGTCATTGGTGTAGGTGTTGAAGATGAAGTTCATCATGCGAGAGAAAGTCGGAGGAGCGTTGACGAGGCCAAAAGACATGACAGTGTATTCATATGAACCATAGCTTGTCCTGAAAGCCGTCTTGGGAATATCTTGTTCACGGATTCGAATCTGATGATAACCCATGCGGAGATCAAGCTTGGAGAATAGTTGGGCACCTTTGAGTTGTTCGAACAGCTCGTTGATGTTGGGAAGTGGGTATTTGTTCTTGATAGTCTTCTTGTTCAATGGACGGTAGTCAACACAAAGTCGGTCCGTTCCATCCTTCCTCTTCACAAAAAGAACTCCACAACCCCACGGAGAGGAACTAGGTCGGATGAGACCCATTCGCTCTTGAATATCGAGTTGCTTCTTCAGCTCCTTCAACTCTTTAGGTCCGAGCTTGTAAGGACGCTTGCAAACCGGTTCCGTGCCAGGATCAAGATCGATGACGAATTCAACTGACCGGTGTGGAGGCATTCCGGGAAGCTCTTCTCGAAAGACGTCTTGATATTCGCAAATGACTGGAATTTGAGAGATGGCATCCAATTCACCCTTCTCATTGAGAGAAAACAGACGGATGGTATCATCACAAGCGGCAAAGACAATTACATCCTCAGACGAATGAGTCAATTGAATCTGCCTGGCTGCACAATCAAGCTGAGCCTTGTGCTTAGAAAGCCAATCCATTCCGAGAATAAGATCAATATCTGAATCACCAAGAACATTTGGAGAAGACAAGAACTTATAGTCAGCCAAAGTGATTGTAACATCCAGAACGCATACTCGAGATGTCATTTGACGGGCCGGAGAGACAATAGCCAACGGTTTCGGCAACACTTGAGTAACAAAATCATGCTTAGATGCAAAAGGTCTCGAGATGAAACAATGCGATGCACCAGTGTCAAAAAGAACTCTTGCAGGAATATCGTTAACAGGAAGGTTACCCATGATGACATCTGACGAGTCCTCTGCCTGAGCTGCATTCACCATGTTGACCTTGGCGTACTTGGGGTTATGCTCAACCACAGCTGTACTTGCCGATCTCACAGGAGGAGGAGGAGGGAGACGTCTCTGGTTGAAGCACTTGTTGGCGTAGTGACCCTTCTGTTGGCACTTGTTGCACGTGACCTCTGAAAGCGGACGGTCATACGGAGCACTCGATCTTGCAACTTGAGACGAAGTCTTGTTCTGAAAGCCAGGGTTGGGTGGGTGGGAAGATCCACTACCACCTTTGCTCTTCTGATACGGCTGATAGAACAGAGGAGGAGGAAGCCAATACTTCTGCTGCCTGGCCACTTGAGTAGAGGAAGAAGGAGTAGCATCTCTGACTCGCTTCTTGGAAGCATCGCACCTCAGTTGAGCAGCCTCTTGCTTCAATGCCATGTTGTAGAACTCATCGTACCTCAAGGGCTCAAAGAGAACAAGAGCTAGCTGGATTTCTTCTCTGAGACCACCCCTGAACTGGTATATCATGCTCTTCTCGTCAGGGACGTCCTGCTTAGCAAAGCGGGCGAGCTTCTGAAACAACTTGTTGTAGTCATAGACAGACATAGAGCCTTGCTTCAGGTTGCGGAATTCCTCACGCTTGCTTTCAACCACGCTCTGAGGAATATGATGAGCTTTGAAGTCTTGACGGAATTCATCCCAGGTAATCACACGGCCACCTCTGGAATCCTTGTACTGCTAAAACCATTCTGCATGTTGGTCTTTGAGTTGGAAGGAAGCGAACTTGACAAAGTCCTCAGGCCTGACGTTACTGCACTCGAAATGCTTGCATAAGTCCATGAGCCAATCGTCAGCATCAGTTGCCTCAACACAATTGCTAAAGGTCTTTGGCTGGTTAGCAAGGAACTAGTTGAGTGTAGCAAAGTGATTCTGATTGTTGCCTTGGTTGCCTTGGTTCGCTTGGTTGCGCTCTTGAAGAATTTGCATGATCAACTGCGTGTTTGCATTGGTTGCGGCCATCACAGCTTGCCATGCCTCCGGAGGAGGAGGAGGTGGTGGCGGATCCTGATTCTGATTCTGATTGCTGCTCTTAGCGGGAGCCATCCTGAAGAGGGTGACATCCGTTAGCACATTGACAGATAAAATGAAGCTGAATCAAGCGGGTTGAAATTGCAACATATAGTCTTCACATCCGAACATAAGAACGAATGCATTCCAATTGCAATGATCACATATCCATAAATTGAGAAGCCACTTAGAATTTAGGTAGAGGAATAAATCAACAAGGTACGGAGCAAGAACGAATACTCGGTAAGAAATCCCAATCTCAAACCAAATATCCGTGGAAGAAGAGCTAGAGCTACAAGAATTCCCACCTATGAAACTCCCGAACCTTTCCGGTTATGCAATCAGGTGTCGGGGATACAGGGGAAGCATAATATCTCACCCAAATCTAGCAAATCCTACATCCAGCTGTATCCATCCTTCAACACATAACCGAGAAAAACTTCGGAAACCATCTACCTCAACCTTCGAAAAGCATCCGTTATACAAGTTATGGCAATACTCCCGAACTCCCGCCCTAGTATTGGGTGGCGTCGAGGTTATCTCACCAACAACTGCATAAAAGAGATTTTCGATGTCGGCGTACTAAACTTAGGTATTCCAGAAAAAATTGTGACATCAACACCTCGGAGCTCAACTCCCCGGGACACTGCCACAACCCCTAAATGACAGGAGGCACCAAGAACAATGTTCTCGTCACAAATCCATCGGAACGATTCCAAGATACCCGTGTGATCCTAAATTTTTTTTGTGAAATTTGAGAAGAGAAGAGTCAAAACTCTACGTCAGGATGCCTTACCAAAGTGATAAGGAGACTGGGGAGTAAAAAGAATTCCTAAACTCTCCGATATATAATTCCTAAATGACTCAAAACATTTTTCTAGACTCAACAACGGCTGCTAAACACGATCAAGCAGTGGGGGATCCTAAGGTTGGGGAAGGCTCTGATTACCAACTTGTAACGCCCTCGATGCGGCTATATCTCCTACGTGTCGAAGCATGACTTAGAGGCATAACCGCATCGAAAGCAATGTCGCAAGTTAGGCAATATTCACAACATCCCATGTAATATAAATAATAAAAGGGGAAGGAACATAGTTGGCTTACACTCGCCACGTCAAACAAAGTACATAAATAGCATTACATCATCCAATCACTCATGGCCCGAATACGGTGCCAAAATAAAAGACCAACCCAACATGCTACATGGTCCCGATCGTCCCAACTGGGCACCATTACTAATCATCGGGGAAAGACACATAGTATCGGCGTGAGTCCTCGTCGGACTCCCGCTTGAGCTCAAGTGCGTCATCTGGAACGAAGTCATCAGGCCCTGCATCTGGTTTGGAACTAATCTGTGAGCCACACGGACTCAGCAATCTCGCACCCTCGAGATCAAGACTATTTAAGCTTATAGGTAAGGCAAGGTAATATGTGGAGCTGCAGCAAGCGACTAGCATGTATGGTGGCTAACCTGTTCGCAAAAGAGAGCGAGAAGAGAAGGCAAGGCATGAACGTATAACTGGAGAAAAACCTGCACAAACATTACTCCAACACCGTGTTCACTTCCCGGACTCCGCCGAGAAGAGACCATCACGGTTACTCACACAGTTGATTCATTTTAATTAAGTTAAGGTTCAAGTTATCTACAACCAGATATTAACAGATTCCCATCTGCCCATAACCGCGGGCACGACTTTCGAAAGTTCAAATCCCTGCAGGGGAGTCCCAACTTAGCCCATGACAAGCTCTCACGGTCAACGAAGGATATACCTTCTCCCGAGACATTCCGATCAGACTCGGTATCCCGGTTCTACAAGACACTTCGACAGGTTAAAACAAATCCAACAACACCACCCGAATGTGCCGACAAATTCCGATAGGAGCTGCACATATCTCGTTCTCAGGGCACACTCGGATAAGCAATCTGTACAACTAAAACCAGCCCTCGAGTTTCCCAGAGGTGGCGCTGCAAGGGGCTGTAGGTTGGACCAACACTCAGAGGAGCACTGGCCCGGGGGGGTTTAAATAAGATGACCCTTGGGCTCCGGAAACCCAAGGGAAAAAGAGACTAGGTGGCAAATGGTAAAACCAAGGTTGGGTATTGCTAGAGGAGTTTTATTCAAGGCGAACTATCAAGGGGTTCCCATTATGACCCAACCGCGTAAGGAACGCAAAATCCGGGAACATAACACCGATATGACGGAAACTAGGGCGGCAAGAGTGGAACAAAACACTAGGCTAAAAGGCCGAGCCTTCCACCCTTTACCAAGTATATAGATGCATTAAGATAATAAGATAATATAGTGATATCCAACAAGTAAATAATGTTCCAACAAGGAACGGTCTCCAATCTTCACCTGCAACTAGCAACGCTATAAGAGGGCTGAGCAAAGCGGTAACATAGCCAATCAACGGTTTGCTAGGACATGATGGGTTAGAGGTTTGACATGGCAATTTGGGAGGCATGATAAGCAAGTGGTAGGCATCGTAGCATAGGCATAGCAAAAGAGCGAGCATCTAGCAAAGCAAAGATAGAACTGATTTCGAGGGTATGATCATCTTGCCTGCAAAGTTTTCAGAGTTGACTAGATCCTCGAAAGCAAACTCAACGGGCTCCTCGTTAGCGAACTCGTCTCCCGGCTCTACCCAAACAAGACAAACAAGCAAACGGAACACAATCAACAACGTGCAAACTCAAACAACATGATGCAAACATGGTATGCTATGCCGGATGCGATATGTGATGCATATGCAAGATTTGACAAGAGATGAATGAACCTGGCCTCAACTTGGAAATCCAAGTGTGCCATTGGAAGGGTGAGGTGATTTCGGTTGAAATCTATATAAAGAACACCGGAATTGGAGACATGGTTTGGAAATAGCAAGCAATTCAAATATCGCACCGGTCTGCGATATACAGCAAGTAGCCATCTAAATGCAACAAGACAAACATGCTACAGAACTCAAACATGGCAACAAAATACATGTCAGGGATCCATTCATGAAGCTTAACAAGTGCACCACTTTGCAAGCTTGTGCTAGTCACCACACACATCACAAAAATACATGGATGGCACCTCTGGAAAGATGACAAAGCATATAACAAAACATATGTAGAGCTCAGGGGCATATCATGCACACAATAATCATGGCAAAAATGACAAATAGCTATTTGGAGCAGCAGATCTGACAATTAACTCAAATAGCACTCTTCCAACAGCATTTCGGGCATCAAGATGAACTCAAATGAAAATGATGCAATGAGATGAAATGATGTACTCTCTGAGACGAACATTTTGATATGCTAGATGCCCAAAACAGATCTACGGATGCAAAGTTACGGCACGATGAACATGGCTATTTACTCTGCAGACTTAGGGGAAAAAAGGAGGCAACCTCTAGGGTTTCCAGATCCAGATCGGATCTCGCCGGAGTTACTGTAGCTGGCGCGAGGATCGAGGATCAACGTGGCCAGAGAGGACGCCGGTGGCCAGGGGAGCTCACCGGGGTTCGGGGACGGTGAGACGTGGCGGCGCGGGGCGTGGTGGCGTCGGGGCGGCGAGGTGACCGCGAGCGGCGGCGGCGCGACAGTCAGTGGCGGCACCGGAGTTCAAGGCGACGGGGCGGCGCTGGAGGTGTGGTCGGCGCGGTGGCGGCCGGTCTCGTCGCCGGCGCGGGAGGAGAGGCGAGCGACGCGAGGCGCGGTTGTGTGGAGGTGGCTGCGGCGGGCGCGCGGGCCGGGGAGGGCCCCGCGTGGGCATGGAGGGCCGGCGGCGCAGGGTGCGGCAGCGCGACACGTGGCGCGAGCGGGTTGGCGCGGAGGCGGCGGCGGACGTGTCTGGCGCCGTCCGGACGTGTCCGGTGGTGGCGGAGATGATTTTTTTAGGGTTTGGGAAAGGACCCATGGATTTCGGAGGGGGCTATTTATAGGCATAGAGGGAGCTAGGAGTGTCCAAATGAGGTGCGGTTTTCGGCCACGCGATCGTGCTCGAACGCTCTAGATGATGGAGAGGGTTTTGGTGGGTTTTGGGCCAAATTGGAGGGTTGTTGGGCTGCAACAGACACCAGGCCTTTTCGTTCCCTCGGTTAACTGTTGGAGCATCAAACGAAGTCCAAATGGTACGAAACTTGACAGGCGGTCTACCGATAGTAAACCAGGGCCGCTTGGCAAGTCTCGGTACAATCCGGAAATGTTTAATCCCCACACACGAAAGAAAGGTAGAAATGACCACCGGAGGAGAACGGAGCGCCGGAATGGAAAATGGACAACGGGGAAATGCTCGGATGCATGAGATGAACACGTATGCAAATGCAATGCACATGATGACATGATATGAGATGCATGACAACAACAAAAACAACAACAACACACGGGGACAAAAACCTGAACCCACGAAAACGGCAAGAGTTGGATTACATATTAGGTAAATCATATCCGGGGTGTTACACGCCTTCCGAGGAGGAGATCCAGAAGCATGAGGAGGCGCTGATGTTGGAGGCCTCAGAGCGCAGCCTCGATCTTGAGCGGTTGGAGAAGAGGGAGCACCATGTGGCCATGGCCAAAGATGTCGTCACCGCGTAGGAGGGCAAGATCCAGGAGCAGGTTGCCCAGAGGGTGGCGAAGGATCGTGCGGATCTCGCCAACGAGTATGACCTAAAGCTGAAGTTTTCGGAGGCCGAAGCTGAGGGCAGCACCACCACCCTTAGGTCTAGGTTGGATGAGGCAAAGCATCACGAGAGGAATGCTACGGGGGCCCAGACTTCTGCCCAGGCCGACTTGGCCGAGGCTCGCGCTGATCTACTTTCGCTTTAAAAGAAAATTGATGACCCTGCATCCCTCGCGTAGCAGAAAAGGGAGGAGGCATGTCGTCGGCAGACGCTGCAGCGTGAGCGCGCCCCCATGCTCCAGGCCCTCAGAGTGAGGGCCAATCAAGCACTAGGCATCATCTTCAAGGAGAGCGTCCCTCATCCCCACGTGGAAGACTATGCCAGCCACCTCCGCTTCTTCTCTGACGTCGTGATGCGTCTGGAGGACCGGGCTACGAGGGCTCGCAAGCTGGTTCAGGAAAGGAGCCGGGGTCTCCTTGGGCGCGCGTTCTCACGTGTCTTCAACCATCTCCAGAACCTCGACCCCCACTTCGACTTTGACGCTGCCATTGCTCCAGTGCACGGAGCCATCCGCGACAACCTATCGCACTGGGTGGACAATCACGTGGACGCCCTGGTCAAGGCATTTTCCACCGAGGATGACGCAGTGGTGGTCGTGGCGGATGAAGACGGCGCAGTCGATGACGATGAAGAAGACGCTTGCGGCAGTGCTAGCAGTGCGTACGAGAGCGACCAGGACGACGTTGCGAGCAACATATCCGATTAAGCCACGTTCCTTCGCTCAAACCTGCACGTAGAGACTTGGACACGGCCCCGCAGGGCGTGAGAGCATTTTGGAGGGGGGGCACTCGTGTATGTAAACTGATGTTATATCTTTTAGGCCGAACCTGAAACGCGCTTTTGCAAGCTTGCGAGTCCCTTAGCAGGGTCGTCGCTGTGACTTTCCTTGATCCCTGTAGGCCTTGAGTGGGCTTTGAGGTTGCTGATGCGTCCTTATCCTGAGGGGAGCCCCTTAGGGGCTCCCGAGGTTTTAGATCTTCCTAGGAGCCTACTGATTCTGCTGAGAAAGACTCGCCAGGAACAAATGACAGCAGCGGCAGGGTGCGCGCGCAGTGATCCTACGGCGATGGTACTCTCGACCCTATGGGGTTGTCGCCACCCGATCTTGCCTGAGCGCGGTCTCGCGCACATACCACGCCCAGCCCCCGCTCGCGAGGCGCTCGCAATGGGAGGGGGGGGTAGGCGTGAGCCTCGAAATAAAGCATGCAACCAAAACACGAGAAATCAACACGAATAAGAGAAGAAACCCCCCCCCCCACGCTCGTCAATAATAAGGATTTGAAGTTCAATCCAAAAGGGCGGCGAATTGAGTTAGAGAAAAGAGGATGAAAGCAAATGGCCGCGTATGGCACCTAGCTAGTCTTCTTGTCTTCCCACCAGCACAGAGCTAAGTGCTTTCACTGGTTCTGAGCATAGTCACTAGGGGACAGTGGCGACAGCCAGCACAGAGCATGGTGCTTCCACTAGGACGTGGGCGCCATCCCCCAAGGCCCTAGGGCGGCACTCCGGAGACTCTGGGCGTGTACAGCCCCACTCATTATTACGTGAGAGTGTCACGAGCGGAGACCTTCACAGGCGTGAGCCTTGCTTCATATCACCAGACGAGGGGCCCGCCCTGCGCCACCCCCGACCACCATTGGGGTGTTCGGAAACTAGGACGAGGCCAAGGGGCAAAGGGGATGCTGGCGGCGCCCTCGACGACCATGGGCCCTCTGCCGAGGGGGAGGGCTCACCGGAGCCTCCCCCAGCAAAGGAACTACCTCCATGCAGCGCCTTGCTCCGTGCGGCACGGAGGAGGCCCTAACTCCAGGCCCCGCCCGTGCAGGCCCCAGTGCAGCACTCCCGTCGGGGGCAGAGCCACCGCCCTGGGGTCTCCGACTGTTGCTGCGACTTGGTTCACCTGCAGCCCATGGTTAGTGTAAACTTGCTCCCGAGATGTTGGTTGTACCCCACAGTCATCGTCGCTAAAGGGGTCGGCGAAGCCTCCAGGCGACTCATGGAAGGCCCCCACTTCGGGCTTCCGTACTCCCATCCTGGCTCGGGGAACGGATTGGGATCTACCCCCGGCATGTACCCCAGGTTCACCATGTGGGGCACGTAGGCATCTTTGGTCGCCCCGCCGGAGCCATCGCCTGGACGCCCCGCGCCTTGAGCTACTAGCTGTGGCGCCTGACAGTGGCTATGTCAAGCTGGGGCGCCTGGACTGATTTTGGTAATAAGCAAAACAGAGAGTTTGTCAAGCAAACTTGGTGGGACTGATTGCATATCTCGGTGAGACCGAAATTATTGCAACAGGTAACAGAGAGTTTGCAAGCCCATCTCGGTGAGACCGAGATCCCATCGGTGAGACCGAACTGATTAGGGTTTCTGGCAGTGGTTATGTCAAGTGAACTCGGTGGCATCGGATAGATCAACTCGGTGGGGCCGAGTTTGACTTATGGTTTGGGACATATGTGGAAATGAGAAAGTGGTTGAGGGCTTTGGAGCATATCACTAAGAACTTTGAGCAAGCAAGCCATTAAGCCTTTAAGCAACATCTTTAAAATCAACATCATGCACATATTGATATTTGAAAGTCTCCAAACAAAATATTTTGAAGTCAAGTTGTGAAAGCATGGTATAGCGACGAGACAATGCATCAGCAATAACATTTTCTTTACCCTTCTTGTGTTCAATTACATAAGGGAAAGTCTCAATGAATTCAACCCATTTAGCATGTCTATGATTTAGTTTAGCTTGACTTTTAAAATGTTTCAAAGATTCATGATTACAATGTATAACAAATTCTTTGCGCCATAAATAATGTTTCCATGTCTCTAAAGTCCGAACAAGAGCATATAATTCTTTATCATAAGTAGAACAATTTAGACTGGGCCCACTCAATTTTTCAGAAAAGTATGCAATAGGTTTGCCATCTTGTAATAAAACACCTCCTAATCTAATTCCGCTAGCATCACATTCAAGCTCAAAAGTCTTATTAAAATTAGGAAGTTGGAGTAAAGGAGCATGTGTCAACTTATCTTTCAATACCGTGAAGGCTTCTTCCTGTGTGGTACCCCCAAACAAAAGGCACATCCTTCTTTGTAAGCTCGCTGAGAGGTGCAGCAATGGTGCTGAAATCTCTCCCAAAACGCCTAGAGAAACCAGCGAGGCCATGGAAACTCCTCACTTGTGTGACCGTTTTGGGATGTGGCCAACTCTCAATAGCCTCAATCTTTGCTTTATCAACTTCAATTCCCTGTGGAGTAACAACATAGCCAAGAAAAGATACTCGTCGGTGCAAAAGGTGCACTTCCCAAGGTTACCAAACAATCATGCATCATGTTGAGCAATAAAAACAGCATGTAAATGTTCCAAATGTCCTTCTAATGAGGACATCAATACCATTTTACACCCACAACCCCTACTGCTACATATACTGGACCAATTACTAGAGATCGCGCATGCCAATTAAATTATCAAGTACTTTTATTTCTTGGTAATGATTCTAATGTTCATGAGAATATGATGTTGCCTAAATTGGATAAATTCGTTTCGCTTACAAATGAAGGGCCTGGCATGGATAAGAGGGATGAACACTGGAGCAAGACCAAGCATGGAGATGATGGCATGCGCAAGGGGAACAAGAATGGAGTTATAAGTGATGATTTCGGGACTTTGAAGCCACCATAAGGAGTGCATTGATGTCTACTACGCAACTTTATTCTTGTAGACATGTGTTGGGCCTCCAAGCACAGAGTTTTGTAGGATAGTAGCAATTTTCCCTCAAGTGGATGACCTAAGGTTTATCAATCCTTGAGAGGTGTAGGATGAAGATGGTCACTCTCAAACAACCCTGCAATCAAATACAAGAAATCTCTTGTGTCCCCAACACACCCAATACAATTGCAAATTGTATAGGTGCACTAGTTCGGCGAAGAGATGGTGATAAAAGTGTAATACGGATGGTAGAAATATATTTTTATAATCTAAATAAATAAAAACAGCAAGGTAGCAAATAGTAAACGGGCACAAAACATTATTTCAATGCATAAAAACAAGGCCTAGGGTCCGTACTTTCGCTAGTGCAATCTCTCAACAACGCTAACATAGTTGGATCATACGATTATCCCTCAAAGTACAATAAAGAATTACTCGTGAGTTCCTATTAGTGGAGAACAAAAGATAGGAATTGTTTGTAGGGTACGAAGCCACCTCAAAGCTATTCTTTCCTATCGATCTATTCAAGAGTTCGTACTAAAATAACACAAAGCTATTGTTTCTATTCGTTCTATCCTAGAGTTCGTACTAGAATAACACCAAAGCAAATTCATATTCATAATACTCAATACACACAAAAAACTAAAAGGAACCCCAAAGTTTCTATCAGAGAAAAGATAATAAAAACGTGCATCAACCCATATGCAAAGAATACCCCAATATCACCGCGGGAATCTGCAAATTGAGTGCCATAACGTATATCAAGTGAATCAATAAGATACCCCAATGTCACCTCAAGTATTCATATCGCAAGACATACATCATGTGTTCTCAAACCTGGACATTCAATCCGACATGACAAAACATCAAAGGGTAAAGATTCAATTCATCACAACAAGAGTATAGAGGGGAGAAACATCATATGATCCGACTATATTAACAAAGCCCATGATATAGATCACGAGAGAGAGAGAGAGAGAGAGATTAAACACATAGCTACTGGTACAAACCCTCATCCCCGAGGGTGGACTACTCCCTCCTCATGATGGTGGCCGTCGAGATGATGAAGATGGCCACCGTGGATGACCCCCCCCCCTCCGGCAGGGTGCTGGAATGGGTCTAGATTGGTTTTCGGTGGCTACGGAGCCCTGCAGCGGCAGAACTTCTGATCTAGGTTAACCCCGAGGGGTTTCAGAATATTTGGGAATTTATAGTGCAAAAAAGAGGTACGGGAGGCCACCGAGGTGGGCACAACCTACCATGGCGCGAGAGGGGGCCCTGGCGTGCCCTGGTGGGTTGTGTCCCCCTCGGGGCACCCCCCCTAGGTGCTGCTTTGGCCCATCGAGGGTCTTAGGGCCCATAAAAAATGCACAAAAAGTTTTGCGGTGTTTTACTCCGTTTAATATTGATTTTCTACAATGTAAAAAACAGGCAAAAAACAACAACTGGAACTGGGCACTGGGTCAATACGTTAGTCCCAAAAATGATATAAAGTTTCTATAAAATGAATGTAAAACATCCAAGAATCATAATATATTGGCATGAATACTTCATAAATTATAGATATGTTGGAGACGTATCAGCATATCCAAGCTTAATTCCTACTCGTCCTCAAGTAGGTAAATGATAAAAGAAATAATTGATGAAGTGTGAATGCTAGCAAACTGCACAAGTTTCATCAATGATAATTTCAATCACTTTTCCTAGCATCATAACATCAATTCTTTCTTATGTAACTTCTCATGTTATAGTAGCAACCAATTCACATGTTCAGGTTCAAACAATGAATTCTCTTGAGACTCAACAACCTATGTTCTCAGTCATCAAGCAATTGCAATTCAACTTATTCAACGGAGTTTAAGTAAGAGCTCCACATACTCAACCATCATATAGTCTTCTATGATTGCTAACACTCACCTTGTACACATGAGCAAAACGTTTCAACCGGACACATAGAAAGATAGGGGCTTATTGTTTTGCCTCCCAACGTATTCACCTCAAGGGTGATGTCAACAATAATAACTCATGCTACCCATATTCAACTGGACATATGTGCCTAGATCTATCCTCACCACATGATGGTTGCCAAAACAGAAAAATAAAAAGGAATAGAGAGAAGAACTTTTACTCTTTGCATAAAATTAAATACTGAAAAGTAAAAGATAGGCCCTTCGCAGAGGGAAGTAGGGACTTGTAGAGGTGCCAGAGCTCAAAGCGAAAAACTTAGAGATAAAAACATTTTGGGAGGTGTATCCATCCCACCAACGAAAACGACTTAGAGTTCCCAACACTTCCCATGCTAGATATGCCATAGGCGGTTCCCAAACAAAAAATAAAGTGTATTCCTTTTTCCACCATACTTTCACTTTCCATGGCTAACCGTATCCATGGGTGCCCTCCATACCAACACTTTCCAAGGAATTTATTATTTGACAACATAAAGTAAAATCATTTTTCATTTCGGGACTGGGCATCCCTAATACCTTTGCCTTACTCTCGTGCAATGACAAGTGAATAAACACTCATCATGAGAATAACACATCTAGCATCGAAAATATGAGCCACCCCTCACCGTTCCGCGAGCGAAACAAACACACAAAAGAAAATTTTATTTTGAAAATTAGAGATGGCACATAAAAATTTGCTTAGAACAGAAAAAGAATACCACATATAGGTAGATATAGTGGACTCTTGGAAATAAGATTTGGGTTTAAGGGTTTTTGGATGCACAAGTAGTATCTCTACTTGGTGTAGAATTTTTGGCTAGCAAGGATCGGGGGCAAGAACCACATGTTGAAGAATCTATGACAATATAACTTCTATGTGAATATGAACAAACATAAACCATTACGTTTTCTTCCTTGTCTAACGTCAACAATTTTGGCATATAATATTTTGATGGGGGCTCACAATCACACAAGATTTCCATTATAGTGTATTTATATGTGAAAGATCTCTTCCTTATACTAATTATCCGTGAATTGCTTATACGCCCAATATTGTGATTGTCAAGCCTCAAAATATTTCACTTTCCAAACCCAATGTGAATCTACCACTAGGCTTGGTATGATTTCAACTTCATGACATTCAATTTATTCAACAATTTACTCATAGGATATAAGTGAAGCACAAGAGTAAATGACAAGATACTCCAAAAAGAAATAAGTGAAGGTCATGAGCATAATATTTATTTTTCCCAAATTGATTTAAGTGAAGCAAGAGAGAATTTCTTCAAAAATACTAAAGCACACCATGCTCAAAAAGGTATAAGTGAAGCACTAGAGCAATTCCATAGAAAAGAGCTTCGTTGACTGGATGTGAATGCTGCTTACTTAGCTTCCCTGGCAACTATTTGAGGACTCTATTTTACTTAAAAAATTTCAGATCTAAGTACTTTATAAAAACAGCAAGCAGCATGAAAATAAAATGACATTCTAAGAATAGCACACATCATGTGAAGAAGCAAAAATTTAGGCTCAACCGATACTAACCGATAATTGTTGATGAAGAAATGTGGGATGCCTACCGGGGCATCCCCAAGCTTAGATGCTTGAGACTTCTTGAAATATTATCTTGGGATGCCTTGGGCATCCCCAAGCTTGAGCTTTTGTGTCTCCTTAATTCCTCTCATATCACGGTTTTCCTAAATCTCAAAAGCTTCAACCACACAAAACTCAACAAGAACTCCTGAGATAAGTTAGTATAAACCAAGGAAAAAACCTTATCATTCTCTACTGTAGAAAATCACTAAAATTATTATTCAACATTTCATAATAAATGCCTCTGCATATTTAATACACCTATCCTCAAATAGAATCATTAAACAAGCAAACATATGCAAACAATGCAAACATAACAGCAATCTGCCAAAACAGTATAGTGTGTAAAGAATGCAAGAGTATCAATACTTACCTAACTCCAAACATTATGAAATTTACCATGCTGAAGAAAATTTATTAGATCTCACTTTTCCAAAAGTTTCAACATTTTATCACATTCTGACTTTTCTACGGAATTTTTGCAACAGTGGTAAACTTTCTATTTTCAAACAGCAATATGTAGACTTGTAAAATAAGCATGTCAAAGGCTATCATTGCCATTTGTATTGAAATACAAGATGCAAAACATTATTATAAATAACATAAGGCAATCCTAACAAAATAAATTTATGCTCCAAGACAAACACATATCATGTAACGAATGAAAACATAGCTCCAAGTGAGGTTACTGATAATGTCAGAGACGAAAGAGGGGATGCCTTCTGGGGCATCACCAAGCTTAGTTGCTTGGATCTTCCTTGAATATTTCCTTGGTGGTGCCTTGGGAATCCCCAAGCTTAGTTTCTTGTCACTCCTTATTCTCCTCATATCGATATCTCACCCAAAACTTGAAAACTTCAATCACACAAAACTTAACGGAACTTTGTGAGATAGGTTAGTATGATAAAGAGCAAACCATTCCACTTTTGGTACTGTCAAAGTCAAGATTCATAATTGTTTCCACACAATGCCTAATGTAGCATATCATTTCTACAATTTATATTGAGCAATATAAGCCATAGAAACTAGAAAACAAGCAAACTATGCATTGAAAATAGAATCTGTCAAAAACAGATCAGTTTGTAGTAATCTGCACGCAAACCATACTTCTACTACTCCAAAAAAATTGAAAACTTAGGAACACGTGAGAAATTTTATATTAATCTTCTGCAAAACGAATCAACTCAATATCACTCTTGTGTTAAATATAAGAATTATTTTCGTGAGTGCATAAGTTTTGTTTTTCAGCAAGATGAAAGCAACTATCACTCAACAAGATCCTAAAGGTTTTACTTGGCACTTTATTGAAACCAAAGCTATAAAACATGATTATTACAGTAGAATAATCATGTTAACACACAAAAAAGTAGGAAAATGTGTTGGGTTGTCTCCCAACAAGCGCTTTTCTTTAATGCCTTTTAGCTAGACATGATGAGTTCAATGATGCTCGCGTAAAAGATAAGGATTAAAACATAACAAGAGCATCATGAAACACATGACAAGCACATTTAAGTCATGCATAGGGATTTTGTGAGCAAACAATTTACGGGAACAATAATCAACTACCATAGGAAGGCAAAACAAGTGGAACTTCAAAACTTTCGACACATAGAGGGGAAACTTGATATTATTAAGATATGTAAAAGCATATGATCCTCTCTCATAATAATTTTCAGTAGAATCATGAATGAATTGAACAATATAACTATCACATAAAGCATTCTTTTCATGATCCACATGCATAATTTTTTTATTACTCTCCACATAAGTAAATTTATTCTCATGAATAGTAGTGGGAGAAAACTCAACAAAATAACTATCATGGGATTGAAAATTAGAATCATGATGACAAGTTTCATGGTTATCATGATTCAATATAGCATACATGGCATCGCCATAATCATCATAGATAACAATTTTGTTGTCATAATCAATTGCAACCTCATCCAAAATAGTGGATTCATCATCAAATAAAGTCATGACATCTCCAAATCCACTTTCATCAATATAATCATCATAAATAGGAGGTGTGCAATCATCATAGTAAATTTTCTCATCAAAACTTGGGGGACTAAAAATATCATCTTCATCAAATATAGCATCCCCAATATTATGGCTTTGCATATCATTAGCATCATGGATATTCAAAGAATTCATACTAATAACATTGCAATCATGCTCATCATTCAAATACTTTGTGCCAAACATTTTATTGACTTCTCCTTCTAACAATTGAGCACAATTTTCCGAACCATCATTTCCAAGAAAGATATTATAAAGATGATCAATAATATGATGCAAACTCAATTCCATTTTTTGTAGCTTTCTTTTATAAACCAAACTAGTGATAAAACACGAAAATAAAAGATTCAATTGCGAGATCTAAAGATATACCTTGAAGAACTCACCTCCCCGGCAATGGCGCCAGAAAAGAGCTTGATGTCTACTATGCAACTTTATTCTTGTAAACACGTGTTGGACCTGTAAGCGCAGAGTTTTGTAGGACAGAAGCAATTTTTTGTCAAGTGGATAACCTAAGGTTTATCAATCCATGAGAGGTGTAGGATGAAGATGGTATCTCTCAAAGGACCCTGCAATCAAATACAAGAAATCTCTTGTGTCCCCAACACACCCAATACAATGGAAAATTGTATAGGTGCATTAGTTCGGCGAAGAGATGGTGATAAAAGTGTAATACGGATGGTAGAAATGTATTTTTATAATCTGAATAAATAAAAATAGCAAGGTAGAAAATAGTAAACGGACACAAAAACGGTATTTCAATGCTTAAAAACAAGCCATAGTGTCCGTACTTTCGCTAGTGCAATCTCTCAACAATGCTAACATAGTTGGATCATATGATTATCCCTCAAAGTACAGTAAAGAATCAATCCCAAGTTCCTATTAGCAGAGAACAAAAGATAGGAATTGTTTGTAGGGTATGAAGCCACCTCAAAGCTATTCTTTCCGATCTATCTATTCAAGAGTTCGTACTAAAATAACACATAGCTATTGTTTCCGTTTGATCTATCCTAGAGTTCGTGCTAGAATAACACCAAAGCAAATTCATATTGATAATACTCAATCCACACAAAGACCTACAAAGGACCCCAAAGTTTCTATCAGAGAAAAGATAATAGAAACGTGCATCAACCCCTATGCAAAGATTACCCCAATATCACCGCGGGAAGCCGCAAGTTGAGTGGCATAAGTGTTGGGGAACGAGGTAATTTCAAAAAAAATCCTACGCACACGCAAGATCATGGTGATGCATTGCAATGAGAGGGGAGAGTATCATCTACATACCATTGTAGACCGTAAGCGGAAGCATTATGACAACGCGGTTGATGTAGTCGTACGTCTTCACGATTGACCGATCCTAGTACCGAAGACACGACACCTCCGTGATCTGCACACGTTCAGCTCGGTAACGTCCTACAAACTCACGATCGAGTAGAGCTTCAAGGGAGAGTTCTGTCAGTACGATGGCGTGATGATGGATGAAGCTACCGACGCAGGGCTTCGTCTAAGCACCACTACGATATGACCGAGGTGGATTATGGTGGAGGGGGGCACCGCACACAGCTAAAAGATCAATGATCAACTTGTGTGTCTCCATGGGGTGCCCCCCTCCCCCGTATATAAAGGTGTGGAGGAGGGGGAGGGCCGGCCCTCTACTATGGCTCGCCCTGGGGAGTCCTACTCCCACCGGGAGTAGGATTCCCCCTTCCATGTAATAGGAGTAGGAGGGAAGGAAAGGGAAAATAGAAGAGAAGGAAGGAGGGGGCGCCGCCCCTCCCCCTAGTCCAATTCGGACTAGGCCTTGGGGGGGGCGCAGCCTCCCCTCTCTCTTTCCCCTAAAGCCCAATAAGGCCCATATACTCCCCGACGAATTCCCGTAACTCTCCGGTACTCCGAAAAATACCCGAATCACTCAGAACCTTTCTGATGTCCGAATATAGTCGTCCAATATATTGATCTTTACGTCTCTACCATTTAGAGACTCCTCGTCATGTCCCCGATCTCATCCGGGACTCCGAACTACCTTCGCTACATCAAAACACATAAACTCATAATACTGATCGTCACCGAACGTTAAGCGTGCGGACCCTATGGGTTCGAGTACTATGTAGAAATGACGGAGACTCGTCTCCGGTCAATAACTAATATCGGAACCTCCATGCTCATATTGGCTCCATATTGTACGAAGATCTTTATCAGTCAAACCGCATAACAACATACGTTATTCCTTTTGTGATCGGTATGTTACTTGCCCGAGATTCGATCATCGGATCACAATACCTAGTTCAATCTCGTTACCGGCAAGTCTCTTTCCTCGTTCCGTAATACATCATCCCGCAAATAACTCATTAGTTGCATTTCTTGCAAGGCTTAAAGTGACGTGCATTACTGAGAGGGCCCAGAGATACCTCTCCGACAATCAGAGTGACAAATCCTAATCTCGATCTATGCCAACTCAACAAGTACCATCGGAGACACCTATAGAGCACCTTTATAATCACCCAGTTACGTTGTGACGTTTGGTAGCACACAAAGTGTTACTCCGGTATTCGGGAGTTCAATAATCTCATAGTCATAGGAACATGTATAAGTCATGAAGAAAGCAATAGCAATATACTAAACAATCGAATGCTAAGCTAACGGAATGGGTCAAGTCAATCACATCTCTATCTAATGATGTGATCCCGTTAATCAAATGACAACTCATGTCTATGGCTAGGAAACTTAACCATCTTTGATTCAACAAGCTAGTCAAGTAGAGGCATACTAGTGACACTCTGTTTGTCTATGTATTCACACATGTACTAAGTTTCTGGTTAATAAAATTCTAGCATGAATAATAAACATTTATCATGATATAAGGAAATATAAATAACAACTTTATTATTGCCTCTAGGGCATATTTCCGTTAATAACGTTATCAAGTGAATCAATAAGATAACCCAATGTCACCTCAAGTATTCATACCGCAAGACATACATCATGTGTTCTGAAATCTGAACATTCAATCCGACATGACAAAACTTCAAAGGGTAAAGATTCAATTCATCACAACAAGAGTATAGAGGGGAGAAACATCATATCATTTGACAATATTAACAAATCCCATGATATAGATCACGAGAGAGAGACATTAAACAAATAGCTACTGATATAACCCCTTAGCCCCGAGGGTGGACTACTCCCTCCTCATCGTGGTGGCCGCCGGGATGACGAAGATGGCCAGCGGAGATGATTCCCCTCCTCTGGCAGGGTGCTGAAATAGGTCTAGATTGGTTTTCGCTGGCTACGGAGTACTGCGCCGGCAGAACTTCTGATCTAGGTTAACCCAGAGCGGTTTTGGAATATTTGGGAATTTATAGTGCAAATAAAGGGTACGAGAGGCCACCGAGGTGGGCACAACCCACCTGGGCGCGCCAGGGGGCCCTGGTGCACCGTGGTGGGTTGTGCTCCCCTCGGGGCACCCCCCCGGTGCTGCTTTGGCCCATCGGGGGTCTTCTGGCCCATAAAAATTCCATAAAAAGTTTCCAGTGTTTGGACATCCAAGAATGATAATATATTATAGATACATTGGAGACGTATCATTCATGAAGCCTTGGACGAAATATACAAGATGCCACTTCATAAATTTCATCCAGAGGCTATTCTAGGTGCTACATCACCTTATTATTGGGCCAGGCCCATGTAATTTTGAAATACTTAAGTATAGGTTGTTTTTAGAGTCCGTATGTGTGGTGAAACAAGAGTTAGGGTTGGTTTCGGAGCCCTCCTCCAAGGGCCACGAAATTCCCCCTCTTCCTCCATATATACAACCCTTAGGGCGTCGTTTAGACTTTGGGTTTTGTTTAGATTTAAAGTTCTTCATAGCTGCAACTTTGCGTACTTCGTTTGTGTTCAACGACCAGACAAAGACGTCACAGAACCCCACCTTGATCAATAAATCTTTCATCTTATATTTGCAATATCCAGATTGCAATCTTAGTTTCTTGCTTATTCTTCGTTTGCTTGCAGGAAATAGGCCCTCGTGGTCAGGTTGATCATGCTCCAGCGTGGTCAATAACCCCTTAGAAGTTGGTTTAGCGATTGCTAAGGCCCGACGTTGCGCACGTTCATAGTCGGATCGTCAAGGTCGACTCCCACAGAAAATGATAGCTATCTCATTGAAACATCGGGACACACTCGCCTCTATCATCTTCCAAAGATTTTCTATAAATCAGTATATCCTCAAAATAGACTACCACAAATCGTCCGATGAAAGCATGTAAAACTTCATTCATTAATCTCATGAAAGTACTAGGTGCATTAGTTAACCCAAAAGGCATGACTAACCACTCATATAAACCAAACTTAGTTTTAAATGCCATTTTCCATTCATCTCCAAATTTCATATGAATTTGATGGTATCCACTATGAAAATCAACTTTGGAGAATATTGTAGAGCCACTCAATTCATCAAGCATGTCATCCAGCCGAGGAATAGGATGACAATAACGAATAGTAATATTATTAACGCCTCCACAATCAACACAAATACGTGATGTAATATCCTTTTTCGGCACTAGAATAATAGAAACAACATAAGGACTAAGGGATTCGCGTACATAACCTTTGTCGAGTAGCTCCTCGACTTGACGCATAATCTCCTTCGTCTCCTCTAGATTGGTACGGTATGGTGCACAGTTGGTTTCGATGAGATAGCTATCGTTTTCTGTGGGAGTCCATGTTGACGATCCGACTACGAACGTGCGAGGACGTCGTGCCTTAGAAATCGCTAAACCAACTCCGAGAGGTTATTGACCACGCCGGAGCACGATCAACCTGACCACGAGTGTCTATTTCCTACAAGCAAACGAAGGACAAGCAAGAAACTAAGATTGCAATCTGGATATTGCGAATATAAGGTTTATTGATCAAGGTGGGGTTCTATGGCGTCTTGGTCTGATCGTTGAACGCAAACGAAGTATGCGAAGTTGCAGCTATGGTGAACTTTTAATCTAAAAAAAAACCAAAGTCTAAACGATGTCCTAAGGGCTGTATATATGGAGGAAAGAGGGGGGAATTTCGTGGCCCTTGGAGGAGGGTCCGAAACCAACCCTAACTCTTGTTTCCCAACACATACGGACTCTAAAAACAGCCTATAATCAACTATTTCGAAATTACATGGGCCTAGCCTAAAAATTGGGTGACGCAGCACCTAGAATAGTCTCTGGACGAAATTTATGAAGTGGCATCTTGTATATTTTGTGCAAGGCTTCATGCACTCATTATGGTGGCTTCAAAGTCCTGGAATCATCACTTGTGTAACTCTGTTCTTGTTCCCCTTGCGCATGCCATCATCTCCATGCTTGAACTTGCTCCAAGGTTCATCTTTCTTCTGCAAGCTAGGCCCTTCATTTGTAAGGAAAACAAATGTATCCAATTTAGGAAGCATCATATTCTCATGAAAATTAGAATCTTTACCAAGAAACGAAAGTACCTAGTAATTCAATTGGCATGAACGAGCTCTAGTAATTTTTCTAGTATGTATAGCATTAGGGGTTGTGGGTGTAACAATGGTATTGATGTCCTCATCACCGCCCATGCTCACCGAGAAGCGAGCTTTTTTACCTCCATGCACCAGCCGCCACCAGCCTCACTCACAACTTCTCCATTAACAGGTTAATTAAAGCACCTGGACGGAGAGTGTTTGCTTGTGATCCCATGGCAGCATTTGCTTTGTTCGTGTTTCCAACTCGTATTCCGGCCTAATTTAAATTGCCACATAGGGCAACGGATGATACGTCTCCAACGTATCTGTTATTTTTTATTGTTCCATGCTATTTTATTATCTATCTTGGATGTTTTGTATGCATTTACATGCTATTTTATATGATGTTTGGGACTAACCTATTAACCTAGAGCCCAGTGCCAGTTTCTATTTTTTTTCTTATTTTTGAGTTTTACGGAAAAGGAATACTAAATGGAGTCCAATTGACGTGCCAATTTTTGATGATTTTTTATGGACCAAAAGAAGCCCCGGGAGTAAAATAGTTGGGCCAGAAGAGTCCCGAGCCATCCATGAGGGTGGAGAGCGCGCCCTACACCCTGGGTGCGCCCCCCTGCCTCATGGATGTCTCGGAGACCCCCCTGATGTGAGACCGACGCCAAAAAATCCTATAAATATAGAAACCCTCGGAAAGAGACCTAGATCGTGAGTTCCGCCGCCGCAAGCCTCTGTAGCCACCAATAACCAATCGGGACCCTGTTCCGGCACCCTGCCGGATGGGGGAATCATCACCGGTGGCCATATTCATCATCCAGGCGTTCTCCATGATGAGGAGGGAGTAGTTCACCCTCGAGGCTGAGGGTATGTACCAGTAGCTATGTGTTTGATCTCTTTCTCTCTCTCTCTCTCTCGTGTTCTTGATATGGCATGATTTTGATGGACCGCGAGCTTTGCTATTATAGGTGGATCTTATGATGCTTCTCCCCCTCTATCTCCTTGTGATGAATTGAGTTTTCCCTTTGAAGTTATCTTATCAGATTGATTCTTTAAGGATTTGAGAACACTTGATGTATGTCTTGCATTTGCTTATCTATGGTGACAATGGGATATTCACGTGATCCACTTGATGTATGTTTTGGTGATCAACTTGCGAGTTCTGTGACCTTGTGAACTTATGCATAGGGGTTGTCACACGTGTTCGTCTTGATTCTCCGGGAGAAACTTTGGGGGACTCTTTGAAGTTCTTTGTGTTGGTTGAATAGATGAATCTGAGATTGTGTGATGCATATCGTATAATCATACCCGCGGATACTTGAGGTGACATTGGAGTATCTAGGTGACATTAGGGTTTTGGTTGGTTTTTGTCTTAAGGTGTTATTTTACTATGAACTCTAGGGCTATTTGTCACAGTTATAGGAATAGCACAATGGATTGATCAGAAAGAATAACTTTGATGTGGTTTCGTACCCTACAATAATCTCTTTGTTTGTTCTTCGATATTAGTGACTTTGGAGTGACTCTTTATTGCATGTTGAGGGATAGTTATATGATCTAATTATGTTATCCTTGTTGAGAGAACTTGCACTAGTGAAAGTATGAACCCTAGGCCTTGTTTCGAAGCATTGTAATACCGTTTGTGCTCACTTTTATCATTAGTTACCTTGCTTTTTTATATTTTCAGATTACAAAAACCTATATCTACAATCCATATTGCACTTGTATCACCATCTCTTTGTCGCACTAGTGCACCTATACAATTTACCATTGTATTGGGTTTGTTGGGGACACACGAGACTCTTTGCTATTTGGTTGTAGGGTTGTTTGAGAGAGGCCATCTTCATCCTACGCCTCCCACGGATTGATAAACGGTCATCCACTTGAGGGAAAATTGCTACTGTCCTACAAACCTCTACACTTGGAGGCCCAACAATGTCTACAAGAAGAAGGTTTTGTAGTAGACATCAATGGTTAATACGATGACAAATAAAATGGCAACGGTTAATACGATGATAAATTTACAATGGCGCAGATAATAATTGTCTGACATATTCCGGATAATTTAAAATGCCACATGCGACAAAGCCTACAAGACACATGGGCAAGAGAAGAAGGAAATCACAGACAACAATCTAGGTCGCTACTGTCTCTACTCATCGATGGATTGTCGGGCGATGACATCCTCTAGCTCCTTCTTCAATTCCTCACGACTTTTCTTGAAAGTAGCCACGGATTCCTCCACGTCCTGCTCGCACTTGATCCGGAGCTTCCTCAAGTCACCCATGAGTTCCTCGATGACCGCTGTCAGTGTCATCCCCGAGGCACTACTCTACTCATGCAACATCTTCCAGCCGGCAGCCTCCTCCTCCTTCTTGGCGTGCTCCTTGAAGAGCTTCGCATTTTCACCCATGAGTTGTTCAACAAGGCCGGTCGCCTTGTCAACCGAGGCATCACTGATCTCGAGCAGCTTCATCAAGCCGTCGACCAGCTGCTGCTGCTTAATGACGCCATCGAGAATGTCATCATCGCCGGCCAAGGACTCCAGGAACGCCAGCTCAACGCAATGGCCGACGCAGCGAGTGCGCTTGTGAGAGCCCTCGCATGCCCGTGAGATCTCATTCGAGGGCTTCGCGGCGCACCAGGACATCTCTGTTGCGGCTGCCGCTTCGCAGCGGGACCTCTCTAGTGCTTCCGCGGCCTTGGTCTTTGCTTCCTGGATATATGTCCACCCGAAACTCCTCCTACCGGTCATGGCGGAGCGACTTGATAGGAAAGACCAGTTTTGTGGGTGATGAGGAGAGGAACCGTGAAGTAATTTTCGAGTGGGTAGTTTTTATAGCCCAGTGCTAAGTATGAACACATATTAGTTTGATAGGTGTGAACAGATTTGCAATTACTTATTGTGTTATAATCTGCAATGTGATGAGAAACAAGGTCAAAATTTATTGATGGCACAAGGTTGACCATGTGATTGCTCGCCGTTGTGGCGGCTGCGGCGTGCTCTGCTCACGTCCATCCGCACGTTTTCTCGCCATTGAGGCGGCCGTGGCGCGCTCCGCTCTGGCGTACCTACACGCGCTCTGCTCGCTGTTGAGGCAAATTTACAATGGCAACTGTTAATAATTGTCTTACATATTCAGGATAATTTAAAATGCCACGTGTGGCAAGGCCTAGAACACTAACGACCTACATATGCATAAAATTATAATAAAATATAGGCTAAAAGGCTGAGTTGGACGCCTTCCGGCCGTTCACCCCAAGTGTCCCGTCCCGCCTCCACCTACGGAGCTACTGGCGCTGGGAGGCTCTTGGGGCTGCAGGGCCTCTTCCAGAAGAGCTTGACAGCGTGCAATCACACGCATGATATCTCCGTAGAACCGCTCCATTTCCATGTCTCTGGCCTGGTAGCAAATTACTTTCATGACCTGCATCCTCAAGGTATCACGTTGGCGATGTTTTACTTCGTCGGGGACGTCAACTCCGCCAAGGATGCGCTCGAGCTTGGCCACCACATCATCGGGATAGACGTTGACACAGCCGCCGCGAGCAATGATGAAGCCGCAGGCTTCCTGTCTCTTGACTGAATCGCAGAGGTCCTCTGCCCATTCCTTGCGGGGCATTAGGCTCTTGATGAGCACTGGTGACGGCGGCTCTTTGGGTGGGTCGTCGATCATGCCGCTGAGCAGCACTAGATGTTTTGCATCATGGATGGCAAACTGCTCATCAAACATCTTCTGCAATATGTCGATTGTGCGCCCAAGGACCATCACACCAATATCGCTGCCGATGGGCCATGGTGCTTGCACCGGCTATCGGTGTTCTGGGAAGGGGGGTCCCCAGACTTGCGGCCTGCGCCCTACAGCGTGGCTCCGCCAGCGGCCCTATACGGCCCATCTTCACCAGCAAACACTCAAAACCCTCGCGAGGGGCCAAGCCTCGTGAGGAGGACGACACAAGACCTCCTCAGGGGCGGCCTCACCAGGCTGGCTCGCAAGGGCCGGAGAGATCAAGGCAAGGTACACCTCGCGTAGTTTCTGTGATGCAAGCCATGACGACTCGAGCCAGGCGGGCGCTAGGCAGGCGCCAGCGCGCGAAGTGTCCTCGTTTCCTCTTTGGTGCTAAAGGGACAAGCATAGGCGAGGAGTCCCGAGGCATCAGGCACAGGTTTCCATATCGGTGCAATACGACCAAGACCAGCAGGACAGCAGGTCGGAGGTCACCGTGGAGCCGAAGACGGCATTACCACCAGAGCCTTTGGCAGGCGAAGACTACTTTTGTCAGGGTAACTTGTACTAGTTGTCTCCCTTCGAATTTGGCCGTTGTGGGATCCCTTCCCGCTCAATATTTGGGAAGAGGACCAGGGCCTCTATATATAGGACTAGACACCACCATAGAAAGGGATCGGCTCATCCCAATCATCCCCAGCCTAACAAGCTCACCGAGCACAAGAACACCTCTCCTCAGGAGGTTGTTCTTCCCTTGTAACTGTTCATCCTCAGCCAAGAGGCAATCCACCACACCACACTAGAGTAGGGTATTACATCACATCAGTGGCCCGAACCAGTATAAATCTTGTGTCTCATGTTCTTTGGGTTCGTCGAGCTAGGCTGTGAGATTGGGGAGTGTGCGAGCTAGGGAGGGGGAGAGATCTTTGTGCGCACCCCAGTGTTCGAACCTCAAGGGTTTTGCCGGAACCCGAAATCCGACATTTGGCATGCCAGGTAGGGGTGCACCAGAGCTTCTCTTCACCCGGTTAATCCGCTGACGCCCCGTGGTTCCGATGTCCGGCGACCCAAGGACGAACACCGACCGGTCAGCAGCTTGGCCGGCCCGGGTGGCTCCTTCCGCCCAAGAAGTCCTCAACCCCGCACCCGGGCGGCGCGCGCACCGCCCAGCGCCATGGGGTGCGGGCGGAGCAGTCAAACACCGTCCACCCTGACTCCACGACAAGTGCGGGCGGCCGCAAGGGCCTCAAGCCACACTGCAGCCATGGTGCCGCACACCCGACGGGAACAAACAAACATGAGGGCCGCAGTCACGGTGGCTCGGGAGCTGCTATGATACCGGCTGATGGAGAGCGGTCGGGATGCATTGCTGGAGCGTGTCGCCCAGCTACTGGATGCTGCGGCCTCGGGAGCACTGCCCTTCTGCTCCCTGCTTACACCTCAAGCCACGACTGGATCGCATGGCGGTCCTCGCCACGCCCGCACACCCCCAGGTGCGCCAAGAGGCGTCACAAACACCAGCGCGACCAAAAGCACCGGAAGCCCACTCGCGCCCGCGCCGCCTCCAATGGACACGGGCACGAGTGTTGCCACCCGCGGCCTCGGCGGAGTGCCGCCCTACCATCCTCACGGCGGCGCAACGTCCAGCCTGGGGCACTTCAGCGAGGTCCTCGGGGCCACGGCCTCGGAGGCCTATGTGCCCCGCATGATAGACCAGGAGTATGCGTTGGAAGATTACCCTGGCTTGTTCCTTGAGCCGGGCTGGGAGGAGGAGGCGTTGGAAGCCGATGCCTTCCAGGATGTGACGCCCCGAGACCGTTGCGCCAGGTGTCTCCCAGTTATTCGCTGTTGTTGCCTTGTCATTTTCTTGCATTTTGCATCTTACCATGTCATCATGTGCATTGCATCATCATGTTTTCAAAATTTGCTTCCGTCCAGGTTTCCCCGTTCATGCCGTTGTCCGTTCTGAGTCCAGACACACTTGCACGCGCCCGCGGCACGTCCAAAATATTATTTTATAAGTGGCCGGAAATTTTTCTCAGAATGGGTTGAAAGTTGGCGTGCGGTCTTATTTTAGTGTTGTTAGACTGCCTGTTAAATTTCATCGCGTTCGAAGTCCATTTAATAGCCCAACCGTTAAACCTATAGCGGTAGTATAGCTGGTCAAACGTCGGACGTTTTCGGTCTCCAAAAACTGCCATCGGGTCTCTCTCTCTTCTCTCCTCTCAGCCCGAGGCCTTCTGCATAGCCCACAAGTTTCAACCGACCCCCTCCTCGCGGGCACGTCCAAAAGCTGTCCCGGACCTGACCCGGGCAGTCGTCACCGTTGGATCCGGAACATCCCCAAACATCTACAAAACATCTCCATTTTGTTAACTGGGCTTCCTAACCTATATTTTTCTTGACCGTCCGATTACGATCGGAGGGATTCAAACGACCCTACCCAAATCCATTCGGTATATATATCCGGATCAAACCCTAGTCGAATCCATCCATCCCCTCTCCACCGCCAGCCGACCAACTCCCTCCTTCCTCTGGATCCTCCCAGATCCATCGAACCAGCCACCAGCCAACCATCGCTCTCCACTGTTCCTCCTCGATCCAAGCCCTGGCCTCCCTGAGCAGCCTCGCGCGCAAGCCTCCCGAGCCCAAGCGAGTTGCCGTGCCTCGCGCCAATGGCCAGTCACCCGAGGCACTACCTCCTTTAACCTCGCTGCTTCGCCGCCGTCCGTCTCCAGCGATCGGATCCCGCCGGAGCACCGCAGAATAGGCCGACCTCGCCTCCCTATCTCTCTCTACCGTTGCTCTCTCTCTCTCCCCCTCCAGCACCTCACCTCGCGGCCTCTCATTCTTCAGGACGAACAGGGACCTCACCATGGCCACTGGATGGAGCGCCACCGCCGTGCATCCTCACCGGCATCACCCTTGCCCACCGTCCCGCGACCCGGATCCGACGCCAGCGGTCTTCGTCGTCCCTGCTTCACACCGCCTTGCCCGTTGATTTCTGCCGTGCTGCGCTGCTTCGCTCGCGTCGCCTCGGCCCCCCTTCCGCTCCGTCCACATGAGGTGAACGAGCGCACCAGCAGCGTCCATTGACCGCGTCGTTGCTCCCGCGTCGCCAGGCCCAGCATCGCCCTCCCCGTCGTCAAGTTCACCGCTTGTTCCTCTGCTTCGAGCAACAGGTCGAGGCCGGCGCCAAGAACCGCCCGGTCCCTGCTGCAGGAAGGAGTCGAGGACGAACCAGACATGTCCCGCGTTCACCCTCTGCATCGGCCGCATCCAGCTGGTCAATCTGCCAGCGCCTCGCCTCGATCTGGAGTGGCCCAGCGCCACGTCCATTGACCTCCAGATCCACTGAACTAGGCCACACCGCTGCAGGCCCAGCAACCAGCCTCCTTCCTCCACCGATTGGTACAAGGCCCATGGTGAGGCAAACCCCCCAGCGCCTCCTTTTTTCTCCCCTTCCTTTGGCCCACCTAGATTCGGCCGAGTGTAGCATTTTTTCAGATCTGCGAATTTGTCTATTTTTTCAGAGAATGCAGCTTTACAGAAAAGACCCTCATGTTCATACATTTAATAACTCACCAACCATGCATCACATGTAAAAACTTAATATATGAAAAGTGCTTAGAATTTTGTGTAGTTTCATAATTTGCAACTTTCAAACATGTTTAAAATGTTGTTTGCATATAATTTGCTCATATGCCATGTTAAAATGCTTTATTTCATAAATAAATAACCATAGCTCCAAACTTAACAAACTTTATATGTAAATGGGGTAGAAACATGCCTAGTTTAACATGGTGCACTTTCTTGCATGTTTTATAACTTTAAAATATGGTTTAGGGCAGAGCAGTACCAAATCCATAATTATGCTCATGAGGATTTTCTGGACTTATTGCTTGTTGTTCCGGCCTCATTTAAACTTGCCTAGATAGGTAGTTTTACTTTGCTTCACCCCTTGCCATGCTAATCAACTTTTAATATTGTTGAGTACCTAACCAGGAGTGAACTAAATAAGTCATGTGGTGTTCCGTCAATATGCAACTCGTTGCATATTGAGCTCCACTTAATTTGTAGGATTGTTTGTGCACTTTGCCATGCCATGTATCATTAAACCGGACATGCATCATACTTGGTTGTGCATCATGCCATGCTTATGTGATGGTTGTTTACTATGTTGTTTGGTTCTTTCCGGCGTTGCTTCTTCGGGTTAGTTCCGATAACGTCGCATTTGTGAGGATCCGTTCGACTACGTTAGTTTGTCTTCTTCATGGACTCGTTCTTCTTCCTTGCGGGATCTCAGGCAAGATGACCATACCCTTGAAATCACTTCTATCTTTGCTTGCTAGTTGCTCGCTCTATTGCTATCCCGCGATACCTACCACTTGCTATATCATGCCTCCCACATTGCCATGTCAAGCCTCTAAGCCACCTTGTCCTAGCAAACCGTTGTTTGGCTATGTTACCGCTTTGCTCAGCCCCTCTTATAGCGTTGTTAGTTGCAGGTGAAGATGAAGTTTGTTACATGTTTGGAACATGGATTTTGTTGGGATATCACAATATCTCTTATTTAATTAATGCATCTATATACTTGGTAAAGGGTGGAAGGCTCGGCCTTATGCCTGCTGTTTTGTTCCACTCTTGCCGCCCTAGTTTCCGCCATACTGGTGTTATGTTCCTTGATTTTTGCGTTCCTTACACGGTTGGGTGTTATGGGGACCCCTTGACAGTTCGCTTTGAATAAAACTCCTCCATCAAGGCCCAACCTTGGTTTTACCATTTGCCTCACCACCACCTACTTTTCCCTTGGGAGTCGCTCTCTCGAGGGTCATCTTTATTTTTAGCCCCCCCGGGCTAGTGCTTGTCTACGTGTTGGTCCGAACTTGAGTCCTTTGCAGCGCCACCTCAGGGAAACTTGAGGGTTGGTTTTAGTTTTACAGAGCGCTCATTCGGTGTTGCGTTGAGAACGAGATATGTGCAGCTCCTATCGGGATGTCAGCGCATCGGGCGGTCTTGGTGGTCTTGTTTTACCATTGTCGATATGTGCAGCTCCTATCGGGATTCCGAGTCTGATCGGGTCTTCCTGGGAGAAGGAATATCCTTCATTGACCGTGAGAGCTTGTGATGGGCTAAGTTGGGACACCCCTGAAGGGTTTGAACTTTCGAAGCCGTCCCCGTGGTTGTAGAGAAATTGAAACTTAACTTAATTAAAATGCATCAACCGCGTGTGTAGCCGTGATGGTCTCTTCTCGGCGGAGTCTGGGAAGTGAACACGGCTCTTGTGTTATGCTTGAACGCAAGTAGTTTCAGGATCACTTCTTGATCACTTCTAGTTGACGACCATGCTTTGCTTCTCTTCTCGCTCTTATTTGCGTAAGTTAGCCACCATATATGCTAGTGCTTGCTGCAGCTCCACCTCATTACCCTATCCTACCCATAAGCTTAAATAGTCTTGATCTCGCGGGTGTGAGATTGCTGAGTACTCGTGACTCACAGATACTTCCAAACAGTTGTAGGTGCCGATGATACAATGCAGGTGACGCAACCGAGCTCAAGGAAGGGCTCGATGAAGATCATGTTCGTTGTGTTGTTTCGTTGCCAGTTGGTCAGTAGTGGAGCCCAGTCGGGGCAATCAGGGATCTAGCATTAGGGTGGTCTTCTTTTATTTTGGTTCCGTAGTCGGACCTTGTTTGTATTCTAGATGAGGTAATGCTATATTTATGTATTGTGTGAAGTGGCGATTGTAAGGCAACTCTTTATCCCTTTCTTATTCAGTACATGGGATGTGTAAAGATTACCCCTCTTGCGACATGCCTACTATGCAGCTATGCCTCTAAGTCGTGCTCCGACACGTGGGAGATATAGCCGCATCCTGGGTGTTACAAGTTGGTAATCAGAGCCTTCCCTGACTTAGGAGCCCCCTGCTTGATCGAATCGGTGAAGTTGTTGAGTCTCGAAAAATGTTTTGAGTCTTAGGATTATATATATCGGAGAGTAGGATTCTTTTTACTCCTCAGTCCCTTCGTCACTCTGGTCAGGCCTCATGACGTAGAGTTTTGACTCTTCTCTTCTCAAATTTCACTAAAAAAATTTAGGATCACGCGGGTATCTTGGAATCGTTCCGATGGTTTTGTGACGAGAACATTGTTCTTGGTGCCTGCTGACATTTAGGGGTTGTGGCAGTGTCCCGGGGAGTTGAGCTCCGAGGTGTTGTCATCACAATTTTATTGTTGAGTTCTGGAGTACCTGAGTTCGCCGACATCGAAAATCTCTTTTATGCAGTTGTTGGTGAGATAACCTCGACGCCACCCAGTACTGGGGCGAGAGTTCGGGAGTATTGCCATAACTCTTATAATGGATGCTTTTTCTAAGGTTGAGTTAAATGATTTCCGAAGGTTTCTTGGTTATGTGTTGAAGGATGGATACAGCTGGATGTAGGATTTGTTAGTTTTGGGTGAGATATTATACTTGCCCTGTATCCCCAACACCTGATTGCATAACCAGAAAGTTTTGGGAGTTTATAAGTGGGAATTCAAGTAGCTCCTAGGAGATCTTTCTGACAAATGCATGACATGAGATTGGGGTTCGACGTCTAGTGGTCCGCCTATCCACGGTTGGTTTTAAAGTGGTCTCATTGTGTCTTAAAGAGTCCTTGGCTATGCTGACTCGGGGATGCTTCGTATGTCATGTGCACTGCCTTGTACATGATGGTGTTGTACGATCGAGCCTGTGTGGTCCCCACCACGAAAACTTCGGACGAAATCTCTATCATATGTTTGTTCCGGCTTATTTTCTAAGCCAATCCTTTGTTTTGTTTTGAATTATGGTATTCGAGTTGCTTAGAAGTCAAGTGTTGATTCCATACCTTTCTGAAGGGGTGTTCTCATATTCCTATGTGAATACTAATACTTCATGTTAATCGAGTTTGTCATGTCAATCCTTGTCAACTGTCACGACCGGTTTTCCAATAAAAATATTTATTGAGAAACCAATCTTTTGAGTCCAGTATGAGAGAAATCCTCCTCACTGGTAGACAATTTCTTGATACAATAAGCCAGTAGCATAAAATATATTACAGGGTCGAACTACGGTTGCTCAACCAAATTATTACAAGCACGCAAATAATTATACATAATGGCGGACATGACACAGTGGTGTGGAGGCATACTACTGACTCGGGGATAGGGCGGTGGTGGAAAAACACAGCGGGGAGAGAAATACAAGACTCTAAGTCTATCATATCATCGAGCGTCGAGGTGAGGCTCGATGAATTTATTTGGTAGCGGAAGCGGATATAAAACAGTGACCAAATCCAGGGTTGCACGAGACTGACTGGGACTCCTCTAGGTGTCGGACTCGCTATCAAACTCTTCATCCATGAGATCGCCTTCGTCAGCATCTGGCCAAATCAACAAGCCAGTGAGTACTTTGAAAGTACTCGCAAGACAGTTCGGACGTAAGATATAACAAATGCATGCATGGTTGCGTCATGATTAATTCACCAATGTACAATCAAAAATTAGCATGACAAGGTAAGTAAAAGGGAAACGGCGGTAGTCCGCCTGAAATCCCAACAGAACATAAATAACTACCGATCGGGTGTCTGAAGCGACGCCTCGAAAGGTGAACAAATAAATATAAGGAAATGATGCCACAGTCGGGCGTCTTAGCGACACCACATAAAGGGCTTAAAAAGAAATACCATAGACGGATGTCGGGGCGACATCACAGAAAGGGCTTTAAAAGAAATGCCACAGTCGGACGTCGGAGCGACATCACAGAAAGGGCTTTAAAAGAAATGCCACAGTCGGACGTCGGAGCGACATCACAGAAAGGGCTTGAAAAGAAATGCCACAGTCGGACATCGGGGCGACATCACAGAAAGGGCTTGAAAAGAAATGCCACAGTCGGACGTCAGGGCGACATCACAGAAAGGGCTTGAAAAGAAATGCCACAGTCGGACGTCGGGGCGACATCACAGAAAGGGCTTTTATTCACAGGTAAATAATACTCATAATAAACATTTAATTCATAAGAATAAATGGGTTAGTCCATCCACAGGAATATCATTTAACCGGAGTTAGCATTCGAGCGAATCACTGGAGTCTCTGCCATCAAAACTGACATTTAATTAGGATAAGATAATATCGATCTGGGACAGGGAATAGATGATTTGGAGGAATATATGACTCTGCAGAGTTTGTACAAAAATTTTCCCACAGCCAACGGATTTCCGTAGTCACAAAGGACTAGTTCCGTTTACGGTATTTCGGAAGAAAACACAGCTAACCAGTACACACCCATCCTACCTCTCGATGCTAGGAATCACCCTAGACATCGTCCAAGAAAAACTTTTGAGACGGGGAGATCACAATCTCGAATAGCATGGGATCAAATTTATATACGCGCGCTCTAAGGGGTGCCCCCCTCTCGGTCCCAACCGGAAACACCCATGCCCCCTGACCGGATGACTGGCTTTAATCCAGGGCCATGGAACCATCATCACGGCCTCTCCTTTTGGTGTGTACCAGAAAAGCGGTTTGCAACTTACTAAACCATATTCCTTACGGAAAACATGTGGTAGTACAGGGAAGGAAATGAGAGGAACTGGACCGATACGGTTTGACAATGAAGTCACATAGTCCGGCATAAGACTGGCATGCTACAACACTGCCATCTCACCCATCCTCATGCCAACACATGGCCATTCATACTCACATCCATCCACTTATGGATCATCGAACTCACTTACCTCATTATCGCATAAAATAACGTTCATCGGTATGCTTCTCAACATGCCATAAAACTAACTAAATGCAAAACATGCCAAGACACTCATCATATCAAAAGTTCAACCATGGTTGCCTGGTTCAGAGTAGTCGGAGCCTAGTTCGGTGAAGTTCGCGGCTCCTGCACCTCCTTCGGTATCTACGGCAATAAAGAAAATATATGCGCTATCGTAAATACCAAGGAGTGCACAGAAAGTATACCAAATATTTTTCAAATAAATATGATAAAAAACTAGACAAAATTTTAAAGAGAACAGAAAAAGAATCAATCAAAAATACTTTTCTGTTTAAAAGTTATAAGGGTTTTTGTCCAGGGACTCATCTGTAATGAAACAGAAGATTTCCAGGGGCTAGCTTATAAAAATAGAAAGCGCTTCGGCAGAAACTACGCCAGCCCAAAGGGAAAATGTACTTTGCCCGAAGGTGCTTCCAGAAAACGTTTCAACAAAGAGAGCAGAGAGGCTGACGGTGGGGTCCCACGCGTCAGGTTTGAATTTCAAAAAAAAAGGCAAACGGAGCTCGTCGGCACCCGAGAGCCGCGGTGGTCGCCGGCGGCGATCCACGGCGAGGCAGGGGGATCGGAGGGTACCTCCATGCTCAGGGCGCCATTCCGCGTCGGTTGGTGGTGGTGGTGGTCGCCGGCGAGTACCACGTCGACGGCGAGCTTTGCTCCGGCGGACGGCGGCTCGGGTGGTCGAGGGGCTCGTCGGAGAGGGCTGTAGAGGACAAATTGGAGAGGGGGTTAGGCTCCTGGTAGCTAGAGAGGGTAACGGACGGGGTTTGGGCGCCGGAGATGGCCTCACCGGAGCGAATCGAGGTGGAGGCCGAGGCGGATCGGGGCGGCCGGAGTTGGGGGAGGAGACCTCCTCGAGGTCCTCCGAGTGGCCTGGCGTGGTGTTGGTGAGGAGTGGGGATGAGGCGTGCACGAGGGTGAGCTCGGGGGCCCTTTTTATAGGCGGCCCGAGGCAGTTGCCGTGAACGGGGATCTCCGGCGAGTGATTGCGGCGGTGCCGGGAATGTGCAGTGGGATTAGGGGCTTGGGCATCGCCGTTGAGGTCCACCGGTCCCATTTAGGCGCTAAACGGGCTGGGACTAGGTGCTAAGGGTGAGCTCGACGGAACGGGGATGGCGCGGTCCGTCGGCGGCAGGGAGCACGTTCCGTGCTTGCCGGGCCACGGCGACGGTGCCACGGGCGTGCGCTGGCACGGCAGGGACACGCGGAGAGCCAAGGGGCTTTGGGCGGCGCTGAACGGCGTTCTGCCGTGGTGTGCCTTCTGTCGGCCGCCACGGGAGGTCCCGACGCCGCAGAAGACGCCGGCGAGGGCGGGCCAGCGTGCCACCGACGCCAGGAAGGCTCCACGCACGCGTGTGAAGCTCCGGACAAGAGGGAGAGGCTGCGAGGAACGTGCCAAGCGCACTGTGCGCTTGTGACTGATCTCTGAAGAAAATGACACTGTAAATCTGAATTTTACTGAAAGTGCAAAGAACAGTGCAGCTCAGGTGTTCGACAGAATGCTTTTGGCATCTAGGGATTTTTCCTTGAGCTGATTTTTGGTGGAGTGGCCTCTCATTGCTCAAATAGGTTGCCTGAATTTTGGTGGAATTTTTGGAGCAATGTAGATATGAATTTCATCAAATTTGGCAAATCTGGTCCAAACTTGCAGAGACTGAATTTTGAAAATTTTGAAAAGAGGAGGAGTGGATCAAGATGGTTCTGAGTTGTGGGTACAAAGGACTATCCAGGAGAGTTGGTTTGAGGTCAAAACTCAAATGCAATAGGGTACTTGCTTTGAAAATCACTCAGGCTCCAAATAATTTTCAGAAATGATTTGAGAGGAAAAATAATTAGAATAAAATCCAAAACTTGTTTGGATTAGTTGGGACAGAGAACTTAGGTGGATCACAAGGTGTAGGGGAGGATTTGGAGGGGTTTTACCACATGGGCAAAAATGCCAAGTCAAGGATGGTTCCAAGATATGAAAATCCCCAAATTTTCATAGAGCTTCATTTTAAAACAAAACAAATTAAACTCCAAAAATGAATTTGAGAGAACCAACAGAGAAGAAGTTTCAAAATATCAAACACCAAAGTTTTGAAAAAATAAAATCCTTGCCAAAGCAAAGGGAGTTTTTAAGTGGAAGGTTTTTCTGAAAAAGAAAAATTTTGAAAAGCCTCTCCTCCAAAAACCACAAAGTTTTTGATAAAAACCAAAATAAAAATTTTGGAGTGTCACAACACCTACCCCCTTAGGAAAAATCTCATCCCCGAGATTTCAGCTGATCCTTAAATAGGTGTGGATGCTCTGTCCGAAGAAAATCCTCGCTTTCCCAAGTTGCTTCACTGTCGGTGTGATTGGTCCACTGGACTTTGAAAAACTTGATGGTCTTCTGTCGGGTCCTCCTTTCAGACTCCTCTAATATTCTTATGGGACGTTCCCGATAAGTGAAGTCTGGCTGCACGTCAATGTTTTCATGGGATACTTGTTTCTCTGGGTTGCTTATGCATTTCCTTAACTGAGAGACGTGGAACACGTCGTGAATGTCGGACAAGTCTTCGGGTAAGTCTAGCTGGTAGGCTACAGTGCCTCTTCGTGCAACTATGCAGAATGGTCCAATGAATCTTGGTCCTAACTTTCCTTTAATATTAAACCGTTGCAATCCTCTCATCGGGGACACTCTCAGGTATACGAACTCATCAGGTTCGAAGCTGACCCTACGATGTTTCTGATCATAATAACTCTTCTGTCGACTTTGAGCGGTCTTAAGTCGGTCTCTGATTAGCTTGACCTTTTCCTCGGCTTCTCTGAGCATGTCTGGTCCGAAGATGTGGCTGTCTCCGGTCTCTGACCAATTTAACGGGGTACGACACCTTCGTCCGTATAAGGCCTCAAATGGTGCCATTTGTAGGCTGGCCTGGTAGCTATTGTTATACGCGAACTCGGCGTATGGCAGGCTTTCTTCCCAACTGGTTCCATATGTGAGGACACATGCTCTCAGCATGTCTTCTAAAAACTGGTTTACGCGTTCTGTTTGTCCATCAGTCTGTGGGTGGTATGCGGTACTGAAGGCTAGTTGGGTTCCCAGAGCCTGTTGTAAATGCTCCCAAAATCTTGAGACGAACTGGGTGCCTCTGTCGGATATTATAGTCTTCGGGACACCGTGCAGACAAACTATACGGGAGAGATAAATCCTGGCAAGCCTCTGTGTGGTGTGGGTCGTCTTTATTGGAATAAAGTGTGCCACTTTGGTTAACCTGTCAGTGATGACCCATATGGCATCATTCCCGTGTCGTGACCGAGGTAGTCCGACAATAAAATCCATCCCTATTTCATCCCATTTCCACTCAGGTATTTTGTTAGGTTGCAGTAGCCCGGCTGGTCTCTGATGTTCAGCTTTTATGCGTTGACATGAGTCGCAACATGCAATGAAGGCGGCTATGTCCCTCTTCATACCGTGCCACCAAAATATTTCCTGAATATCCTTATACATTTTGGTTCGTCCAGGGTGAATTGAATATGGAGTGGTGTGCGCTTCAGCTAAAATTTGCTGCTTAAGGTCTTCTATGTTTGGCACGCAGAGCCTTTCTCCGTACCATAATATTCCTTCATTGTCTATTACGAATTCCGAGGTCTTGCCCATACTCAACTTTCTTTTAATTCCTTCAATGCTGGGGTGACCGGGCTGAGCTTCTTTAATTTTCTCCACAAGGTTGGGTTGTATTTCCAAGTTTGATATGGTGCCTTTTGCTACCATTATCAAGTTGAGCTTGGCAAATTCTTGATGGAATTCGGGCCTCAAGCTGTGCAGATAGTTTTCGTCGGAGCTGGGGTTCCGACTCAGGGCATCGGCCACTACATTTGCTTTCCCTGGATGGTAATGGATACCAACATCATAATCCTTTACCAATTCCAACCAACGTCGTTGCCGTAAATTTAGTTCTGGCTGCGTGAAAATATATTTGAGACTTTTGTGATCCGTATATATTTCACATCGATTCCCAAGTAAGAAATGCCTCCATTCCTTGAGTGCATGAATAACTGCTGCCATTTCTAAGTCATGAGTGGGATAATTTTCCTCATGCTTGCGAAGTTGCCTTGAAGCGTAGGCGACAACCTTGCCTTCTTGCATCAACACGCATCCGAGACCCTTTCTGGACGCGTCACAATATACTTCAAAATTCTTGTGTATGTCGGGTACAATTAATACCGGTGCTGTTGTTAACTTCCGCTTTAGCTCTTGGAAACTCTTCTCGCAGGCTTCTGTCCATTCAAACTTCTTATCTTTCTTGAGCAATTGTGTCATAGGCTTGGCTATGGTGGAAAATCCTTCAATAAATCTATGGTAATATCCTGCCATTCCCAAGAAACTCCGTATGTCCGTTACGCTGGCTGGTGACTTCCAGCCGAGTACGGCCTTGACTTTCTCTGGGTCCACTGCGATACCGTCTTGAGTCAGCACGTGGCCTAGAAAGCCTACTTGTCTTAGCCAAAATTCGCACTTGCTGAACTTGGCATACAATTGGTGTTTTCTTAGCTCCCCTAGCACAATCCTGAGATGTTCTACGTGCTCTTCTGGTGTCTTGGAGTATACCAGAATATCATCGATGAATACCACGACGAACTTGTCCACAAACTTCATAAATACTTTGTTCATGAGGTGAACAAAATATGTTGGGGCGTTAGTTAATCCAAATGGCATCACTGTGAACTCGTACAGTCCATATCTGGAGGTGAAGGCTGTTTTGGGGATATCTTCCGTTCGTACCTTCAATTGATGATATCCTGACCTTAAGTCAATTTTTGAGAATACCTTGGCCTGAGCAAGTTGATCAAACAAATCGTTTATCCTTGGCATCGGGTATTTGTTTTTGACTATGACCATGTTAAGTGCTCGATAGTCAATACACAATCTCAGTGTTACATCCTTCTTTTTGGCAAATAAAATTGGTGATCCCCAAGGTGAGGAGCTGGCTCGAATGTATCGTTTTTCCAGTAATTCCTTTATTTGCTTCTTCAACTCGATCAACTCGGATGGTGCCATTCTGTATGGTTTCTTGTATATGGGGGTGGTTCCTGGTGCTAGCTCAATGCGGAATTCTATTTCTCGATCTGGTGGCATGCCTGGTAGCTCTTCAGGGAATACATCTGGAAATTCACACACTACTGGAACCTTGTTTAGCTCAGAAACGTCCACCTTATTTAATCTCGGTTGCCGGGGTATTTTTCCTTCCTTGGCTGATACTCTTATTGTCTTCCCTTGGTGGTGTGTGAGGATTACGGTCCTATTGAAACAGTCGATAAAACCCTTATTGGTGGTTAGCCAGTCCATCCCTAGGATGACATCTAGTCCTTTATTTTCCAACACAATAAGATTTGCGTGAAACTTCAGTCCTTCGAACTCAATGACCACATTCTGACAGTAATTCTGAGTAACTTGCTAAATCCCAGGGGACTTGATGGTCATGGATTTCTCCAAAGGGAGCATCGAAAAATTATTTTGCAAAGCAAAACTTTTCGAAATGAAAGAGTGAGAAGCTCCAGAATCAAACAAAACCATTGCAGGTATTGTGTTGACAGGAAACGTATCGAGTACGATATCCGGAGCATTTTGTGCCTCCTCTTTGGTTACGTGGTTCAGATGACCCTTCCTGTGGTTATTGTTGGGATTGAAATTGTTTCGCTTGGGCGCGGAATTGTTGCCGCCGTTGTTCGGCTTTGGGGTTGAATTCCTTGGCTTGGGGCACTATTTGGCATAGTGCCCTTCTTCTCCACAAGCGTAACAAGTAACGTCGGGGCGATAGGTGAATTCCTTGTCCCTTGCATGAAAATTCCTGATTGGGCGTGAGACATTGGATGAGGATTTGTGTGTCCCACCCTTTTGAAAATCTGTCTTGCTTCGGTGATTGCGAGCATGATTAGTCTGGTCCCTTTTTCGCTTGCGGATATCTTCCAGACTGCGTCTCTCATTTTCCAGAGTAATGGCTTTGTCCACTAGTGTTTTAAAATCAGGAAAAGTGTGCACGACCAGTTGACATTTAAGCGCGGGCACCAGACCGTCAAGGAATTTCTCCATCTTCTTGCTTTCAGTCATACGCTCTTCATTGGCGTAGCGGGACAATAGGGTAAATTGATTGTAATCTGACACTGTCATGTTCCTTTGTTTGAGGTCATCGAATTCTCTCTTCTTGATTTTCATAATACTCTTAGGAATATGTGCACCACGGAAACCTTCCTTGAAATCATCCCAGGTTATGTCATTTTCGTTGGGATGCATGTGCAGAAAATTCTCCCACCACGATGCGGCTGCTCCTGTGAGATAGTGTGGAGCATATAGTACCTTCTCGAGATCTGAACATTTTGCAATAATTAATTTCCTCTCCATATCTCGAAGCCAGTCCTCGGCTTCAAGAGGCTTGTCAGTGTGAGAAAATGTTTGAGGACGTGTCTTCTGTAGCTCAGATAACTTGGAATGCTGCTGATGCTGTCCATGATGATTCCCCATGTTGATGACTTGGTTCATCATCTCACGATGTTGTTGCTGACTCTGCTCATAAAGGCGGCACATTTGTGAAAGTGCCGATTCACTGCCCTGTTGGTTTGACTGTCCCTGAGTGAACTCGTTGCTGGGTTGTGTATCATAATTTTCCTCTGGTGGAGTTGGCATGGAGCGTGTCCAAGGACGAGACATTTTTCACTCTGGGGATATATTTTTGTAAAACTCATAAGAAAAGCGAAAAGAGTTGCAAAAACAAATCCATAAATGCATAAAGCTGGCAGATATAATTAAATACCCAAGCTTACTTAAGAAAAACAAATCGACTTGCGCACGGAGAAGGACTGCTCATTACATATCTTACACGCGGGCGGTAATTATACAATACATCACTCAGGATATGCGTACATAATCCTGACATGTTATTTAGGCTAGTGCACTTCTCCAGATCCTACATGATGCGCAAACAGGCTACTTCTCACAACCTACGTACATATCTTACAAAGCGGTACAATACATGGCAGCTAGGCGTACTCAGGCAGAGATGTTGACGACCTCCTTTGCCCTGCCGAGGGCGAGGCGTAGCGAGGTTGGGGACTCGACTTCCTCCTCGCTAATGGGCTCCATACGCGTAGTGTTGCGCAGAGCGGACGGAGCGGTTGCCAGGGGCGGAGCAACACGTACAGGAGTGGGCGCGAAGGGTGGTGCAGTGCGCGCTGAAGTGGGTGCAATGACTTGGTTGAATTCTTCGGTAGAAGGCAGGCGACGAGTAGGCATATAAGATGCTAAGGACGAGACCAAAGTCAGTGGCGGTGCGATGGGTAGGAGCTCCCTCCAGTTGGCAGCACAGCCATGAACCGAGTCCATGCGGGTAGCTACGAAGCCGTCCACCAGGTTGTCGAAGGCTGCCTCTAGGGCCCGGAGATACTCAATGAGCATCTCAAAAGCCTCGTCTCGTTCTCCTCTGGGGCAGGAGTATGTGTAGTGACAGGTGTAAGGCACATGGCACGGAAGATAACGGTAACGACGAGTCTTCATCACGGGAAGGCCATCCCTGAGACGAGCTATCGCCTCGCGGGCTGCCATCTGCATAGCATGCCTCTCCGTAGGCATGGCTCTTCCCACGAACCGAAAGCGGCGTAACTCACCACGCCCTCCCTTGAACTGCACCGTGGCCTGGTGCATGGTCAGACTGTCGTTGACTCGGTGCTGGCAGAGTGTGAAGACTGGGCGCACGGATGGCCCCATCGCGACCTGAATGATGAAAGAAAGAAGCTTGACGAACCCATCGGGCACATTGGCGAAGGTCTGAGACTCGCAGCTGTTGTCGGCCATCTATAAAAGTAGGCAAAAATTCTGCAGGGTCGGATCATAAATTTATGCTGACTGACAGAAAATGACTACAATTGCAAAGATATAATTTAGCTCTATCATGCTAATAACCAATTAGCGATCGCACCTAGTGGCTTCCTACAGTCAGCCTGGCTCTGGTACCAAGCTTGTCACGACCGGTTTTCCAATAAAAATATTTATTGAGAAACCAATCTTTTGAGTCCAGTATGAGAGAAATCCTCCTCACTGGTAGACAATTTCTTGATACAATAAGCCAGTAGCATAAAATATATTACAGGGTCGAACTACGGTTGCTCAACCAAATTATTACAAGCACGCCAATAATTATACATAATGGCGGACATGACACAATGGTGTGGAGGCATACTACTGACTCGGGGATAGGGCGGTGGTGGAAAAACACAGCGGGGAGAGAAATACAAGACTCTAAGTCTATCATATCATCGAGCGTCGAGGTGAGGCTCGATGAATTTATTTGGTAGCGGAAGCGGATATAAAACAGTGACCAAATCCAGGGTCGCACGAGACTGACTGGGACTCCTCTAGGTGTCGGACTCGCTATCAAACTCTTCATCCATGAGATCGCCTTCGTCAGCATCTGGCCAAATCAACAAGCCAGTGAGTACTTTGAAAGTACTCGCAAGACAGTTCGGACGCAAGATATAACAAATGCATGCATGGTTGCGTCATGATTAATTCACCAATGTACAATCAAAAATTAGCATGACAAGGTAAGTAAAAGGGAAACGGCGGTAGTCCGCCTGAAATCCCAACAGAACATAAATAACTACCGATCGGGTGTCTGAAGCGACGCCTCGAAAGGTGAACAAATAAATATAAGGAAATGATGCCACAGTCGGGTGTCTTAGCGACACCACATAAAGGGCTTAAAAAGAAATACCACAGACGGATGTCGGGGCGACATCACAGAAAGGGCTTTAAAAGAAATGCCACAGTCGGACGTCGGAGCGACATCACAGAAAGGGCTTTAAAAGAAATGCCACAGTCGGACATCGGAGCGACATCACAGAAAGGGCTTGAAAAGAAATGCCACAGTCGGACGTTGGGGCGACATCACAGAAAGGGCTTGAAAAGAAATGCCACAGTCGGGCGTCGGGGCGACATCACAGAAAGGGCTTGAAAAGAAATGCCACAGTCGGACGTCGGGGCGACATCACAGAAAGGGCTTTTATTCACAGGTAAATAATACTCATAATAAACATTTAATTCATAAGAATAAATGGGTTAGTCCATCCACAGGAATATCATTTAACCGGAGTTAGCATTCGAGCGAATCACCGGAGTCTCTGCCATCAAAACTGACATTTAATTAGGATAAGATAATATCGATCTGGGACAGGGAATAGATGATTTGGAGGAATATATGACTCTGCAGAGTTTGTACAAAATTTTTCCCACAGCCAACGGATTTCTGTAGTCACAAAGGACTAGTTCCGTTTACGGTATTTCGGAAGAAAACACAGCTAACCAGTACACACCCATCCTACCTCTCGATGCTAGGAATCACCCTAGACATCGTCCAAGAAAAACTTTTGAGATGGGGAGATCACAATCTCGAATAGCATGGGATCAAATTTATATACGCGCGCTCTAAGGGGTGCCCCCCTCTCGGTCCCAACCGGAAACACCCATGCCCCCTAACCGGATGACTGGCTTTAATCCAGGGCCATGGAACCATCATCACGGCCTCTCCTTTTGGTGTGTACCAGAAAAGCAGTTTGCAACTTACTAAACCATATTCCTTACGGAAAACATGTGGTAGTACAGGGAAGGAAATGAGAGGAACTGGACCGATACGGTTTGACACTGAAGTCACATAGTCCGGCATAAGACTGGCATGCTACAACACTACCATCTCACCCATCCTCATGCCAACACATGGCCATTCATACTCACATCCATCCACTTATGGATCATCGAACTCACTTACCTCATTATCGCATAAAATAACATTCATCGATATGCTTCTCAACATGCCATAAAACTAACTAAATGCAAAACATGCCAAGACACTCATCATATCAAAAGTTCAAACATGCTTGCCTGGTTCAGAGTAGTCGGAGCCTAGTTCGGTGAAGTTCGCGGCTCCGTCACCTCCTTCGGTATCTATGGTATAAAGAAAATATATGCGCTATCGTAAATACCAAGGAGTGCACAGAAAGTATACCAAATATTTTTCAAATAAATATGATAAAAAACTAGACAAAATTTTAAAGAGAACAGAAAAAGAATCAATCAAAAATACTTTTCTGTTTAAAAGTTATAAGGGTTTTTGTCCAGGGACTCATCTGTAATGAAACAGAAGATTTCCAGGGGCTAGCTTATAAAAACAGAAAGTGCTTCAGCAGAAACTACGCCAGCCCAAAGGGAAAACGTACTTTGCCCGAAGGCGCTTCCAGAAAACGTTTCAACAGAGAGAGCAGAGAGGCTGACGGTGGGGTCCCACACGTCAGGTTTGAATTTCAAAAAAAAAGGCAAACGGAGCTCGTCGGCGCCCGAGAGCCGCGGTGGTCGCCGGCGGCGATCCACGGCGAGGCAGGGGGATCGGAGGGTACCTCCATGCTCAGGGCGCCATTCCGCGTCGGTTGGTGGTGGTGGTGGTCGCCGGCGAGTACCACGTCGACGGCGAGCTTTGCTCCGGCGGACGGCGGCTCGGGTGGTCGAGGGGCTCATCGGAGAGGGCTGCAGAGGACAAATTGGAGAGGGGGTTAGGCTCCTGGTAGCTAGAGAGGGTAACGGACGGGGTTTGGGCGCCGGAGATGGCCTCACCGGAGCGAATCGAGGTGGAGGCCGAGGCGGATCGGGGCGGCCGGAGTTGGGGGAGGAGACCTCCTCGAGGTCCTCCGAGTGGCTTGGCGTGGTGTTGGTGAGGAGTGGGGATGAGGCGTGCACGAGGGTGAGCTCGGGGGCCCTTTTTATAGGCGGCCCGAGGCGGTTGCCGTGAACGGGGATCTCCGGCGAGTGATTACGGCGGTGCCGGGGATGTGCAGTGGGATTAGGGGCTTGGGCATCACCATTGAGGTCCACCGGTCCCATTTAGGCGCTAAACGGGCTGGGACTAGGTGCTAAGGGTGAGCTCGACGGAATGGGGGTGGCGCGGTCCGTCGGCGGCAGGGAGCACGTTCCGTGCTTGCCGGGCCACGGCGACGGTGCCACGGGCGTGCGCTGGCACGGCAGGGACACGCGGAGAGCCAAGGGGCTTTGGGCGGCGCTGAACGGCGTTCTGCCGTGGTGTGCCTTCTATCGGCCGCCACGGGAGGTCCCGACGCTGCAGAAGACGCCGGCGAGGGCGGGCCAGTGTGCCACCGACGCCAGGAAGGCTCCACGCACGCGTGTGAAGCTCCGGAGAAGAGGGAGAGGCTGCGAGGAACGTGCCAAGCGCACTGTGCGCTTGTGACTGATCTCTGAAGAAAATGACACTGTAAATCTGAATTTTACTGAAAGTGCAAAGAACAGTGCAGCTCAGGTGTTCGACAGAATGCTTTGGCGTCTAGGGATTTTTCCTTGAGCTAATTTTTGGTGGAGTGGCCTCTCATTGCTCAAATAGGTTGCCTGAATTTTGGTGGAATTTTTGGAGCAATGTAGATATGAATTTCATCAAATTTGGCAAATCTGGTCCAAACTTGCAGAGACTGAATTTTGAAAATTTTGAAAAGAGGAGGAGTGGATCAAGATGGTTCTGAGTTGTGGGTACAAAGGACTATCCAGGAGAGTTGGTTTGAGGTCAAAACTCAAATGCAATAGGGTACTTGCTTTGAAAATCACTCAGGCTCCAAATAATTTTCAGAAATGATTTGAGAGGAAAAATAATTAGAATAAAATCCAAAACTTGTTTGGATTAGTTGGGACAGAGAACTTAGGTGGATCACAAGGTGTAGGGGAGGATTTGGAGGGGTTTTACCACATGGGCAAAAATGCCAAGTCAAGGATGGTTCCAAGATATGAAAATCCCCAAATTTTCATAGAGCTTCATTTTAAAATAAAACAAATTAAACTCCAAAAATGAATTTGAGAGAGAACCAACAGAGAAGAAGTTTCAAAAGATCAAACACCAATGTTTTGAAAAAATAAAATCATTGCCAAAGCAAAGGGAGTTTTAAGTGGAAGGTTTTTCTGAAAAAGAAAAATTTTGAAAAGCCTCTCCTCCAAAAACCACAAAGTTTTTGATAAAAACCAAAATAAAAATTTTGGAGTGTCACATCAACCGGTGTGCTTCTCTTCAAGTGGATCCGATCATTCCTACATTCGCGAGATCAATTCTCAGTTCTTTGCAACGGTGTTTGCTTCATCCGTCCCAAGTTGCCTTTGTTTTCCCGCCCTCCCACCCATTTTCTTCAGGGACATAGATGTCTTAATCAAGTATCCTTTTATTGATGGGAAGTCTCTCCATTCTTTTCTGCCAATGCTCTTCTCCGGTGATTATCAGGAAGATACTAACGGAGCTTCAAGTTCATCATTCTTTGTTTCTTTTATTTTCTCAGGTGGATTCAAATCAAGCTTTCAGTGTTCATCATATCTTTTCTTAGTTTCAAATGTTCTTCTCATGACGGTGCACCTCGAAATCATTCACCTCTCGCTATTCTTTTATTCCGGAGTGTGGAAGATATCTCAGAAGGCTCGTCTTGTCATTCAAGATCAGTTCAACCTATTTCGAGGTTGTTATCTCATTCAAGCCATTTAATTCAATAGGAGCAATCTCCTTTTAAAGTAATCATTCAACGGTGTATCTTTTGAGTGGGCCCTAACCCACAGGTCTTTTCCCAGGATCTTACCCGACTCTTCTAATTTTTTCGGAGTTACTCTCAAATTCTTTTCCAAGTTTGACGTAAGAAAGAATTATCATCAGTCATATGTCTTTCCCCAAGATCTTCCAAACTCTTTTCGTTGTTGGCTCAACCTCTTCGCTTTTCATTCTACCGGGGTGTCTCATCAATTATCATGGTGATGTTTCTCATCATCATTCTCGGATTTGAAGACCGAAGAAGAAGTGTTTCCTCTAAATCTTGTCCATTCTCTCGAAGATTCGTGATTCTAGCTTGATTCCATCCTCTCATAATTATTTTTTATTGTGAGAATTCTTTTCACCTATCCGGAGCAATTCAAGATTCTTTTCAATTTGATTCTCCGAAGGTCACCATTTCGGGTTTATTCATACTGAGCTTTCAGCTTTTGTTCTCCAAATCTTACCGGTGCATCATTCAAGTTTCCTCTAATCAGATCATGATCTCTTCGTTCACATGTGTCTAAATTTCCTTCAAGTATCTTCATTCGTTTTCCAATTCTACTCGGTGATTTGTGCCTTTCCTACTCTCATTTTCAATTCTTATGGTGGTTCGTTCAAGAGTTCTCTTCCTACGTTCTCTGTTAAATTCATTCGTTCTTTCAAATCCTAATGGTGGTTTGTTGAAGCCTTTTCCCAAGTTTTCTCTATAGCTATCTTAATCCTTTTTAGGAGAATAAGTAGTATGCCAAATCCATTGCTTGTCATCAATCTAAATTAGTGAATGATACGCATAACATAATTCTTATTCTTGTGTTATCCAAGCATTCTAATTTCTTCTTTTCAGAGTGGTTCATCATATTGCATTCTCGATTCGAGATGCTTTATCTTTTCTTCCGGAGTTCCAAGTTTCCACTTTATCTCATCACAAAGCTCCATCCTATCATTGCAAGGCTTCAAATCTTATTCTTTTCATCCTTCACTTCCTTTTTACCATTCTTTTATTAACAGAGTTCTTCACGAAGGCTCAACATGATGGTTTGCAAGGACACTTTTCATTCTTCAATTGTTCTTCAAGATTTCTCTCGGAGCTAAGATCCACCAAGATATACTCTAAAATAAACATAGTTCCCTACACATGTTTTGTTTGAGGAGTTCAAGCCCTCATCTTGCATTCTGAAGTGCAATTCTTTCTGCCGTATCATTTGTGGTGGTGCTATGTCATTCTTCATAATTTGAGTTCATGTTTCATGATTCACATGTTGTCAAGAATGAGATATCTTAAATCCATCAATCTCTTCATTGGAGTTATCTTGGGTTATATTTCACCTAAAACCTTCCCTAAGAAATGTTGCTATTTATGGTGTTTATCGATGATCCAAGTTTCCTCCTATTCTCGCGATGAAAGATGTTTTCATCTCTCCGTCGCTCTCAAGCAAGCAATTATTTTCGTTTGTCGCAGGTTTTCACCTCAAGTTTTTGAGATGTTTTCCATAAGCCCTCAACAAGCCTGTTCTTTTCGTTGTTGATTTCCCAACAACTCCGGTCAATCCTTATTTTTAAGGATGCTCTCTCAAATTCTTTTGAGGTAGAACATGTTGTTTTCTTCTCCGTTCTTTTCATTGCATTCTTTCATTTCTTCCGGAGGCATTGTGATGATGCTCTCTTCACTCATCATATCGTATTGTGAAGATCATGTTCTTTCCTTTGCTTATCCATTCAACCGGAGTGTCATGTTTTCATTCAAGTTCTCTCATCTTATCAAGTTTTTCCTCTCTTTCCAACTGGAGTGCTGTCTTAAGTTTTTCATACCCCTTGTGCCATTCGTTCATTAGTTTTGGAGGCAGTGTGTTGTTGATTTCATCAAGTATCTTCCCATCTTGTCAAGTTCATGATTCTTATTCTTTCCATTACAGTCGGAGTGCTATCCAAATTATATCATTCTTATTTCCGTCTCTATCTTGTTTTAACCGGAGTGTTGTGTCTATCATTCCTCTTCCAACCGGACTCTCATCCAAGTGATTTCATTTTGCCAAGCTCATATTCCTTACCTTTTTTCTCCAACCGGAGTGTTGTCATAATTGATCTTTATCATTCCTTGTATATTTCGTTTCAACCAGAGTGCTTGCTTGTACTTCTATTCCATCGAAACCCTTTTCTTATGTCTTTCAAACTACAAGGTTCTAGTAATGTTCCTTGTTCCTCTTGTCTAACGGAGTGTTTCAACTTTTTTCATCTTCATTGTATTCTTTCTTTCAAATTTTTTAACCTCGCAAGGTTCTTTGGTTTCACTCGTTTGTCAAAGAAGCAACTTAGTTTTACCTATTCTCTTCCTATTCCGTTACCCCCCGATGCCATCCTAGATCTCGGGACGAGATCCTCTCGTAGTGGTGGAGTGTTGTGACGCCCCGAGACCGTTGCGCCAGGTGCCCCCAGTTATTCGCTGTTGTTGCCTTGTCATTTGCTTGCGTGTTGCATCTTATCATGTCATCATGTGCATTGCATCATCATGTTTTCAAAACTTGCTTCTGTCCGGGTTTCTCCGTTCCTTCCGTTGTCCGTTCTGAGTCCAGACACACTTGCACGCGCCCGCGGCACGTCCGAAATATTATTTTATAAGTGACCGGAAAATGTTCTTGGAATGGGTTTAAAGTTGGCATGCGCTCTTATTTTAGTGTAGGTAGACTGTCTGTCAAATTTCATCACGTTCAGAGTCCATTTGATAGCCCAACCGTTAAACCTATAGCGGCAGTATAGCCGGTCAAACATCGGACGTTTTGGGTCTTCGAAAACTGCCGTCTGCTCTCTCTCTCTTCTCTCCTCTCAGCCCGAGGCCTTTTGCCCAACCCGCAAGTTTCAACCGACCCCCTCCTCGCGCGCGCGTCCGAAAGCTGTCCCGGACCCGACCCGGGCAGTCGTCACCGTTGGATCCGGAACATCCCCAAACATCTACAAAACATCTCTGTTTTGTTAATTGGGCTTCCTAACCTATATTTTTCTCGGTCGTCCGATTACTATCGGAGGGATTCAAACGACCCTACCCAAATCCATTCGGTATATATATCCGGATCAAACCCTAGTCGTATCCATCCATCCCCTCTCCACCGCCAGCCGACCAACTCCCTCCTTCCTCGGGATCCTCCCAGATCCATTGAACCAGCCACCAGCCAACCATCGCTCTCCACTGTTCCTCCTCGATCCAAGCCCCGGCCTCCCTGAGCAGCCTCGCGCGCAAGCCTCCCGAGCCCAAGCGAGTTGCCATCCCTCGTGCCGATGGCCAGTCACCCAAGGTACTACCTCCTTCAACCTCGCTGCTTCGCCGCCGTCCGTCTCCGGCGATCGGATCCCGCCGGAGCACCGCCAAACAGGCCGACCTCGCCTCTCTCTCTCTCTCTCTCTCTCTCTCTCTCCAGCACCTCACCTCGCGGCCTCTCGTTCTTCAGGACGAACAGGGACCTCACCATGGCCACTGGATGGAGCGCCACCGCCGTGGATCCTCACCGGCATCACCCTCGCCCACCGTCCCGCGACCCGGATCCGCCGCCAGCGGTCTTCGTCGTCCCTGCTTCACGCCGCCTTGCCCGTTGATTTCTGCTGCGCTGCGCTGCTTCGCTTGCGTCGCCCCGGTCCCCCTTCCGCTCCGTCCATGCAAGGTGAACGAGCCCACCAGCGGCGTCCGTTGACCGTGTCGTTGCTCCCGCATCGTCAGGCCCAGCATCACCCTCCCCGTCTTCAAGTTCACCGCTTGTTCCTCTGCTTCAAAGGACAGGTCGAGGCCAGCGCCAAGAACCGCCCGGTCCCTGCTGCAGGAACGAGTCGAGGACGAACCAGGCATGTCCCGCGTTGACCCTCTGCATCGGCCGCGTCCAGCTGCTCGATCTGCCAGCGCCTCGCCTTGATCTGGAGTGGCCCAGCGCCACACCCATCGACCTCCATATCCACCGAACTGGGCCACACCGCTGTAGGCCCAGCAACCGGCCTCCTTCCTCCACCAACTCGGCCAAGGCCAATGGTGAGGCAAACCCCCCGGTGCCTCCTTTTTTCTCCCCTTCCTTTGGCCCAGCTAGATTCGGCCCAGTGTAGCATTTTTTCAGATCTGCGAATTTGTCTAATTTTCCAGAGAACACAGTTTTACAGAAAAGACCCTCATGTTCATACATTTAGTAACTCACCAACCATGCATCACATGTAAAAACTTAATATATGAAAAGTGCTTAGAATTTTGTGTAGTTTCATAATTTGAACTTTCATCCATGTTTAAAATGTTGTTTGCATATAATTTGCTCCTATGCCATGTTAAAATGCTTTATCTCATAACTAAATAACCGTAGCTCCAAACTTAACAAACTTTATATGTAAATGGGGTAGAAAAATGCCTACTTTAACATGGTGCACTTTTCTTGCATGTTTTATAACTCTAAAATATGGTTTAGTGCAGAACAATACCAAATCCATAATTATGATCATGAGGATTTTCCGGACTTGTTGCTTTTTGTTCTGGCCTCATTTAAACCTGCCTAGATAGGTAGTTTTACTTTGCTTCACCCCTTGCCATGCTAATCAACTTTTAATATTGTTGAGTACCTAACTGGGAGTGAACTAAATAAGTCATGTGGTGTTCCGTCAATATGCAACTCATTGCATATTGAGCTCCACTTAATTTGTAGGATTGTTTGTGCACTTTGCCATGCCATGTATCATTAAATCGGACATGCATCATACTTGGTTGTGCATCATGCCATGCTTATGTGATGGTTGTTTACTATGTTGTTTGCTTCTTTCTGGTGTTGCTTCTTCGGTCTAGTTCTGATAACGTCGTGTTTGTGAGGATCCGTTCGACTACGTCCATTTGTCTTCTTCATGGACTCGTTCTTCTTCCTTGCGGGATCTCAGGCAAGATGACCATATCCTCGAAATCACTTCTATCTTTGCTTGCTAGTTGCTCGCTCTATTGCTATGTCGCGATACCCACCACTTGCTATATCATGCCTCCCACATTGCCATGTCAAGCCTCTAACCTACCTTGTCCTAGCAAACCGTTGTTTGGCTATGTTACCGCTTTGCTCACCCCCTCTTACAGCATTGTTAGTTGCAGGTGAAGATGAAGTTTGTTCCATGTTTGGAACATGGATTTTGTTGGGATTTCACAATATCTCTTATTTAATTAATGCGTCTATATACTTGGTAAAGGGTGGAAGGCTCGACCTTATGCCTGGTGTTTTGTTCCACTCTTGCTTCCCTAGTTTCCATCATACCGGTGTTATGTTCCTAGATTTTTACGTTCCTTACACCGTTGGGTGTTATGGGGACCCCTTGACAGTTCCCTTTGAATAAAACTCCTCCAGCAAGGCCCAACCTTGGTTTTACCATTTGGCTCGCCACCACCTACTTTTCCCTTGGGAGTCGCTCTCTCGAGGGTCATCTTTATTTTAAGCCCCCTCGGGCCAGTGCTTGTCTAAGTGTTGGTCCGAACTAGAGTCCTTTGCAGTGCCACCTCGGGGAAACTTGAGGGTTAGTTTTAGTTGTACGGAGCGCTCATCTGGTGTTGCCCTGAGAACGAGATATGTGCAGCTCCTATCGGGATGTCGGCGCATCGGGCGGTCTTGCTGGTCTTGTTTTACCATTGTCAAAATGTCTTGTAACCGGGATTCTGAGTCTGATCGGGTCTTCCTGGGAGAAGGAATATCCTTTGTTGACCGTGAGATCTTGTGATGGGCTAAGTTGGGACACCCCTGCAGGGTTTGAACTTTCGAAAGTCGTGCCCGCGGTTATGGGCAGATGGGAATTTGTTAATGTCCGGTTGTAGAGAACTTGAAACTTAACTTAATAAAATGCATCCACCGCATGTGTAGCTGTGATGGTCTCTTCTCGGCGGAGTCCGGGAAGTGAACACAGTTCTTGTGTTATGCTTGAACGTAAGTAGTTTCAGGATCACTTCTTGATCACTTCTAGTTCATGACCATGCTTTGCTTCTCTTCTCGCTCTTATTTGCGTAAGTTAGGCACCATATATGCTAGTGCTTGCTGCAGCTCCACCTCATTACCCTATCCTACCCATTAGCTTAAATAGTCTTAATCTTGCGGGTGTGAGATTGCTGAGTCCTTGTGACTCACAGATACTTCCAAATAGTTGCAGGTGCCGATGATACAGTGCAGGTGACGCAACCGAGCTCAAGGAGGAGCTCGATGAAGATCGTGTTCGTTGTGTGGTTTCGTTGCCAGTTGGTCAGTAGTGGAGCCCAGTCGGGGCGATCAGGGATCTAGCATTAGGGGTGGTCTTCTTTTATTTTGGTTCCGTAGTCGGACCTTGTTTGTATTCTGGATGAGGTAATGCTATATTAATGTATTGTGTGAAGTGGCGATTGTAAGCCAACTCTTTATCCCTTTCTTATCAAGTACATGGGATGTGTAAAGATTACCCCTCTTGCGACATGCCTACTATGCGGCTATGCCTCTAGGTCGTGCTCCGACACTTGGGAGATATAGCCGCATCGTGGGTGTTACACAGGAGCCCCTCGAGCGTGCCATGAGCCTCACCCACCATGCCGGCGAAGATAGCTACAGGGTACCACTAATCTCTCAGGAGAAATCTTATGCTAACCATGGGTCGCAGGAGGATCAGGTCACAATGGCGGACGGCGGCCCCAGCTCAACGGCCTCCCTCCAGGTGAGAGGAAGACATGGTGAGGAGAAGGAAGAGAGGAGGAGGCGGACAGCAGGGATGACAGGACCTAGGTGGCGGAGGAGGTCGACGGCGGGCGTGCTCCGGTGGCCTTGGTCGTCGGCGGTGGACGACGGGGCGTGAGGGAGAGGATATCGAGGCTTTCCCGATCTGGATCGAAGGCGGTGGCGCGCGGGGTCGGGAATGGGCCCGATGGGCTCCGCGGGTTTGCCCCGGGCCTGGGCGGGCCACGGCGATGCGGGGAGCCAGGAGGGTTGCGTGGCCTAGCAGGATTGGGCAGGTGGGTGGCGCAGGTGGTTTTTGGTGGTGGCGCGGCGATTGGGGCGGCGACAAGTGGCGGCGAGGGAGCGGGCACGCACGGAATTCGATGATAGGAAGTGGGAGGCGGTTGGAAGATGATTGGGGGGGGCATGGATTTCGAGGGGGGAGGAGAAGGCCAAAAATGGCATGTGGGTGGGCTTAAATAAGGTAGGGGCTAGGGTTTGAGGGGATTTGCTCCGTTTCGGAGCCACCGATCGCAATCGAACGGTCCGGTCGGAGGGGAGGTTTAGGTGGGCTGCAGGTGGGCTGTGCTAAATATAGATGGGCTGAGAGAGAGGAGAGATAGAGAGAGAGACCCAACAGCAGTTTCGAAGACCGAAAACGTCCGACGAAAAGACCGGCTATAATGTAGCTATAGTTTAACGGTTGGGCTATCAAACGAGCTCTGAATGAGATGGAAGTTGGCAGGCGGCCTACTAACAACAAAACAACACCGCACACCAACTTTCATCCCATTCCAAGAACATTTTCCAGCCACTTATAAAATACTATTTCAGAGGTGCCGCAGGCGCGTGCAAGTGTGTCTGGGCTCAGAACGGACAACAGAAGGAACTGGTAGACCCGGACGAATGCAAGTTTTGAAAACATGATGATGCAATGTACATGATGACATGTTAAGATGCGAAACGCAAGCAAATGACATGGCAACGACAGCGAATAACTAGAAGACACCTTGCGCATCGAACTCGGGGCGTCACATCGGAGGAGGAGACCCAGGAGTCGTGGAATATTGCTCATCTTCAGCCTTATTACACTTGAGCCATTGGCACTTTTGATGTACATATTTCAGTGTATATACTATGATGAATATAATAAAGCCGACATCCCTGATAATTCAGGGCCTCTGTCATTTCATTTCTAAAGAATGTGAGTCTTTATTGTCACTTAATATGATCACTTGGAGGTTTAACGACCGGTTTAAAGGGACCGAAGAGAGTCTGCTGCACATCACAGATCAAACATAGGTACCCAGCGAGCACAACTCAAAATATATCACTTGGGGGCTCCCTATTCATAGAACATAGCTTCGATAACCCCTTGGCTTGAAACGCCAGGTGTATAACACCAAAGAATTTCAGTTAATCCTGCCTTGTATGTCTGCCACTCTGCCCAGGTAATCCTGGAAAGACCCGCCGAAATTTTGACATTCAATCTTATTAAAGACCCTGAACTTGTCAAGGTTAAAATGGCGGTTGATCATGTGAGGTCCGATTTACAAGGTTTGAAGGATTAGCTCATGGCTGTGCAAGCCCATGAAAAGCACTGGGATTATAGGCCTGGCCGCCTATGAAAGCCTTGTTTTCTGATTTTCATTTGATTTCAAGATTCTTTTTTGAGGTTTTCTTCTTGTGACATGTTGATACATGATTGGAAACTGATGACGGCTATTATGCCTTGTGGTTCATATTATGAACATCTCTGGGTTTTATTTCACCCAGCCTGGTTTTGGACTATAAGTCACCAAGATATGTTTAGAGTGTTATGCTCTAGGCTATGGAATACTGTCCTTTACTGCATGCGGCGTTATAAGCCGGCGGTATAAATCATTTTTGGGTTATAACCCTTACTGCACATGTAAGATAAGCCGGCAGTATAAGCAAATATCACATGTATGATATTTTGTTATAATTGTATAAGTTTATGATTAAATCGACCCTGGTTATGGACAGAGTTAGTCACCAGTGGTTTTTTATATGGGGTATTATGACCCACCCTGGGGTAACCCGCCGGGCACATGTGATCTATTTATGTGTAGGAAAAATAATAAGGCTGATTGGCATACATGCTGAGCATACTTGGCAGATCTTCAATTGACATATCAGCAGTGTTATGCAAATAGAAATGTGCATGATGGCACCGCAGATCAAAGTTTAACTAGCCTATTACAAGGCATACAATGGCCCAAAGAGGATATGTGTTTTTTAGACGCAAGTATCAAGGTGTTATGATTAATAAGCCGGTTCATGATTCCTGACGGGTTGAATCCTCCGGGTCATCTTGCACTTTTGCTTCTTCTTCACCTCCTTGATTATCCATCAGCTGGAAATCAGGCATAGCCTAGTTGATTCTGGTCAATGCTCTAAACACATCTTCATCATGAATAAGGTTCGATGGATCAATGTCAGGAGTGAAGGTGTGCTTATGAATCGGCGGGATGAGATATGTCTCCTGGTGAACCGGTGCCTTCACCTTCTTATTAGCAGTGTCATAAGCCGCCTGATATTGAGATAAATTGGTTTCTTCAGCTAGCCGGGCTGCTGATGGATGCATTAATCTTACTATATCTGCAAAGTCATCAGCACTGAAAGGTGACCCATCTTCCTTTACACTTGGGCAACCATTGGCCAGGTCTTCCGGATCAAGATCTGCTTGCCACTCCATGGCCTGGCTTAGCATGACAATTAAGCCGGCCCTTGGGGGCTACTAGTGATGAAATTCTTCTACTTTGCAACTATTTGAAAGTCTATAGAATACTCAATCCTATCATACTCTATATACTTGGCAACTGATAGAGATATAATTGTGAAGAGAGCTGTGATGGGTTACCTCATAGCGTTCCTTCATCAAGTTGACTAAGCCGGCTTCAAAATCATGGCTGGTGTATAAATGGTTCAAATAACCAGAGTGGACGTCTTGGGCCCTGAACTGGGTGTAGCTTTCTAAGTATGCCTTCCACTTGCCTTTATCATCAGCGGAAAATTCTTCTTTGGCATTGTGCTTAGATAAGACAGTGGGGTTACCTGGTGCTGTGTAACCAAACCTAGTGACGACGACATCATCAGTCTTCTCTTCAGTAGGCTTAGTCGGGCTTGGCGGCTTAGAAATGGCCGGCTCGACATCCATGTGATCTATGGAGGCTTCATGGTCTTCTGGTGGCAGGTCATCAATGGTAGCTTCTGCAATTGGATGAGAGGATTCTAGTTGTTGTTCCCGGCTCAAATGGGTTGGAGTTGTCGACCGGTTTATTCAGTTTCGCCTTTTTGTTGGGTTTGGCCTGGCCCCTGAAAATAAGAAATACACAGATGTCAGTATATCAATCAATTATGAAGTTTGATGGATTAAATATACCCTTACCCAGGCACAGTCTTGAAGCCTCGGATGTGAGTTCCTGTTGAGTCGTCGGAGGAGGAAAGAGACTTTCCCTGATAATTTGAATCAAACGGATTAAGAGGTTGACGGAAATGACCTGCTTTGGGATAATTTAAGTCAGAAGTGTTCGGAACCTCCAGTCGACATTTGCGAGGTGCTAGGGTGTTGGGTAAGCTGGAGGATAACACTCCGCCGCCATTGTTCCGGGTTGTGCGGCGAGCTTCATGTTGTTGCTTCTTCAAAAGAAAGTTGGGATCCAAGTGAGATAAAGGGTGAGAAAATCTTACTTTCCGGATTGTTTGTCGAGTTTTCTGTGTTGGCAGAGGTTCTGAGCCAGAGGAGAATAATTACCTCTACATCACGTGCATGCCTGGCTTCTGCTTCATCCTAATAATAGTCATTGTCAATAAGATGTACAAAAAACGAGCCAAGGGAATCGAGTTCTACCTCCGACTCATCATCATCATCTTTCTCATCCAAATTGAATAGTTCGATAGTGTTAAATTTCTTCGTGGCAGGCCTTTTGGTGGCCTTAGTCTTTGTCTGGGTCTTCTTTGGTTTTTTGGGCAATTTTTTGTCCCAGAAGGGTGAGTTAGCCTGTAAGCAAATGAATAAGTACGAGCTAGCAGCTGAAGTGAAGATATGAGTTAAGCAAAGGCTTGATTAAAAACTTACAACTGGCAGCTTATGCAGAATACAGAAAGGACTCAGTCCGAATTGTCTGCAATCTTCCAAGCTCTCATTCAATAGACTCTTGGTCATATTACTGATATCTTCCTCAGTTATCTCGGTCTAACAATGGCGCTGAGAATCTGTTAACTCGCCTGTATATTCACACATTAAGCCGGGCCGGATGGTTAGAGGCAATATTCTCCAGGCGACCCAGCAGCGAACTAGATCAATCCCGGTCAAGCCATTGGCCATCAGAGCTCGGATCTTTGCAAAAGTTGTCACATATTTGTTCCGTTCTGCTGTGCTAATACGGTCCAGAAGACGGTGTCTTCTGCTAAGCCGGCTGGTGCGGTAACCCGGCAGGGGATTTTCCCCTTCTGGTGAGGTATCTTGGTAGTAAAACCAAGTCTAGTTCCAGTCCTTGGTGTGACTAGGCGGGTTAGCAGTAGGGAAGATGGCCTCTTTTCGGCGTTGTATGGATATGCCGCCTAGTTCAAGGCTAGGTCCATTTGTGAATTCATTATGCCGGTTCAAATAGTAGAACTCCCTGAATAGTTCCACGGTGGGCTCCTGTTGAAGGTACACCTCGCTGAACACTTGGAAATTGCAGATATTTGAAACGGAGTTTGGTCTGATATCTTGTGGATGGAGCTTGAAGAAATGCAGCACATCACGGAAGAATCTTGAGCCGGGAGGACTAAAGCTCTGGTCCATATGATCCATAAAAACCACCACTTCACCATCTTTGGGCTCAGGGCGAGTTTCATTACCCAGAACCCTCTAGTGGATAGTTTCTTTCTTGGCTAAAATGCCAGTCTGAACATATGTGTTCAACTCTTCTTTCGTAACCCAGGAAACAACCCAGTTGCAGGCGGTGACGGTATTAACCATCTTCAAAAACAAAGGTGCTAAATGAAGGAAACACTACCGGGTTAAGGTCATGCTATTAAACTGGATCATTGATTCAAAGGTAAGGTGCTATGAACAATTGACAGATTAAGCTGCGCGATGAACATTGAAGTATTGGCGGCTTAAAAGGGGACTAATGGTACCTACCGGATTAAGGATTTTGTTGTTAAACCGGACAGAGGTTAAGAGTCAAGATATACATTGCAGAATGAAGATCATGAGCAAAGCATGGTTAAACCAGAGTAATATTGCCGGGTCAAGCAAAGTTCTAAAGTGTATGGTGCCGGTTTAACAAGATTTAGTGATTTAAGATGGATCATGGTTTGCGGTATAAGCCGCCATAGCAGTCATGGTATTTCAGATTTGGCTAAGTGTTGAACAAATAGATTTTACAAGATGGAGCAATAATTTTGGATCTACCATGGTTCTAAAAAGGCAGTAAAAATCTAAATCTAAGGTCGCGACAGTGGAAAGTGTGGACGTTTCAATAAGATCATCCACAGGGGGGATGTTCTTCTAATGATAAATATGAATGCTAAAGCTACTTCCGTGCAAGGTTTGTAGCCTATCCTGATTAAACACTACTAAATTTGAAGGGAACGGCGAAGAACAGCAAGAGCGCTGATGAACAAGCCCGAACCCTAAGACAGATCTGAAGTGGAGGGAGAGAAGTGCTTACAGTTGCAGATGGACTGCGGTGGCTCGCTGGAGTTTTCTACATCGATCAAGTTGATGCAGCGACCTGCGTTGTTGAAGTGGTCGGAGGTCGCGGCGATGGAGTTCGAGCTTTGGAACGACCGTGCGAAGGAGGAAGACGAAGGGGGAAAATGATAAAGGCCCGCTGCCCTTATTTATAAAGGGGTGGCTATAAGGCATGCACAGGAATCGAGGGGGCCAAAATTATCATATGGCGATATGGACGCCTCAATTTTTGGGAGGTTTATTAAGATAAGTATCAATTGAGATGTTTTGGGCCATGTGTGAAGTTAATGCGAGGTGACTTCATGGTGGTTTAAGAAAATTCTATGAACTGACATCAGGGCGGTTTACCGCAAGGTTTATCAGAAAAGGCGGTGCAAAATTTTAACAAGTTAGGTATTGAAGATTGATACTTCTCCAACGTATCTATAATTTTTGATTGCTCCATGCTATTATATATTCTATTTTGGATGTTTAACGGGCTTATTTATACACTTTTATATTATTTTTGGGACTAACCTATTAACCGGAGGCCTAGCCCAAATTGTTGTTTTTTGCCTATTTCAGTGTTTTGCAGAAAAAGAATATCAAACGGAGTCCAAACAGAATGAAACCTTCGGGAGCGTGATTTTTGGAACAAATGTGATCCAGAGGACTTGGAGTGGACATCAAGCAACCAACGAGGAGGCCACGAGGCAGGGGGCGCGCCTACCCCCCTAGGCGTGCCCTCCACCCTCGTGGGCTCCTGGTGGCTCCACCGACCTACTTCTTCCTCCTATATATACCTACGTACCCTGAAAACATCTAAGAGCACCACGAAAAACTAATTCCACCGCCGCAACCTTCTGTACCTAAGAGATCCCATCTTGGGGCCTTTTCCGGAGCTCCGCCGGAGGGGGCATTGATCACGGAGGCCTCTACATCAACTCCATGGCCCCTCCGATGATGTGTGAGTAGTTTACCTCAGACCTTCGGGTCCATAGTTATTACCTAGATGGCTTATTCTCTCTCTTTGGATCTCAACACAAAGTTCTCCTCGATTCTCTTGGAGATCTATTGGATGTAATCTTCTTTTGCGGTGTCTTTGTCGAGATCCGATGAATTGTGGGTATATGATCAAGATTATCTATGAACAATATTTGAATCTTCTCTGAATTCTTTTATGTATGATTTGTTATCTTTGCAAGTCTCTTCGAATTTTCAGTTTGGTTTGGCCTACTAGATTGATATTTCTTGCAATGGGAGAAGTGCTTAGCTTTGGGTTCAATCTGGCGGTGCTCGATCCCAGTGACAGTAGGGAAACGATATGTATTGTATTGTTGCCATCGAGGATAAAAAGATGGGGTTTATATCATATTGCATGAGTTTATCCCTCTACACCATGTCATCTTGCTTAAAGCGTTACTCCGTTCTTATGAACTTAATACTCTAGATGCATGCTAGATAGCGGTCGATGTGTGGAGTAATAGTAGTACATGCAGGCAGGAGTCAGTCTACTTTTCACGAACGTGATGCCTATATACATGATCGTACCTAGATATTCTCATAACTATGCTCAATTCTATCAATTGCTCGACAGTAAGTTGTTCACCCACCGTAATACTTATGCTATCTTGAGAGAAGCCACTAGTGAAACCTATGGCCACGGGTCTGTTCTCCATCATATAAGTTTCCAATCTACTTTATTTTGCAATCTTTACTTTCAATTTATATCATAAAAATACCAAAAATATTTATCTTATTATTATCATCTCCATCAGATCTCACTCTTGCAAGTGGCCGTGAAGGGATTGACAACCCCTTTATCGCGTTGGTTGCAAGGTTCTTATTTGTTTGTGTAGGTACGAGGTGACTCGCATGTGGTCTCCTACTAGATTGATACCTTGGTTCTCAAAAAATGAGGAAAATACTTACGCTGCTTTGCTGCATCATCCTTTACTCTTCAAGGGAAAACCAACGCATGCTCAAGAGGTAGCAACAAGGATTTCTGGCATCGTTGCTGGGGAGATCTACGCCAAGTCAAGACATACCAAGTACCGATCACAACTCTTATCCTTCACATTACATTATTTGCTATTTGCCTCTCGTTTTCCTCTCCCGCACTTCACCCTTGCCGTTTTATTTGCCCTCTTTTTCGTTCGCCCTTTCTTCCGCTTGCTTTGTCGTTATGGCTAGTCCTTTATCAACTCCTTTATCTCCCAAGAATGTGGTCCTTAATTTTAATCAAAGGAAGGGAGAAAATCTAAAAGATGCTTGGTTCAGAATTTGCAATGCGCAAAATAAATCTACTAGGAAGCAATCTACTTCTGTTCTTCTTTGAAATTTTTATGTAGGCATCACTCCTTGGAATAGATATATTCTTGATACCAATACCGGAGGAAATTTGTTGGGTAGCCATACTTTTGATTCTTATAATGTTATGATAGATTAGTTTGGCCCACCACCTCTTTTGGTTAATGGAACTATTTTAACTTTGGAACATGTGATGCAATGACTTGAAATTATTGAAAATAAAGTTGCCACCGTAGAGTTAATTGAAAATTTGGATAGAAAGATCTATAACCAAATTGTCCAATACGGATCTAAGGTAGGAGTTGCTCTTAATTTTTTTAAAGAAAAGGGACCTATGGTTAATGGAAAGATAGATCAAGATTCCACTAGAATTGATAAAATTAAGGATATTATTACCAACCTTGGGTCTTCCTTTTCTCCAGTGAAAAACACTCCTCCTAATGCAAAGATTGCCAAATTGATGTATGTTCCTAAAAATAAGGGTGAAACTTCTAGTAAGGGAAATGCGGACCTCAAATCTAAGTGTTCACCCCAACTTTCTTACTATCCTTAAGGAACCTTTTGCTACAAATGATTTTCTCGATTTCGTGCCTAGAAGTTTGATAATTAATAAAAAGTAGGAAACTCCTAGGGGTTATAGGTCTCTTATTGAATAATTGCCTACTAAAGATGGCAATACCTAGATCTATCCTCGCTTTTATGCCTAGCTAGGGGCGTAAAACGATAACACTTGTTGGGAGGCAACCCAATTTTATTTTTGTTCCTATTTAGTAATAAATAATGTATCTAGCCTCTCTTTTGTTTGTTTTTTTGTGTTTAATTAGTGTTTGTGCCAAGTAGAACCGTTGGGAAGACTTGGGGAACGTCTTTTTGATCTTGCTGTAAAAAACAGAAACTTTAGCGCTCACGAGAATTGCTGCCAATTTTTATTGGAGAGTGCTATTTAGTTAATTATTTTTGAAGATGATTAATAGATAAATTCCTCACGTCCAGAAATTTATTTTAGAACTATTGGGGTTCCAGAAGTTTGCGTTAGTTATAGATTACGACAGACTGTTCTGTTTTTGACAGATTCTGTTTTTCGTGTGTTGTTTGCTTATTTTGATGAATCTATGGCTAGTAATGGAGTTCATAAACCATACAGAAGTTGGAATATAGTAGGTTTAACACCAATATAAACAAATAATGAGTTCATTACAGAACCTTGAAGTGGTGTTTTGTTTTCTTTTGCTAACGGAGCTCACAAGATTTTCTGTTAAGTTTTGTGTTGCGAAGTTTTCAAGTTTTGGGTAAGGATTTGATGGATTATGGAACAAGGAGTGGGAAGAGCCTAAGCTTGGAGATGCCCAAGGCACCCCAAGGTAAAATCCAAGGACACCAAAAAGCCTAAGCTTGGGGATGCCCCGGAAGTCATCCCCTCTTTTGTATTCGTCTATCGGTAACTTTACTTGGAGCTATACTTTTATTCGCCACATGATATGTGTTTTGCTTGGAGCGTCTTGTATGATTTGAGTATTTGCCTTTTAGTTTACCACAGTCATCTTTTCTGTACACACCTTTTGAGAGAGACACACATGAATCGGAATTTATTAGAATACTCTATGTGCTTCACTTATATCTTTTCAGCTATATAGTTTTTGCTGCAGTGCTTCACTTATATCTTTTAGAGAACGGTGGTGGTTTCATTTTATAGAAATAATTGATCTCTCATAATTCACTTATATTATTTTGAGAGTCCTTTAGAACAGCATGGTTATTTGCTTATGATATTATAAAGAAAAAAACTTTCATATAAGTGCATTGAATACTAAGAGAAGTTTGATACTTGATGATTCTTTTGAGATATGGAGATAGTGATATTAAAGTTATGCTAGTTGAGTAGTTGAGAATTTGATAAATACTTGTGTTGAAGTTTGCAAGTCTCGTAGCATGCACGTATGGTAAACATTGTGTAACAAATTTGAACCATGAGGTGTTATTTGATTGTCTCCCTTATGAGTGGCGGTCGGGGACGAGCGATGGTGATGTAGGTTAGGACCCCTATAGGCCAATGATTCACGAAAGGAGCGGATCCCGCGAAGAACATGAAGAACACGGGGATGAACGGAGAGAAAACACAAGGGGAAACACTCAAGAACAAGTCCAATCACACATCCACTAGACAATCAAACACACAAGATCCACAAGGTACATGAGCAACAAAGGGAAAGATACAAGGTAAGGTTCATCTCCATGAGGAGGTCTTGAAGGGGGCCACCCAAGAGGTGTTATTGAATGCAACATGGATCTTCTCCGTAGAGGCCGCGGTCTGTCTCATGGAGTAGATCCGTATGGATGAGCAAAGCTCTATCTCTAAATGAGCTATCACATTTGCTAACCTTAGAAAGGAGGAGGGAGAGGTCTACTTATATTCTTAGTGCAAATGGGGGGTGAAGTGAAGGGGTACATGAACCTCAGCCCGCAACTGGACATAGCCAGGGGTTGGACGTCCGGTGGGCGTCGGACGTCCGGAGACTCATGGGTGGCCGGACGTCCGGTACACGTCGAACATCCGCTCGATCTGGCTCGGACGATGGAGTGTCGGATTTTCGGAGGTGGCCAGTCGTTGGTCGTCCGCTAGCGTCGGACGTCCGCTCATTTGGCTTGGGTGCGGGATCGCCGGTCGTCTGGCCCGGGCTGGTCGTCCGGTGGATCTTCAAGCGCCGGATGTCCGGACCCGACCGGTCGTCCGGTGGCTCGAGCTTCTTCGACAGCTCTTCTTCTTGCGTCTTCGTTTCCAGGCTTCCCTCGCGGATGGTGTAGTTGTTCCTTGGCGCTTGCACTCCTCCTCGTCGTCCGTAGTGTTCCTATAATACCTATGCATGCACACGAGTGGAGTGTCAAGTAGTATACCATTCTCGAAGGGGTCAAGTGAGCACGTGTAAAGGAGATGATTCACCTTTGTGTATGTGAAGTAGATGTCGCACGTGTCACTCGCCGAACGAACTCTTGACATGGTGATGTCCGTAGGATGCTCCGCATCATCTCCCCTCCCGTGTGAAAGATCTGACCTCGGATAGAAATACAAATCACCATGGGAAAGAGATGGTGTCGCCGTGTAGGAGTTGTCTATCACCAAGTTCTTGTCATCTTGAAGCTCCAAATGGTCACTCTCCAATGTCGCACCAACTTTTGATTCCTTCAAAAGGAGCAAAGACAACAAACACTTGGAAAAACAAATGTGGTTAGCGTTAGTGCAAAACCAAGCATTCAAGAGGTGATTCACCAATCAAGTGTCATTATCATGCAAAGCATACGGTTTGACAAAGGATTGTGACATGGCATATAAGCACATAAATTGAGCACAAGAAAATATATCATGGGGACAAGCATGTAAATGTGAGGTAGTGATGGAAATATGTGTGACAATAGAAGAAGCATCTACCTCAAGTTCATAGCAAGCATTCACAAATTTCTCAATGAAAGGTCTATGGTAGGCATAGGAATCATTCAAAACACCAAATAAAATGAAGTGTCTAAACACCTGGGTCAAGTGCAAGAAAACCCAAGCATAATGTGCATTGGGTGTAGTGAATATCGTGTGGCACTCATCACAATAGAAAGAGCAATTGTTCATCTTATGTGAGGCAATCAAGGCAAGCATGTAGCAATCAATGGGACATGGCATATGTGAAGTGATGACATTGTTGCAACCAAAGATATGGGAGGAGCAAGTAATCCAAGAATTGTGTGCAACACACAAGGCATATATATCATGATGCATGTAATGGTGAAAATGACAAGTCAAAGCAAGATCTCTAACAAGTGTGCAATCAAGTGGTCCAAGATGAATCATAAGTCTCATGGGGAAAGCAACACAAGTAGTATGATCAATAATATCCATGCTCATGGTTTGGGGGTTCTCAAAAGAGAAGGATATCACCTTGAAGGGATGTCCTTGTGTGTCCTTCACAATGCCGAAGTACAAGCAAGTGCGATGTAGAATCGTCGTGGTAGAAGGTGGTTCACTCTCAAGAGCTCAGATTGTCAACTCACATGACGTGGAAGTTGACACAAGGACCAAGTATCCTACACATGCACAAAATAAAGCAAAGAACGTATGCGCATGGTAGATAAACACATCATCCATCATGATGGTTCTCTTCTCTTGCACATAACCATTAGAAGCACAAGTGCATGAATAATATGATGCAACAATGGCTATATTCATGGCACTAGGTATATGGTGCAAAGAGTCAAGACAAGCATGCTTCATAAGAAAAATGTCAAAATCTACAATCATATGTGAGAATGCTATGGGGGCAAACTCATTAAGACTAGAATCATTGTTGCACTCAATACATCACAAATCGTCTAACATGAGAGTGTCAACACATGGAGATATATGACAAGATGCAATAACAATCATGTGCAAAGCATGTAGATGGTTGTCATCAACCGCATGAAATGAGCAACTATGAATCATTGATGATGCAACATAAGCAAGCATAGTAATCAAGGCATGTAAACTAGTGGAGCGAAGATGCAACACACTAGAGTAAATCATGGAAATCATGTCATGTGAGCAAATAATAGGCAAAGGCAATGCACATGTCATATCGCAAGAACGAGCACAAAGCAAGATCATAATATCATCGTAGGCATGGGGCACAAAGCAAACATGACAATGACAAGTGATATCTCCACCAAGCTTGAAACTACACATACAAGTATGATAATCAATCATCATGTGTAATGCAAAGCATGGGTCACGAATGCATGTCAAAAGCATAGCAATGTGCATATCATGCAAAGTGAACATGGCAAGATGGGCACAGAATATGTAATGGACAATAACCCATAGCCATGTGAGGGTCTTGTAGAAGAAATGCGTGAAGTCTTTGTGCGAAGAGAGCGGTGGTAAGGATAATGCATGGGATCCCAAGTCATCATTGCTCTCTAGAGCTTGTTTTGTCAACTTGTGGGATTGTGAGGTTGACAAGTATTCATGGGAACCTACACAAACGAAAGAAATTGTGTATGTGTTAAATGTACACATCATCCATCATGATGTGTATGTGCACATGAGAGTTAGCACAAGATAAGCATCGCTCAAAGAAATTTGATGCATGGTATAAGAACATGTCATCCATCATGAAAGAATAGTTATTGTGTATAACACGACGGGGATGCAAATTGAGCATACAAGTATAAGGCACAACAATAGCATTTTTATGCATGGGGAGCATATTGTGCAATGGATGGGAGTGATCAAAATCTCCTCAAATGTATGAGGAAATTATGGGGGTCTCCTCATGATAAATATTGGAAACATCATATGGAGAAAATGGACAACATCCAAAACAATGCATATCCGAAGCTAGGTGTTTATGGCATGGCATATGAGATAAATGATGCAAATGTAGCATGTCAATATCATCACAAGAGAAACAAATGCCAATAACCATAGGCTTGTCATCTATGCCATATGTGCAAATTGGGTTTATTTTAATAGCATATGCATAGTCACTATGAAGAGATTGCAAATATGACATATGATTGATCTCATGCATAGCATATGACAAGTCAAGCGGATTGGCAAACATGATGTGACCGAGAGAATTATCACAAGAAATCCTATGTAACATGGCATCACAACTAATAGACTCCACACGGCAATCATCATACTCGTCATAAATGGGTAAAACATCGCATGGGGAAGTTGCACTAGCATGAAGCATGGTAATAGGTTGATCAACATCACGCAAGCAATCAATGTCAAGAATGTCCACTAGTGGGACTAGAGCATCACCTTGACCTATGTTACCTTGTTCATTCCACCCAAGTGGTGTAGGTGAGGTGGTAAAGACCAAATCATGGTCATCTTCATCTTGATGGAACCATGTGGGGGTGCATCATATTCCACCATGGCCATCGTCTAGTCCAAAGGTAGGACGTAGTCGTCGCGACTCGGCGCGTCATCATATTTGGGACCTAGAACCAAATGAGAAGACACAATAGAGGTAGAGGTCAAGTTCTTAGAAATGCAAATGGCCTCACATGCCCTATCAACTATCACACTCTCTCTATGGGGTGCTTCACTCACTCCCTCAAGGTAGGTGCACTCAATCTCACGTATGGTGGAGTCACTCATCTCACTCAAGCGGTGGGGGTTGTGGCTCTCCTCACATGGGAATTGTGGTAACACATCATATATGGGGCTAGTGGTGAAGTCACTCTCACTCTCAATATGGTGGCAAAAGTCACTCAACTCATCATACATCATCATGGTCGAAGGGAAAATCCCATGCTCAACCTTCTCATCGCCGTCACCGTGGATGAAGGCCGAAGATGGCACATCATCACTCTCGCCTCCTAAGATGGAAGAATCATCCTTGCTCATTGCCAGGTCGCTCGCCTCCAAAGCTTGGTCCTTGATGGTCTCCATAGTCGTAGTCGTCGCCACACCATCTTGAAAAAGAGTCGAAGTAGACTCGGCATTATCAATGCCACAATGAGGGGTGACAGTGAAGTCGAACTTGGGAGCATCGACTTGGAGCTCGTCGGGCCTGGACATCATGGTGGTACTAGCCTCGTGCTTGTTCTCATGGAGCTTGGTCATCGTGAAGTGAGCTTGGGGTGGAGAAGCTTTGGGCGTAATGAGTTCTTGTTCCGCCTTGAGAGCAACAATGTAGTTGTCGTTGAGGGACTTGTAGTTCTCGAGGAAGATCGTCTTGGAGATGTTGTTGTGCAATCCCATCATGAAGTGGAACTTCATAGAAATGAAGTCGTCCACGCCATCTCATCGTAAGGCCATCTTCATCTCCTTGAAGTACACGTCGATGGACTCTGATCCTTGGATGGTGTTCTCCAATTGGCGTTGAAGTTGTTCCGTGTAGGTTGGAGGCATGAACTCTCGCCTTAAAGCTCTCTTCATCTTGGGCCAACTCTTGTCGCAGGTCTCCGAAGGTGCATGAAGCCACCATGTGGACGCATAGTCGTGGAAGTTCCTTGTGGCGCACTTCACTTGATCTTCGGGAGGAACTTGATGTAGCTTGAGGTAGTCATCCATCAAACGCTCCCACTCGAGATACTCCTCGGGTTCTTGAGTCCCATAGAAAGGAATCGTGTGGTCGATGGCGAGGTCGTAGTACGTCGTGGAAGTCGCAGACTTGAGCATGGGGAGCTTCTCTTGAGCTGCTTGTGGGCGAAGATGTCGTATGTCCGTAGGCGAAGCTGCCTTCAAGTCGCTTGGCGAAGATGCCAAGGGAGATGGTGAAGTCGTTGAGCGGTTGTTGGTGTTGAGGTCTTGACCTTCATGTCCTTGTTGGTGATGGTTTCGATGCCGATGTGACCTTGCTAGAGATGGTATCTTGGAAGCATGTGTACTTGAGCGTCTTCTCGAAGATGAGGAAGATCACTTGATGAGGGCTTTGATCTCCTCCATTTGAGCTTGCATCTTGGCGTTGGTAGAGTTATTCATGGCATCGAACTCGTCGTTGTTGTTGTAGACCGAAGGTGAAATGCCGTGCCTATCCATCACAAGACTCGAGTAGAGGTGAGTAGGAAATGAGATAAACAATACCAAGTTACCTTTTCCCAAAGTTGAGGATGTATCCCATTTCACTCAATGTGAGATGAAATAATAGTGGAATTGGTACCGGACTTGTTCACTCACACCTACAAACTAAAGCTTATGGAGTAGCTCGGTGAGGATAGTGGCACAAAAATTTAATGTAAAATTTTAGCAAGAGTCAATAAAGTTGAAAGAGATTCACAAATTCGCAAGTGAAACAAGTAGACCAATAGCAATATGCGGTACACGGAAACACACACGCGGATAGATAAATGGGGTCGTGCAACCAAGGAGTGAGCACAAAATGTGGAATCCACAGAAAACGCTCGTGTTGCGCAACTCAAGAGAGAGGCTAGCATGATTTCTCTATAGGCGGATACGACACATGTGCACAACCTATAAGATGCAAAATGTTTGAACTTTCTATCCCAATATGCTATGCTTATGATGTTCCGGTGGTATGATCCAAGATGACCGGATATGACAATGTGGTATGATGCTATGGCTATTGCTTACAAGCTTCTTTATTCACTCTTTTTCTTTGCTTAAATGCCTTTTTTGTATATGGCCACAATGCGAAATGCACAAACCAAGATAGCAATTGGGTATATACGAGAACAAACTTGAGGCACATGAGATGATATGATACCGATATGGTATGGTATGTATGCAATGTTTGGTGTAGATCATTAATGTGCACAAGTAACGTTGCCGGCAATACTCAAATGGCTAGTCTTGATAGGCAAGTGACGCAAAATGGGCTAGGGGTTATCAATGCAATGACAAGGCAATATACAAAGGAGGGATACCACGATACCATGATGATATGGAGGTTACTGTCCTTGGTGATGATGAGTGGCGGTGATTTTGATGGGGATACCAAGATGATGGAGACTCGTCCCTAAGTAGCCGAAACATCTTAGAAACCCAAAAAACCGCGAACTCAAAATCTCAAATGTCAAATGGTGGTAGCGGGAATGCGGTGGTGGTTTTGTGGGGGCTCAATGGAATTGTGAAATGGCAATGATTGGTTGCGAAGTATGCAATGCGGGAATGGAGGGTAAGGTGGTGGACTATACATGATGTCGGAGTTGGAAGCTCGGTCCCTAAGTAGCCTAAACACCTTAGGAGACACAACTCACAACTCAAACAAAATTGGGTTAAGTTGGGGTGGCGGAAGTGTATGGTGGGCAAGCCTATGCGGAAGTGGTGGTGGTGGTTGATGAAGAAGCAACCGTCCCTAAGTAGCGTAGACACCTTAGGAAACTCAAATCACTCGTCAAGCAACCACTAATGTGATGGGGAACAAAATTGGTTAGGTTGCGGAAGTCGGTGGTGGTGTAGCGGATGATGTGGTCTAAGCCCTAGGCAAACATGCCAAAGTCCCAAACATTTGATGGAGTCAAGTGATGTTGGTGGTATTTTTGTGGGAAATAGGATGTCAAGAGCTTTCCAACGAGCTAAAGAACGCGAAAATCGGACTCCGGGTGAATTAGTTATGGCCGAAACAAAATTGGAGTGAAGTCAGTTTTTACAGGTAGCGAACGTCCGGAAATGGACGGATATCCGGTCACTGGACGTCCGGTCGGGTCGGAAATCCGCTAATTTCAGCTCGGGTTAGGTGTTCCGGTCGTCTGGTAAGGTTAGACGTTTGGTGGTTCCTGCGGCTCCAGAAGTCTAGTAAAATGACGGTCGTCCGGTGGGTCTGGGTCAACGTAGGATTTGCTCCTTTCGTGAATGATCGGCCTATGGGGTTCCTACCCTACATCATCTTGGTATCAGAACCACGTTGATCATGATTTCGGAGCCTCCCCTAGTTTTTTAGCCTAATTTTGTTGTGTTCTTCCCCAATTTCAAAAATCCCCACCAAAAATAGCCCCAATTTTTTTGTGATTTGTTGGTTTGACGAAGTTTTGTTGGATTTGATCCATGGATTTGCTTGGTTTCAAGTAGATCTAGCATCTCCCCAATTTTCCCCATCTTTCATCCACGAAATCTCCTCAATTTTGCCCCCAATATCCCAAAATTCCGCCCAAAATCGTGTCCCGAAACTCGCATCTCGCGTTGACTCCAACGCCAGCGGACGACCGACGACCCGACGTTTGGCCACCTCCGGAAATCTGGCACTCCAGCGTCCGAGCCAGATCGAGCGGACGTCCGATGTCTACCGGACGTCCGGCCGCCCGTGAGTCTCCGGATGTCAGACGCCCACCGGACGTCCGACCCCTGGCAGTGTCCAGTTGCGGGCTGAGGCCCATGTACCCCTTCACTTCACCCCCCATTTGCACTAAGACTATAAGTAGACCTGTCCCTCCTTCTTTCTAAGGTTAGCAAATATGATAGCTCATTTAGAGATAGAGCTTTGCTCATCCATACGGATCTACTCCATGAGACAGACCGTGGCCTCTACGGAGAAGATCCACGTTGGATTCAAGACCCCCTCTTGGGTGGCCCCCTTCAAGACCTCCTCATGGAGACAAACCTTACCTTGTGTCTTTCCCTTTGTTGCTCATGTACATTGTGGATCTTGTGTGTTTGATTGTCTAGTGGATGTGTGATTGGACTTGTTCTTGAGTGTATCCCCTTGTGTGTTTTCTCTCTGTTCTTCCCCGTGTTCTTCGTGTTCTTCGCGGGATCCGCTCCTTTCATGAAAGATCGGCCTATATGGTTCCTACCCTACATCATCCGATGATGCGGAGCATCCTATGGACATCACCATGTCAAGAGTCTGTTTGGCAAGTGACACATTCGACATCCACTTCACATACACAAAGGTGAATCATCTCCTTTAAGCGTGTTCACTTGACCCCTTTGAGAATGGTATACTACTTGACACTCCACTCGTGTGCACGCATAGGTATTGTCGGGACACTACGGACGACGAGGAGGAGTGCGCGCGCAAGTGTAAAACTACACCATCCGCGAGGGAAGCGTAGAAACGAAGGAGCAAGAAGAAGAGCTGTCGAAGAAGCTCCAACGAGCGGATGTCCGGACGACACCGGACGACCGGCCCCTCCTAGCGAGCAGACGTACGGCCCCCACCGGACGACCGGTACATCTACACCTGATCCAAGTCAGCGGAAGACCGACGACACCGTACAACCGGCGACCGGACGACCACCAGCTACCGGACGTCCGGTGCCCCCTCAACCGATCCATAGTGAGCGGAAGTCCAGGGACTACCGGACATCCGGAAGCCCACGAGCCACCGAACGACCGGTCCCCAGTGGACGTCCGGTACCTGTCTGCGTACAGAGATCAGGCTCGAGGCCCATGTATCCCTCTCCCACTTACCCCTTCATGGACCTAGACTATATATACTCCTCCACCTCCTCCTAGTTAGGGTTAGTATTAGTTTAGCTCATTTTAGAGATAGAGCATTGCTCATCCACATCGGATCTACTCCATGAGAGAGACCGCAGCCTCTATGGAGAATATCCCTTTGGATTCAAGACCTCCTTGCGGAGAAGAGCATCAAGACCTCCTCATGGAGAAGACCGGCTATGTTTGTATCGTCCGTTGTTGACTTTGGATCCTGTATCTTCCTTTGTGTTCATGGATCTAGCGCATGTGTGATCATACTTGTTGGTTTGAGTCTTCTCTTGTGTTCCCCTTGTGATTTTCCCCTCGTTTCCCTCCTCGCGTTCTTCGTGTTCATCGCAGGATCCGCTCCTTTCGTGAAAGAGCGACCGATTAGGGTTCCTACCCTACATCATCTTGGTATCTAGAGCCACGTTGATCACGAGTTCGGAGCCTCCCCCTTGTTTTCTAACCTAATTTTGTTGTGTTCTTCCCCAAATTCGAAAATCCCCACCAAAAATAGCCCCAATTTTTTTTGTGATTTGTTGGTTTGACGAAGTTTTGTTGGATTTGATCCATGGATTTGCTTGGTTTCAGGTGGATCTAGCATCTCCCCAACTTTCTCCATCTTTCATCCACGAAATCTCCTCAATTTTGCCCCCAATATCCCAAAATTCCGCCCAAAATCGCGTCCCGAAACTCGCATCTTGTGTTGACCCCGACCCACCGGACGACCGGCCTTTTACAGACGTTCGGAGCACCAGGAAGCACCGGACGTCCGACCTTATTGGACGACCGGAACCCCTAACCCGAGCTGAAATTAGCGGATTTCCAACCCGACCGGACGTTCGGCGACCGGACATCCGTCCATTTCCGGACGTCCGCTACCTGTAAAATCTGACTTCGCTCCAATTTTGTTTCGGCCATAACTAATTCATCCGGAGTCCGATTTTTGCATTATTTAGCTCGTTGGAAAGCTCTTGACATCCTCCTTCCCACAAAAATACCACCAAAATTATTTGACTCCATCAAATTTTTGGAACTTTGGCATCTTTGCCTAGGGCTTACACCACATCATCCGCTACACCACCACCGACTTTCACAACCTAACCAATTTTGTTCCCCATCGCATAAGTGGTTGCTTGAGAAGTGATTTGAGTCTCCTAAGGTGTCTAGGCTACTTAGGGACGGTTGCTTCTTCATCAACCACCACCACCACTTTTGCATAGGCTTGCCCACCATACACTTCCGTCACCCCAACTTAACCCAATTTTGCTTGAGTTGTGAGTTGTGTCTCATAAGGTGTTTCGGCTACTTAGGGACCGAGCTTCCAACTCCGACACCGTTTATAGTGCACCACCTTACCCTCCATTTCCGCATTGCGTGCTTCGCAACCCATCATTGTCATTTCGCAATTCCATTGAGCTCCCACAAAACCACCACCGCATTCCTGCTACCACCATTTGACATTTGAGATTTTGAGTTCACGGTTTTCCGTTTCCTAAGGTGTTTCGGCTACTTAGGGACGAGTCTCCATCATCTTTGTATCTCCATCAATATCACCGCCACTCATCATCGACAAGGATAGTAACCTCCATATCATCTTGGTATCGTGGTATCCCTACATTGTATATTCCCTTGCCATTGCATTGAACCCCTAGCCCATTTTGCGTCACTTGCCTATCGAGACTAGCCATTTGAGTATTGCCAGCAATGTTACTTGTGCACATTAGTGATCTACACCATACATTGCATACATACCATACATATCATATTGGTATTATATCATCCCTTGTGCCACAAGTTTGTTCCCGTATATACCCAATTGCTATCTTGGTTTGTGTATTTCGCATTGTGGCCATACAAAAAAAGAATAAGCTTTTAAGCAAAGAAAAAGAGAGAGCAAAGAAGCTTGTAAGCAAGTGCCATAGCATCATACCACATTGCACATAAGATTGTCATATCTGATCATCTTGGATCATACCACCGGAACATTATACATAGCATACTTGGGATAGAAAGTTCATACATTTTGCATCTTATAGGTTGTGCACAAGTGTCGTATCCGCCTATAGAGCAATCATGCTAGCGTCTCTCTTGAGTTGTGCAACACGAGCGTTTTCCGTGGATTCCACATTTTGTGCTCATTCCTTGGTTGCGCGACCCCATTTATCTATCCGTGTGTGTGTTTCTGTGTGCCACATATTGCTATTGGTCTACTTGTTTCACTTGCAAGTTTGTGAATCTTTTTCAACATTATTGACTCTTGCTAACATTCTACATCAAATTTTTGTGCCACTATCCTCACCGAGCTCCACCATAAGCCTTATTTGTGTAGGTGTGAGAAATCGACAAGAATTGGTACCAATTGTGCTATTTCCTTGTTACATCATTGAGTGATCATTGATCCATCTTCAACACCGGTCAAGGTATATTTGGTATAGTTCTCCTTTCTTGAGTCATTTTTGCTCGAGTCTTGTGATGGATAGGCAAGGCATTTCATCTTCGGTCTACAACAACAACGACGAGTTCGATGCCACGAACAACTCCAACGACGCCAAGATGCAAGCTCAAATGGAGGAGAACAAAGCCCTCATTAAGTCCTACAAGTGGTCTTCCTCATCTTTGAGAAGACGCTCAATAGCACATGCCTCCGAGCTACCATCTCCGGCAAGGTCACATCGGCATTGACACCATCTCCACCATGAACGTGAGGGTCAAGAGCTCAACACCAACAACTGCTCAATGACTTCACCATCTCCCTTGGCATCTTCGCCAAGCGACTTCAAGGCATCTTCACCTTCGGATATACGGCATCTTCGCCCACAAGAACCTCAAGAGAAGCTCCCCAAGCTCAAGTCCGCGACTTCCACGAGCTACTACGACCTCGACATCGACCATGCGATTCCTTTATATGGGACTCAAGAACCCGAGGAGTATCTCAAGTGGGAGTGTTTGATGGACGACTACCTCAAGCTACATCAAGTTCCTCCCGAAGATCAAGTGAAGTGCGCCACAAGGAACTTCCACGACTAGGCGTCCACATGGTGGCTTCACGCACCTTCGGAGACCTATGACATGAGTTGGCGCAAGACAAAGAGAGCATTGCGGCAAGAGTTCATGCCTCCAACCTACACGGAACAACTTCAACGCCAATTGGAGAACACCATCCAAGGATCCAAGTCCATCAACGAGTACTTCAAGGAGATGAAGATTGCCTTGCGACGAGCCGGCATGGACGACCCCATGTCAATGAAGTTCTACTTCATGATGGGATTGCAGAACGACATCTCCAAGACAATCTTCCTCGAGAACTACAAGTCCCTCGATGACAACTACATTGGTGCTCTCAAGGCGGAACAAGAACTCATGAAGGCCAAAGCTTCTCCACCCCAAGCTCACTTCACGATGACCAAGCTCCATGATAACGAGCATGAGGCTAGTACCACCACGATGTCCAAGCCCAACGAGCTCCAAGATCATGCTCCCAAGTTCGACTACACCGCCATCCCTCTTTGTGGCATTGATGATGCCGAGTCTACTTCGACTCTTTTTCAAGATGGTGCAGCGATGACTACGACTACGGAGACCATCAAGGACCAAGATTTAGAGGGAGCGACATTGTGATGAGAAAGGATGATAATTCCATCTTAGGAGGCGAGAGTGATGATGTGCCATCTTCGGCTTTCATCCACGACGACGGCGATGAGATGGTTGAGCACGGGACTTTCCCTTCGACCACGGCGACGTATGATGACTTGAGTGACTTTTGCCACCATATCGAGAGTGAGAGTGACTTCACCACTAGCCCCATATATGATGTGTTACCACAATTCCCATGTGAGGAGAGCCACAACCCCCACCACTTGGGTGAGATGAGTGACTCCACCATATGTGAGATTGAGTGCACCCACCTTGAGGGAGTGAGTGAACCACCACATAGAGAGAGTGTGATAGTTGATAGGGCATGTGTGGCCATTTGCATTTCTAACAACTTGACCTCTACCTCTATTGTGTCTTCTCATTTGGTGCTAGGTCCCATATATGATGACGCGCCGATTCGCGATGACTACGTCCTCCCTTTGGACAAGACGATGGCCATGGTGGAATATGATGCACCCCCACATGGTTCCATCAAGATGAAAGATGACCACCATTTGGTCTTTCCCACCGCACCTACACCACATGAGTGGAATGACAAAGGTAACATAGGTGAAGGTGTTGCTCTAGTCCCACTAGTGGATATTCTTGACATTGATTGCTTGCATTATGTTGATCAACCTATTTCCATGCTTCATGCTACTGTGACTTCCCCATGCGATGATTTACCCATTTATGATGAGTATGATGATTGGCATGTGGAGTCTATTAGTTGTGATGCCATGTTCCATAGGATTTCTTGTGATAATTCCCTCGGTCACATCATATTCGTCGATCCGCTCGACTTGTCATATGCTATGCATGAGATCAATCATATGTCATATTTGCAATCTCTTCATAGTGACTATGCATATGCTATTAAAATAAACCCAATTTGCACATATGGCATAGATGAAAAGCCTATGGTTATTGGCATTTGTTTCTCTTGTGATGATATTGACATGCTACCTTTGCATCATTTATCTCATATACCATGCCATAACCACCTAACTTCGAATATGCATTGTTTTGGATATTGTCCATTTTCTCTATATGATGTTTCAAATATTGCACATGAGGAGACCCCCATAGTTTCCTCATACATTTTAGGAGATTGTGATCACTCCCATCCATTGCATGATCCTTAGACTTGTATGCTCAATTTGCATCCCCATCGTGTTATAGACAATAACTATTCTTTCATGATGGATGCCATGTTCTTATACCATGCATCAAATTTCTTTGAACGATGCTTATCTTGTGCTAACTTCCACGTGCAAATACACATCATGATGGATGATGTGTACAATTACCACGTGCACAATTTCTTTGGTTTGTGTCTCTTTTGTGTAGGTACCCATGAATACTTGTCGACCTCGCAATCCCACGAGCTGACAAAACGAGCTCTAGAGAGCAATGATGACTTGGGATCCCATGGAGTGTCTTTCCCACTGCTCTCTTCACGCAAAGACTTCACACACTTCTTCTACATACCTAGTGCCATGAATATAGCCATTATTGCATCATATTATTCATACACTTGTGCTTCTAATGGTTATGTGCAAGAGAAGAGAACCATCATGATGGATGATGTGTTTATATACCATGTGCATACATTCTTCGCTTTCTTTTGTGCATGTGTAGGATACTTGGACCTTGTGTCGACTTCCGCTTCACATGAGTTGACCATTCGAGCTCTTGAGAGCGAGCCTTATACATTCGACCACGACTCGCTTCTCCAACACCTTTCCTACCACTTCGGCATTGTGAATAATGCACAAGGACACGCCTTCAAGGTGAAATCTTTCTTGAGCATGGATACTGCGGATCATACTACTTCTGTTGCTTGCACCATGAGACTTATTGTTCATCTTGGACCACTTGATTGCACACATGTTAAAGATCTTGCTTCAATTTTTCATTTTCACCGTTCCATGCATCATGATATATATGCCTTGTGTGTTGCATCCAATTCTTGGATTATTTGCTCCTATCACATGCTTGGTTGCAACCATATCATTTCTTCACACATGCCATGTCTCATTGATTGCTACATGCTTTCCTTGATTGCTCACACATGATGAACACTTGCTCTTTCTAGTGTGTTGAGTGCCACACTATATTCACTACACCCTATGCACATTATGCTTGGATTGTCTTGCACTTGTCCCATGTGTTTGGACATTTCATTTTATTTCGTGTTGTGAATGCTTCCTATGCCTACCATAGACCTTTCATTGAGTGCTTTATGCATGCTTGCTATGACCATGAGGTAGATGCTTCTTCTCTTGTCACACACATTTGCATCACTACCTTACATTTGCATACTTGTTTCCATGATGACCTTGATTTTGCTCAATCCATATGCTTACATGACATGCTACAATCCTTTGTCACACCATATGCTTTGCATGATGACGACACTTGTTTGGTGAATAACCTCTTGAATTCTTGGTTTTGCATGAACACTAACCACATTTTTTTCCAAGTGTTTGTTGTCCTTGATCCTTTTAAAGGAATCACAAGACGGTGCGACATTGGAGAGTGCCCATTTTGAACTTCAAGATTACAAGAACTTGGCGAACGTCCACTTATACACGGTGAAGCATTCTCTTTCCCATGGTGATTTGGTTTTTGATCCGAGGTCGGATATTTCCCAAGGGAGGGGAAATGATGCGGAGCATCCTATGGACATCACCATGTCAAGAGTCTGTTTGGCAAGTGACACATTCGACATCCACTTCACATACACAAAGGTGAATCATCTGCATTATGCGTGTTCACTTGACCCCTTCGAGGATGGTATACTACTTGACACTCCACTCATGTGCATGCATAGGTATTGTCGGAATGCTATGGATGACGACGAGGAGTGCGAGCACAAGTGTACAACTACACCATCCGTGAGGGAAGCGTGGAAACGAAGACGCAAGAAGAAGAGCTGCCGAAGAAGCTCCAGCGAGCGGACGTCCAGACGACACTGGACGACCGGCCCCTCCCACCGAGCGGACGTCCGGCCCCCACCAGATGACCGGTACATCTACGTCCGAGCCAAGTCAGCGGAAGACCAACGACACTGGACGACCGGCGACCGGACGACCGCTAGCTACCGGATGTCCGGTGCCACCTCAACCGAGCCAAAGTGAGCGGAAGTCCGGTGACTACCGGACATCCGGAAGCCCACGAGCCACCGGACGACCGGTCCCCAGCAGACATTCGGTACCTGTTTGCGTACAGAGATCGGCCTCGAGGCCCATGTATCCCTCTCCCACTTACCCCTTTGTGGACGTAGACTATATATACTCATCCACCTCCTCCTAATTAGGGTCAGCATTGGTTTAGCTCATTTTAGAGATAGAGCATTGCTCATCCATATTGGATCTACTCCACGAGAGAGACCGCAACCTCTACGGAGAAGATCCCTTTGGATTCAAGACCTCCTTGTGGAGAAGAACATCAAGACCTCCTCACGGAGAAGACCGGCTACCTTTGTATCATCCGTTGTTGACTTTGGATCTTGTATCTTCCTTTGTGTTCATGGATCCAGCGCATGTGTGATCATACTTGTTGTTTTGAGTGTTCTCTTGTGTTCCCCTTGTGATTTTCCCCTTGTTTCCCTCCTCGCATTCTTCATGATAATCGCAGGATCCGCTCCTTTCGTGAAAGATCGACAGATTAGGGTTCCTACCCTACATCATCTTGGTATCTAGAGCCACGTTGATCACGATTTCGGAGCCTCCCCCCTTGTTTTCTAGCCTGATTTTGTTGTGTTCTTCCCCAAATTCGAAAATCCCCACCAAAAATAGCCCCAAATTTTTTAGTGATTTGTTGGTTTGACAAAGTTTTGGTCGATTTGATCCATGGATTTGCTTGGTTTCAGGTGGATTTAGCATCTCCCCAATTTTCCCCATCTTTCATCCATGAAATCTCCTCAATTTTGCCCTAATCAGTGCAATATCAAGCAATCCAAGTACTCCAAGGTGTCTCCGATATGTGGTGCATGCAAAATGAGCAAACACAAAGTACACTTGGAAATACAATGGTTAGCGCACACAAAGTGTCCATCATAGAAGAATGAGTCCTTCGGCAAGATTGTTCATGACAAAGCGCATGAAGCTTATGAAGATGATATAGAATGATATGCAAAGCATTCTTAGGAGAAAAAGAATTCATTGTGCATACAAATGTATTGTGAATATGATCAATGCAACCACGATGCAAAATGATGTCATAAAGAGACGGTTTATCAATAGCATTAATATGGCAATGGATACTCAATGTGATGTGATCATGCAATTGATGGTAGGCGATAAGATCATGATGTATGAATATGCCATCAAGGTATATCACAACAAATTTGCTAAGGAAATGCACAAGCTCATATATCATGGATGACATAGAAAGACAAGACGCAACAAGGCAATCATAATATGAGTCAATCCATGCATAAGATGCAAATTTGTCATGAGTGTGAGATGTCCATCGAGCATGACATGTGAGAGCACAATCAACAAATATGGAGGTGTTGGTGTACCAATGCTCGATGTCGTGGCATGAGTGGAGGTTCGAAGGTGCATCCAATAAGTCCGAGCGCTCCTAAATGCGAAGGTCTATAGAGCCAATCTTCAATTTAGGTCCTCCATCCAATAGGTGCAACATGTAGACAAGAAGAAGGAAAAAACAATGAATGAATGACCCATCCAATGTGTGTATTTGAGGATGGCTCAAAGGGAAGGAATTCACCTTTAGGAGATTGTCGCAAATGTTGGTGTTTCACATCGTGTATGCCTTCGCATGACCAAGTTGTCGCATAACGGCACGGCCTTGTGAATCCTCCAAAATGAAAGAACATGACAAACACTCGGAAAAACAAAAGAGGTTAGCGGAAGTGCAAAACCTATCATTCGTGTGGTAAAATACCCAACAAGTGTATGCATCATGCTCATCATAAGAAAGGACAAGGGAGCATTTCATAGTATGGAGGCATATGATGCAAGAACAACCAAATACAATAGGCTCAATCAAACAAGCATGCATCACAAGTAATATGTCTGAGTCTCCAAGAGATGCAACAATTGGAGGTAAACTACAATGAACAAGATATATCATGTGAGAGGCATGAACATATATGTCATCAACCCAAGAAAGCGAGTAAGAATTGAACATGGGTGATGTGATAAAGCAAGCAATCATGGTGATCAAGTCAAGCAAGCTAGTCGTGCGAAGATGCAACGTACTAGAAGGAATCATGGCAAGCATGTCATGGGTGCAAATAGTGTGCATGAATAATTCACATGACATAGCACAAGCATGAAAGGAGGATATGAGGAAAATAGCATCAATAGCATGAGGCACATGATAAACATGGCAATAGCAACAAGGATCTCCACCAAGCATGCAAATACACATAGGAGTAGCATAATGGTGAATCATGGGTAGATGCACGCAAGGGTCACAATTGCATGGCAAAGGCATAGAAGTAAGCGTAGCATGCAAAGTGAACACGGTAAAATGAGCATGAAGCGACAAGAGGTATAGAGCCCATAGCCATGTGAGAAACAAGTGAGAGAGATGCACGTAGTCATTGTGCGAAGAGAGCGGTGGGAAGGATAGTTCACGGGATCCCAAGTCATCTTTGCTGTTAAGAGCTCGTTTTGTAAACTCTTGGGATTGAGAGGTTGACGAGTATACGTGAGTACCTACACAAAACAAAGACAAAGGAAAAATTGTGTGTGCATGGTATATGTACACATCATCCATCATGATGCACACGTGCTTGTGTTGGTTAGCACAAATAGCCAATGCTCAAATAAATGAGATGCGTGATATAGAAACATGTCATCCATTATGACAGGTTTGTTGTTATGTATAGCATAATGGATACTCAAATTGTGTAATCCATCACAAGAAATATGTAGAGCAGTGTTATTCATGGACTGCATATGCTGTACACTATCATGTGAATCATGCAAAATATGGAATGCATCAAAATCTCCTAATACGTATGAGGAAACTATGGGGGTCTCCTCACGAGCATTAGTGGAAACATCACACGGAGAATATTGACAACATCCAAAACAAAGCATATTTGGAACAATGTGATCAGAGCATGGCATAGTAGATGAATTGCGCAAATCATGTAAAGGAAGCATGGCAATATCATCACAAGAAAAATAAAAGCCAATAACACTCATCTCGTCATCTATGCCATAAGTGCAAATGGGATTGATTTTAATGGGGCTTGCATAGTTACTATGTTGAGATTGAAATGAGGCAATATGGGATATCTCACTCATAGCATATGACAAGGTTATTCGATTATCAAACATGATGTGACCAATAGAATTTTCACAAGATATCCTATGGAGCATAGCATCACAAATAGGCAAATCAACATGCTCATCATCATATTCATCATAAATAGGCAAGTCATGACATGAAGAAGTCGCACTAGCATGAAGCATGGGAATAGGTGGATCAACGTCATGCAAGCAGTCATTCGTAAAATAGTCCACTAGTGGGACAAGAGAAGCACCATCATCAATGTTACCTTTGGAGCATTGCTCATGGGTTGTAGGTGAGGTGTCGAAGACCAAGTCGTTGTCATCTTCATCTTGATGGAACCATGTGGGGGCTGCATCATCTTCCACCATGGCCATCGTTGTCTCCATTGGAGATATGGAGTCGTCGAGGATAGGCATGTCGTCATGTAGGAGACCTAACACCAAAGACGAAAACACACTCGGAGTAGAGGTTAAGTCGTTAGAAATGATAGTGTTCTCACGTACCGTGTCAACTATCTCACTCACTAAGTGTTGTGGCTCACTCACTCCCGGTATGATGCTCTCACTCATATGGTTGGTGGGGCCACACAAATGGCTCTCAACCACACATAGGATGTGTGGCATGCTCTCATGTGTGGGGCTAGTGGTGGTGACACTCATCCTCTCATATGAAATGCACTCAATGTCATATATGGTGGAGTCACTCATCTCACTCATGGGGTGGTGTCTCTCCTCACATGGCAATTGGGGCATCTCATCATATGTAGGTGTCGGAGAGATGTAGGTGCAAATGTCTCCATGCTCAATCATGTCGCTGTCGTAGCCGGGGATGAAGGAGAAAGATGGCACATCATCACTCTCCTCCAAGACCAAATATAAGGTCTCATGTGCGGTCTCGTAGCTTGACCCGGAGTATGAGTCCAATATGGACGTCGTCTTCATGTTGTTGAAGAGGTTCGTGCTTGTCTCCGTGGTCGAAGGGGATGGCCCTTGATCTGTCGGTGTTCTGGGAACGGGGGTCCCCAGACTTTCCTGCCTGTGGCCTGCGGCGTGGCTCAAGTGGGGGCCCAGCGCAGCCCATCTTCATCAGCTCAAGCTCAAGACCCTCGCGATGGGCCAAGCCTCGCGGGGCGGACGACAGAAAGCTTCCTCAGAGGCAGCCTCATCAGGAAGGCTCACGAGGAGGCGGAGAGATCAAGGCAGGGGTACCTCGCGAGGAGCCCGTGACGCAAGCCATGACGATCAAGACCAGGCGGGTGCCAGGCGGGCGCCGGCCTGCGCAGTGTCCTTGTTTCCTCTTTGGTGCAAAGGGGGCAAGCACAGGCCAAGGCGTCGGGCAAAGGTTACCATTCTGGTGCAACGAGACCAAGACCAGCAGAGCAGCAGGACGGAGGTCACCGTGGAGCCCAAGACGGCGTCATCACCGGTGCTTTTGGCAGCCGAAGACCACCTTTGGTCAGGATAACTTGTACTAGATGTTCCCCTTCAAAATGGCCAATTGTTGGCGCCCTTCCCACTCATTATTTGGGGAGAGGCCCATGGCCTCTATAAATAGAGCTAGCCACCACAGAGTAGAGAGACAAGGAAAAGACAGGGGAGAGATCTGATAGAGCCCTAGCAGAGAGAGGCGACTGAACTCACCCAAGCACTTCATCGCACCAGCTCAAGAACACCTCTCGCGAGGCTGTTCTCCCCTTGTACTATTCATCGTCAGCACCTGAGGCAATCCACCACACCACACACTGGAGTAGGGTATTACACCACAACGGTGGCCCGAACCAGTATAAACCTCGTGTCCCTTGTGTTGTTCGTTGTTTCCATCTTATATCATGCGAGGAGATTGGATGTAGATCGGTAGGGGAGAGATCTCCGTGCGCACCCCAGTATTCGAACCTCAAGGGTCTGCCGGAACCCGAAATCCGACATCTGGTGCGCCAGGTAGGGGGGCGCCGGGATCTGTCTTCCGCTGTTCGCGTGTGATCTTCCATCGTGTCCATGGCTGGCGCTCGTCGGGCTCGCGCCGAGCGCCGGGCTGCTCTCGCCACCCGCGTCGCCCAGACGGCGCCCGTCGGCGGATGCCCTCGTCGTTCTCCGTCGCCTGCCGCCAACGCCGCCACCGGCCCGGTGGGGAACGAGCAGCAGGCCTCGTCCCAGCATCCTTCGGTGCAGCGGGAGGGCCGCACCGCCACACCGTCGCTAACTCCAGCCGCTTCATCATCCCACGCCCGTCACGCCCCCACGGACGCGCACGCCGCGCTGCTACTGGCAAGAGAGCTCTTGCACTACCGCCCTGTCGACGACCTCTACGAGGACTGGCTTGCCCGCATCACCGAGCTTGTTAGCGCTACAGGGGCTCCCCCTTACCGTCCCTCTCACTGCCTCACCCACCATTCCGCGCAGGAGGCGGGGATCAGGAGGTGCCTCCACCACCTCCTCCCCAAGAAGGCGCCCTGGCTCCAAGGCGTGTAGCCCCAGGGCGAGACCCTCCGCGTCCGGTGCTTGCACAGAAAGAAAGGAGCTACCAAGAGATCCCTCGTCCCCAAGAAGGTGCTCGCGCGCTCCCAGCGCCGGCGCGCCAAGATCGCATCCCTGCACCCCCACGCCAAGAGCCCGCGCTCCTCCAAGCGGCGGCGCGCGGTAATCCCCAGGAACAAGCCCAGCACTAGGAAAAGGCACTGATGGCCATAGCAGGCTGCCGCGCCCTCACCCCCGAGCTACGCGGCGTCGCATGGCCAGGCAAGTTCAAGCCTGACCTGCCCCCTTGCTACAATGGCACGGCGGACCCCGCGGAGTTCCTACAGCTCTACGAGCTATGCATCGAAGCCGCCAACGGAGACGAAAGGGTCATGGCGAACTGGTTTCCCATGGCGCTCAAGGACGGGGCCCACACCTGGCTCCTGAACCTGGCTCCTGGCACGATCTCCTCCTGGGACGAGATGCGCACTGGCTTCATGGCCAACTTCCAGGGCACTTGTGACCGGCCCCCGGCCGTGAGCGATCTGTGCCGCATCAAGCGGCAGCAAGGGGAAACCCTACAGAAATACATCCAGCGCTTCAACAGCGCTCGCCTCAAGATCCCTAAGGTGACTGAAGAATCCATCATCTCGGCCTTCTCCGATGGCGTACGCGACATCAAGATGAAGGAGGAGCTAGCAATCCATGAAGACCTGTGCACATCCCTGGAGCTGTTCAACTTGGCGACCAAATGCACCAGGGCTGAGGAAGGGCACCTTTCCCTCCTCGAACTCCCGGCTGCCGACCCATAAGAGAAGAAGCCCAAGGCCAAGGACATGAAGCGCAAGGGGGCTGCCGTGCTTGCATCAGAACCGGACACCAAGCGAGGCAGGGATCAGCCTAAGTCATCCAAGGGCAGCCGGTACTGCATGTACCACGACCTCCACACCCACAAGACCAACGAATGTCAAGAGCTCAGGGCCGTGAGAGATGGACGTGTCGGCCGACGCCCCAAGCGCAATGACAGGGGCTATGGCCGAGGAGGAGTAAGAGGTGGCGGACGATGGGAAGACCGTGGCCCTCGCCAAGGGTGGCGTGATCGACCTCGCGAAGATCGCTGGCAGGACCAGCCTCACGAGGAAGGCTGGAGAGATCAGCCTCGGAGGATCGCCCGCGCGGCAACGTAGGCCTTCCTCCTCTGCCGCCACCGTCAAGGAGGAACGAAAGCCAACATCAAGACGAGGGGGCTGGGGGCTTCCAGGAGCCATGCGCAATCGCTTGCATCTTGGGTGGCGCACAGGCCCCAGCCTCACAGCGCATCTTCAAGCAGTTTGCTTGCGAGGTGAATGCAGTCCTCCCCAAGCGTGAGGCCATGCGCCCTCTCAGGTGGTCTACGTGCGCTATCACATTCAGCTCAGTGGAGAAGCTCAAGTGCGCGGCAACGGCTGGAGTCCTCCCGATGCTTTTCTCCCCAGTCATCAGCAATGTGCATGTCACCAGGACCCTCATTGACGGCGGAGCAGGTCTCAATGTCCTGTCCGTCGAGACATTCGACAATCTCCAAGTGGCGTACGATCAGCTTCAGCCGACCAAGCCCTTCTCAGGAGTCACTGATGGTTCCACTGTTCCAATAGGGCAGGTTCGCCTTCCAGTCACCTTCGGGCAGCGCAACAACTACCGCATCGAGCTCATCGACTTCGACGTCGCCCACATCTGTCTGCCATACAACGCCATCCTTGGGTACCCAGCCCTGGCCAAGTTCATGGCAGTGACTCACCATGGATACAATGTCCTCAAGATGCCAGGAAGCGGTGGAGTCATCAACGTACCCTATGAAGAAAGGGACGCAGTGTGCTCACTTGAGTGCACGTTCCAAGCTGCAGCAATCGAAGACCCGGACCACAGGAACGGAAGACTTCCCGAGGCGACCCTTAAGAAGAAGAAGGTTTCGCCTGGCCCAAGCCATAAGGAGGCAGGCGCCTCCGGAGGTGTTGCATCAGGATCTGCGCCCAATAAGGGAGCGCCACCCTCTCTCGCATAGGAAGACGTGCCCGGTGCCCTCCTCAGGCAGGGCTCGGGGGCTCTTTCTTGGAGAGCCACCGACTTTGCCAAGGTCACGAGGGAGGCGCTCGGGCACCACTTGGAGGGGTGCTTCCAGGCACGTTTCCCTCAGGAAGGTACAAGGCAAGGAAGACCAAACCCTCAGGAGTTCATCGCAAGAAACACCCAGGAGCTACAGGAGTTGAGACTCATGCGCGGCAGCCGCCGCTTGCCCACCGTAGCCCCACATCCAGGCGAGGATGGTGGGCTGCGCGTCTTCGTTGCCGTGCCAAGGCTCAACCGAGCCACGTCACAGGTGTGCCTCTGGCCTTCACACATGGGGCGTTGCGAGGGTCCACCTCATAGCTACGTTCGCATGCCTTTTGGCCTGCCGAACGCGGTCGCCGCTCATCAGCACCTGCTGTAACACCCTCGATGCGACTATAGCTCCCACGTGTCGAGCCACGACTTATTGACATGATCGCATTGAAGGCATATGTCGCAAATAAGGTAATCTTTACAACATCCCATGTAATATAATAATAAAGGGGAGATAACATAGTTGGCTTACACTCGCCACGTCAATCAAGGTATATAAATAACATTACGTCATCCAAACACTCATGGCCCGACTACGGCGTCAAAATAAAAGATAACCCAACATGCGACACGGTCCCGATCACCCCCAACTGGGCACCACTACTGATCATCAGGAAAGGAAACATAGTATCGTTGAGAGTCCTCGTCGAACTCCCACTTGAGCTCAAGCGCGTCACCTGGAGCGGCATCATCAGGCCCTGCATCTGGCGTAATAGTAATCTGTGAGCCACAAGGAGTCAGCAATCTCGCACCCTTGCGATCAAGACTATTTAAGCTTATAGGTAAGGCAAGGTAAAAATATATGTGGAGCTGCAGCAAGCGACTAGCATATATGGTGGCTATCCTGTTCGCAAGAGAGAGCGAGAAGAGGAGGAAAAGCGCGAGCGAGAAACTAGAGAGCAACCTGCGCAAACAATACTCCAACACCGTGTCCACTTCCCGGACTCCGCCGAGAAGAGGCCATCACGGTAACACACGCGGTTGATGCATTTTAATTAAGTTAAGGTTCAAGTTATCTACAACCGGACATTAACAAATTCCCATCTGCCCATAACCGCGGGCACGGCTTTCGAAAGTTCAAATCCCTGTAGGGGAGTCCCAACTTAGCCCATGACAAGCTCTCACAGTCAACGAAGGAATAGACCTCCTCCCGAGACGTTCCGATCAGGCTCGGTACCTCGGTTCTTCAAGACACTTCGACAGGTTAAAACAAGACCAGCAACACCGCCCGAATGTGCCGACAAATCTGGATAGGAGCTGCACATATCTCTTTCTCAGGGCACACTCAGATTACCTTAGGTACGGGTAGGCCAGCCCAGAGTTGCCCCTGGTGGCCACCGGCAGCTGACAGGTGGACCAACACTCAGAGGAGCACTAGCCCCGGGGGGGGGGGTTTAATAAGATGACCCTCGGGCTCCGGAAACCCAAGGGAAAAAGAGGCTAGGTGGCAAATGGTAAAACCAAGGTTGGGCATTGCTGGAAAAGCTTTAACCAAGGTGAACTATCAAGGGGTTCCCATTATAACCCAACCGCGTAAAGAACGCAAAATCCGGGAACATAACACCGATATGACGGAAACTAGGGCGGCAAGAGTGGAACAAAGAACTAGGCGAGAGGCTGAGCCTTCCACCCTTTACCAAGTATATAGATGCATTAAGATAACAAGATAATATAATGATATCCCAACAAGTAAATAAAAGTTCCAACAAGGAACAGCCTCCAATCTTCACCTGCAACTAGCAACGCTATAAGAGGGGCTGAGCAAAGCGGTAACATAGCCAATCAACGGTTTGCTAGGACATGGTGGGTTAGAGGTTTGACATGGCAATTTGGGAGGCTTGAAAGCAAGTGGTAGGCATCGTAGCAATGGCATATCAAAAGAGCGAGCATCTAGCAAAGCAAAGATAGTAGTGATTTCGAGGGTATGATCATCTTGCCTGCAAAGTTGTCAGAGTTGACTGGATCATCGAAAGCAAACTCAACGGGCTCCTCGTTAGCGAACTCGTCTCCCAGATCTACCCAAACAAGACTAACAAGCAACAAGGACACAATCAACCACGTGCAAAGCTCAAACAACATGATGCAGAGATGATATGCTATGCGGGATGCGATGCGGGATGCATATGCGAGATTTGACAAGGAATGCATGAATCTGGCCTCAACTTGGAAATCCAAGTGTGCCACTGGAAAGATGAGATGAAATTGCTTGGAAACGATATAAAGAACACCGGAATCGGAGTTACGGTTTGGAAATGGCAAGAGATTCAAATATGACACCGGTCTGCGATTTACAGAAAGTAACCATCTAAATGCAATGAGATGAACATGCTACAGCACCCAAACATGACAACAGAATACATGGCAGGGATGCATTCAAGATGCTTAACAAAAGTCTAGCACTGAGCTACGGCCATATCATCCACTAACAGGTTCAAACAAGCATGGCAAAAATGCATATGGCAAACAGATTTCAGACTTAGTGAAATTAACACTTGTCTGGAATTTCAGATCAGGTAGCACTCTTCGGAGCAACAAAACTACATGCTACAGGACCTGAACATGGCAAAGTAAAGCATGGCATGGAGCTACTCAAAGAGCTTAACAAAAGTCCCTTAGTGACCTTGAGCCAAAAGGGATCAGAAAATACAATTGCAAGCATGTGAACATGGCAAAAACATAATCAGATCACATATATCAAGTAGGCATGTTTACGAGCTCGATGCACTCACTACGGAGCAAGTAATGACAATCTAAGCATACACCCATCAAGAATACACAAAATGCAAGCTAGACATGGCAAGAACAATAGCATAGCATGCACGGATCAATTACAACATCATCGGCAAAATCGTTAACAAGTAGACAATCTGCCCACATTTATGAAGTAGCAAAAGTAGAGCTTGATTGACTCAAGTTAGGGTGCTCCATAATTGCAAACAAAGACATGGATGTATAGAGCACTACAAGATTAACAAATCATCCTTACTGATCATTCTCAAAAGAGGCATGGATCACTAGGAAACAACATGAACATATGGCCATATGAGATAAACAGCTCAAGGACTTAGTGGAATTGCTAAGTCCCGGAAATCAGAATTACCAAGTGCCTCACTTGGCAAGCTTGTGCTAGTCACCACACACATCACAAAAATACATGGGTTGCACCTCTGGAAAGATGGCAAAACCCTTACCAAACCATATGTAGAGCTCATGGGCATATCATGCACACAATAATCATGGCAAAAATGACAAATATGCAAATGGAGTAGTAGATCTGACAATTATCTCAAGTAGCCCTCTTCTAACAGAATTTCAGGCTTCAAGATGAACTCAAATGAAAATGATGCAATGGAATGAAATTATGTACTCTCTGAGATGAACATTCCGATATGCTATATGCCCAAATCGGAGCTACGGATGCAAAGTTATGATGCGATGAACAGGAGCACATGGATTAGGGTTTCGGGCAAAAAGTCAATCGAACGAGAAAATATCCCAGATCCAGATTTGCACGCCGATCGAGGTTCACCGGAGGGAGCACTATAGATGGCCGGAGAAGGTGCCGGAGCTCGAAGGAGGAGGGGCCCGAGGTCCTTCTGGGCCGGATCTCGCCGGATCCGGTCACCGGCGAGTCGGGGAGGCGCGGAGACGTCGGAGGAGGCGGCGGAGCCGGGTCGGGAGGCGGCACGGCGGCCTGCATTGCGGTCCGCGGCAGCGCGGCGCGGTGACGGCGGCGCGGCGGAGGCGAGGCGCAGGCGGCGGGGTCGGGCGCGGGAGGCGCGGGCACAAGCGGCGGGGGCGAGCCGATGGGCTTCGGGGGCCCCGGCCGGGCCGAGCGGGCCGGCGGGACAGAGGCGGCGACGTGGGTGCAGTTCGGCAATGTGGCGGCGCGCGATTCGCGGCGGCGGTGATGTCCGGCGCGTCCGGACGTTGTCCGGCGCGCAGAGAGACGGGGAGCTAGGGTAGGGTAGGAATGGATCCGGGATTTTCGGGGGAGATGCATATTTATACATAAAGGGAGCTAGGAGAGTCCAAATGAGGTGTGGTTTTTGGCCACGCGATCGTGATCGAACGCTCTAGATGATGGAGCAGGTTTTGGTGGGTTTTGGGTCAAATTGGAGGGGTGTTGGGCTGCAACACACACAAGGCCTTTTCGGTCCCTTGGTTAACCGTTGGAGTATCAAACGAAGTCCAAATGATACGAAACTTGACAGGCGGTCTACCGGTAGTAAACCAAGGCCGCTTGGCAAGTCTCGGTCCAATCCGGAAATGTTTAATCCCCACACACGAAAAATAGTTAGAAATTACCACCGGAGGAGAACGAAGCGCTGGAATGCAAAATGGACAACGGGCAAAATGCTCGGATGCATGAGACGAACACGTATGCAAATGCAATGCACATGATGACATGATATGGGATGCATGACAACGACAACAACACATGGAGACAAAGACCCGAACCCGAGAAAATAAAATAACTTAAGGCCGGAAACGGCAAGAGTTGGAGTACAAATTGGGTAAGTTACATCCGGGGTGTTACACCTGCTGAGGAGCATTCTGGCGGCCGAGGAGGTCAGGCATTGCGCGGTCCTGGCGGAGAAGGAGATGGCCCTCGGAGACCCACCAGTCCGCCCGGAGCCTCCTGAGGCTCCTGGCCTGGGGGCTCGTCAGGGTCGACGTCTTCATCGTGCATCGCCCGCTTCTTCAACATCACTTCATCTTCAATGGCACTAGGTGACATCTTTCTAAGTTCCGTTTTTAGCTGGGAGCACCCACAGGGCCGCATCATTCCCAGGTCATGTGGTTCCGTCCCTGCGGCATGTATCCGTTTTGCTTATGCTCTTTACATACCTTGTTGGGGGCGCCCCTCGGGCTGCATCATCCCTGTTGGGGATATTACTACTAGGCATAAACCGGCCTACCTGGGCCGGATTAACTCCATCAGTAGTTCAAAGGTGTTAAAGCCCAAAGAGGCAGATAAAGGCCTAGGGCCCGTAGTCGGTTTACAACCTATAGCCGTACATCAGCTTTGTGCATATACTTGTAATATAAGTTAGGAACAAGGAGAGACCAACCCGGATACGAGTATGAACCGGTGTTGGGACTCTCTGAACCGGCAGGCGTCACCCATGTATATAAGGGGACGACCCGACGGCGGTTCAGGGACAACAGACAACAATTCGAGACATAGGCGAAGCTTATTTGCTCCCTAGTCATTGAAACACCCATCAATTCCATCACAACTAGAGGTAGGCTTTACCTTCATTGAAGGGGCCGAACTAGTATAAACTCTCTTGCGTTCTTGCGTCCGCTTTAACCCCTTGAAGCTAACCCGTAGCGATGGCTCCACGACTAAGTCCTTTCAATAGGACATCTGTCGTGACAAAACCACGACAATTGGCGCCCACCGTGGGGCTATCGCATGATGGTTTCCAGTTCTTGGAGGGCCGCTTTGAAGGACTCGAGGGCTATGCGGTAGGCCGGATGACTAAGAGTCGTCGCGGCAAACTCTACATCGACGACGCAGGCTGGGGCCCCGAGGCCGGCTCAATTGAGTACGTGTACCGGGTCCCCTTTGGTAGCATTCATGTCTTCATTGGCAAGATCGATGAAGCGGGCCCTGAGCCGTACATCTGCACCGACCTCATCGAGACGGCTCAGCGTACGCGATCCGCCCGAGTTAAACCGGCCATGAAGCGTGCCTTCGTGGGAATGATCCATGGAGGGAGTTATGAGGATGGATCGGAGCTTCGCGGGGCGACTGCCATTCGTTCCGGTGACGAATCTTCGACCGGAGAAACCGAATCTCTTTATCAGCTACAAGATGGCCGGATTGGGAGCTGTTCTGATGGCGACAGTATTCCGGACCCCTCTGATCTGCCCAACCGGGTTGGAATATTCATGGCCGGAACACAAGCAGCGCTTCACTCTTCGACAGCTGTGGCAACGATTTCTGGTTCAGCACCAGCAACGGCCGCCGGGGCAGGAGTCCCTGTGCGCCCGCCGGCTCAGGTTCTATCAGAGCTATTTGATGCGTTGGTTGTGCTTATGGCGGAAATTAATCCGCCAGATCAGGACGTTCACAATACGGAGATTGCAAAGATAAAGGAACAGATCACCCAGGCCAAGGCGGATCTGGCGGCTGAGGACACCAGGATGGCCGTAGAGCGGGCTGCTTTAGACGCACAGGCCTACAGGCTTATGTTAGACCAGAGCGCATCACATGAAGTCATGAGAAGGAAGCATCGATCCCGCTTGCCTCCGGTTTTTTAGGCCAGAGACCTTTTCAACACTCCAGGGCCAAGAGCCGGCAATCCGCTGGAGGGGAACCGGGCAGAAGCCCCTGGGCCCGGTGCACCGGTTCAGCCTCGTCAGATCAACCCGCCTCGTCAAAACACCGTTATACCTCGGGATGCTTTAACACCTCCAGGTCACTACTCCAACCCAATGGACAATCTTGTTGCCGCTGCTGCACGACTAGAGGCCATTCCAGTTGAAGGTGACTCGCCGCAAGCAGTAGAGACGCGACGGGTCAAGGAACTTCTGAGGACAGCTTTGGCCCAATAGGAAGCGTACTCGTATAGCCGCGGCCGAATCCACTCGACCCCCCGTCCGAGTCGGAGCTATAGCAGACATATGGATGAACCAGCAGTATCGAGTAATGAACGACGTGGAGCACCCCGTGGAAACAACCCAAACCGCCTGAACTATTTGCTAAACCAGCCCTGTCCAAAACATGGTACGAAGGAGGAGCCAGCGAACCACCTTTGGAAGGATTGTTTTATTATGCAGAAGTTCAAGAATTCTAATAATTTCCGGTATGATCATGGATCTGGCGGCGGCTCAGGATCTGGGCCGGGTTATGGTGGAGGAAGTTCCGGTTCAGGATTTAATGGTAATCCGGGCGGGCATAAAGGTCAAAATAGTCAGAACAACCAGGGTGGTCACAACCAACAGCAGCAACAGTCAGGTTACCAAAGCAACCCAAAGAAGTTGAGTAGTGGGCTGTACCATGTCTTTACCACTAGCTTGGACAAGCGAGACCGGAAGGTTCAGAGGCGGGCAGTCAACTCTGTTGAACCGGCCACACCCCGTTATCTACATTGGTCTAAACAACCAATCATATGGAGCAGAGAGGATCACCCACTCCAGGTCGATAATCCGGGTCAGTTGGCTCTGGTGGTGGCGCCTCAGATGGGAGGTTATAAGTTCACTAAAGTGCTCATGGATGGAGGGAGCAGCATTAACATCCTATACTATGAGACCTTCCGCCGTATGGGACTTACAGATAAGAATCTCAAACCGTCCAATACAGTATTCCACGGTGTAGTGCCTGGCAGATCAGCATATCCCGTTGGTAAGATAGCTCTTGAAGTGGCCTTTGGGGATGATCATGATTCCAGGTCGGAGACATTAACGTTTGAAGTGGTGAAAATCCAAAGTCCATATCATGCCCTGTTTGGGCGTCCAGCATACGCCAAGTTTATGGCTCGGCCCTGTTATGTGTATTTGCAGCTCAAGATGCCGGGTCACAAGGGGACAATAACGGTTCACGGAAGCCACAAAATCGCTTTGAAATGCGAGGAAGGAGATGTGGCTTATGCAAAGTCGGTTTGTGCCACCGAGGAGTTGAAGTACTATAAAGACAATGTTGATCCGGCGGACATGACTCCGTTGAAGAAGCCAACTACGGAGCATGATCTGGCCCTAAAGTTCAAATCGGCAGCAGAAACTAAGCTTGTTGACTTCGTACCTGGCGATTCATCCAAGCAGTTCAACATTAGTGACAACTTGGATCCGAAATAGGAAAGCGCGCTCATCGAGTTCATCCGTGAGAATCGGGACATTTTCGCATGGAAGCCCTCTGACATGCCAGGTGTACCGAGGCAACTCGTTGAGCACACACTTAATGTGGATCCTAAATATAAACCGGTGAAACAGTTCCGCCGCCGGTTTAACGAAGAAAGACACAAGGCGATTGGGGAAGAGGTAGCCAGGTCTTAGCAGCTGGTTTTATTGTTGAAGTTTTTCACCCTGAATGGCTTGACAATCCGGTGCTAGTCCTTAAGAAAAACGGCACCTGGCGTATGTGTGTGGATTACACAGATCTTAATAAAGCTTGTCCATCAGATCCTTTTGCCCTCCCCCGTATTGATCAAATCATTGATGCTACGGTGGGTTGTGAGCGTTTAAGTTTTTTGGATGCATATTCTAGTTATCATCAGATCAAAACAGCAGTTAAGTACCAGGAGAAGACGGCATTCATAACTCCCTTTGGAGCCTTCTGCTACGTATCTATGCCCTTTGGGCTCAAAAGTGCCCAGGCAACTTATCAACGGTGTGTACAAAATTGTCTTCACAAGCAGATTGGCCGTAATGTACATGCTTACGTGGATGATATCGTGGTTAAATCCCGGGAGAAGGAGACTCTGGTTGACGATTTGAAGGAAACCTTTGATAACCTAAGGACGTACAAGATGATGCTTAATCCGGACAAGTGTGTCTTTGGTGTACCGGCGGGCAAGTTATTGGGCTTTCTGGTGTCCAACAGGGGAATTGAGGCTAATCCGGAGAAGATCACAGCCATCACCTCCCTGGCTAAACCGAAGTGTATCAATGATGTTCAACGCCTGGTAGGCCGGATTGCCGCGTTAAGCCGGTTTATCAGCCGCCTGGGTGAGAAGGCGATCCCTTTGTATCAGATGTTGAAGAAGACGGATCAGTTCGTCTGGAGTTCTGCTGCTGATGAAGCATTTGAGGACTTAAAGCGGCAATTGGCCAATCCGCCTGTGCTCGCCGCTCCCATGGACAAGGAGCTGTTACTGTTATATGTTGCTGCTAATGCTCGGGTGGTCAGCATAGCTATTGTGGTGGAAAGAAAGGAGGCAAGTAAAGAGCATCCGGTTCAATGTCTGGTCTATTATATCAGTGAGGTGCTCATTAAGTCCAAGCAAAGGTATCCGCATTGGCAGAAGCTGGTGTACGGAGTTTTTATGGCAAGCCGAAAGCTTAAGCAATACTTCCAAGGGCACCCAATTACGGTGGTCAGTTCTGCTCCTTTGGGAGTTATCATCCAGAACCGGGAAGCAACTGGCCGGATTGCAAAGTGGGCTATAGAGCTGGGGCCATACGGTTTGAAATATGTGCCTCGGACAGCGGTTAAGTCTCAAGCACTTGTTGACTTCATCAATGATTGGACGGAAATGCAAGCACCTGAAGAAAAGCCGGATCATACGTATTGGACCATCCATTTTAACGGATCCAGGCAGTTGGAAGGCTCGGGGGCTGGAGTCGTATTAACTTCCCCACGAGGTGATAAGTTTTGTTATGTTCTCCGTTCAATCTTCCCTTGTACTAACAATGCAGCTGAGTATGAAGCCTTTCTCCATGGTCTTCGGATGGCTAAGGAGATGAATCTAAGTCGAGTTAAGTGCTTCGGTGATTCGGACCTTGTGGCTCAGCAAGTGTCCGGCACTTGGGACTCCAAGGACCCACTCATGGCAGCATATCGTCATGAGGTGGATATTGTTGCAGGTTATTTCAGAGGCTATCAGGTGGACCACGTGGACCGGCGGAAAAATGAAGCGGCGGACGCTTTAAGCCGGCTGGGCTCTCAGCGCAAACCGGTCCCACCCAATGTTTTTCTGGATGTGCTGCACAACCCGTCGGTGAAGATCCCTGGTGAAGAGGATTTGGCCATTCCTGATCCGGAGGCTCAATTGGTGGCGGTTCTTCATGTTGTTCCAGATTGTACGCTTCCTTATCTGGCATACAAGAACCAGGGCGAGTTGCCAGAAGATGAGATTCTGGCCCGACAGATAATCCGGCGATCCAAGTCCATGGCTGTCATCAATGGTGAGTTGCATCATTGCAGTGTATCAGGAGCTTTTCAACGTTGCGTGTCTCCTGAAGAAGGCCGTGAAATTTTGTGGGAGATCCACGAAGGAGATTGTGGGCACCACGCCGGTTCAAAGTCTCTGGTGGCTAAAGCGTTTCGCCATGGTTTCTATTGGTTAACTGCTCATGCTGATGCGAAGGATCTGGTCAGACGATGTGATGGTTTCCAAAAGTTTTCAAGACGCGCTCATGTACCGGTCAAGAATTGAGGATGATTCTAATTACTTGTCCGTTTGCGACTTGGGGGCTGGATATGGTTGGGCCTTTCAAAAGGTCCAAAGATAAGAAGACCCACCTCCTGGTGGCAGTGGACAAGTTTACAAAGTGGGTGGAGGCAGAACCTGTTAGCAAGTGTGATGCGGCCACGGCACTTCAGTTCATCAAAAAGGTGATTTTCCAGTTTGGCTTTCCACACAGTATTATCACAGATAATGCTACCACTTTATCCAAGGGTGTTATGAAGGAGTTCTATGAACGGGAGCACATCCGGCTCGACGTTTCATCAGTGGCACATCCACAGTCCAATGGTCAAGCAGAAAGAGCTAATCAAGAGATCTTGAGAGGCATCAAGCCCCGGCTCATGGTTCCTTTGCAGAGAACGCCGGGTTGTTGGGTAGAAGAATTACCATCTGTGTTATGGAGCATCAATACAACACCCAATAGATCAACATGATACACACCGTTCTTCATGGTTTATGGAGCAGAGGCGGTTCTCCCCAGTGATATCCGTCATGACTCACCTCGTGTCACGGCTTATGTTGAAGTGGACAACGAGACAGCACGGCAAGATGCTTTGGACCGGTTGGATGAAGAGCGTGACATCGCGGCCGCCCGGTCGGCGATTTACCAGCAGGATCTTCGTCGTTATCACAGTCGCCGAGTCAGAACCAGAGCCTTCCAGGAAGGAGATTTGGTGCTTCGGCTCATCCAAGATCAGACTGGTATGCATAAGCTATCCCCACATTGGGAGGGGCCTTTCGTGGTTAGCAAGAATCTGCACAACGGGTCGTACTATCTGATCGATATTCGAGAGCATAAGGACTCACATGCATCAACATGCCCTGGAAAATAGCTCATCTTCGGCCTTACTATACCTGAGTCATTGCCTATACTTATGTACATACAATGTATATATTATGATTAAGTATAATAAACCGGAACCTCAGCTAAAGCGGGGTATCTGTTCTTTTACATCTTGTGAGGTTACACGGAGTTGCTCTAAAAACGGCCTCCGGTTTACCCCGTGAGTTCACTTTGCTAAAAGCATCGTGTTATATCACTTGGAGGATTGGTCGTGTCCGAACCAATACCATGCCTCTTGATAGGCGAAAGCCACCAGATCACTTGGGGACTTGGTCATGTCTGAACCAGTCATGCCTCTTGATCGGCCTAAGGCCACAGAATCACTTGGGGGCTTGGTCGAACCCGAACCATGACCACGCCATTTGGTCGGCATAAATGCCACAAGAATCACTTGGGGACCTGGCTAACTAGAACCATAGTTACACCTAACGGGAGCTTGGTCGTGTTTAGCCATGGTTACGCCATTTGATTAGCTTAAATAAATCTTTTTGGGAAAACGTTTTTGTCATTGCTTTTGCTTCATACTTTTCTTTGAAGGTTTTTTTTTGCTTTTTATTGTGTTCTTTAAACCGACAAAGTTTTTAACCAATCAGTTGACGGAACATAGTTCACGTCAATCTGGAGACTATTTGTCCGGTTTGATCCTTGTTCTTAACATCCTCTTATGGAGTAACACGGTGTTTATTATAACCCAGCATGGTTTACATGGTAAACCAGCATCATATATATATACAGGAGCTGTTATCTCCTCCAACAGTATGGGTTTGCAAAACTCCGCTTCAAGATTGGCCAAGCCAACTTCATGCTCAATGACGGCAGGTATTATGTATCTCGAAATTTGGTCATACTTAAAATTTTGTTTTGATTTCATATATGCAGACATCATATTCCGCCTGACGGTACAACCGCGGTGGCACTTGACGAATTTTTCATTTCAAAAAGTATTTTGGAAAGTTCATTGCCCCAGGAAGAACAAATTGTGCACGAAGGCATATCAATATCAAAGGTATCAGCTAGCCTATTACAAGGCAACATAGTGCCCATAATAATATAATTATTTTCACGAAGAAGAGGCTGTTTTAAACCGGCGTCCGGTTCAAGCTTGGTCACCAGCCTGGCCTGATGGTTGTGGGTCGTCCTGCGCCGCTTCAGCCTCCGTATCCCTACCCAGTGGCTGGAAAATCCACAGTTGTCCAGTCGATTCCCATTAATGCTTGAAAAATAGCTTCATCATGGATCAGCAAGGATGGGTCAATATCGGGAGCGTAAGTATGCTTACGGATTGGAGGAATCAGATTTTCTGATTCATGGATTGGCGCAGCTATTCGCTTGTTCTGACTGTCATATTGCGCTTGATAACGAGACAAGTATGCTTCCTTAGCCAACTGACAAGCTAGTGGACGCACCTCCTGGTTTATCGCTCGCAGATCGGCTTCACCGAATTCTGATCCGTCTTCCTTCAAGCTGGGATAGCCCTGAGCCGCTTCAACAGGATCAAAATCCGGCACCCAGTCTTTTGCCCGGATTAAAGCATTGATTGCGCCGGTTCGAGCAGCAGATTTCTTTAGCTCTTCAATCCGGGCAGGAAGCACTGACAGTTTCATCAGAGTATCTTGAATCAAAGTAGGCACCGGTTTGTTATGAGAGGCGGTACAGATGATCCGCTGGGCACCAGTATACAATTGTTCAACCAATGTATAGGCGGCTTTTAGCTTCTTCCATACATCTGACCCCAAGTGACCAATGCGTGTCCCTGAAATACCATAAAGGGTTAATAAACCGGCGACTTTGTCAGAAGGTAGAGCCAATTCAGTAGGAAAACTGGCTTACCAAAGATAGCAGCAGTCATGGCATGCATGTGCCGCTTTATGCTGGTCAGTTCATCTGCCAATGGTTTTAGTGCAGCCTCAGCATCCTCTGCTCGTTTGATCAAAGCGGATTTCTAAGTGGCCCAGTCCGCCCGTTTCTTTTTGAAGTTTTCCTTAAGTTGTTCCATGGCGCTTAAAGCACTGGCCAATTCCTCTTTTGCTTTGGAGGTTTCAGCTTGTTGGGTTTTTAGGGCTTCTTGAAGATCGATGACTTGGTTCCCTTTCGTCTTTAGCTCCGCCTGCATGCATACAGATATATGCTTCAGCAAATTGGTAGAAGGATTGAAGTGCCAACCACATAACAAGTTATGTGCTTAACACTTGGGGGCTAATGCATATTCGATCTTCATCTTTCAATTGTTTACAAAGTCCCAAGCTCAATACAAGTATTCAACTTAGCACTTGGGGGCTAATGCATATTCGATCTTCATCTTTCAATTGTTTACAAAGTCCCAAGCTCAATACAAGTATTCAACTTGGCACTTGGGGGCTAATGGCTATTTGATCATATGTATTCTGATGCGGCAGTTCCATTTACTTCAAGTACCGGTTTAACTACGCTAAGTTGAACCGGCCCTTGGGGACTACATCAGCAAATTTCAAAGTATCATGATTCATAGTATTAAGTCCCGGTTTGAAAGAATATTTCAAATCGGCCCTTAGGGGCTTCGAGAGGCAACAAGAATGAAAGCATACAAGCAAGAAGGAGCATATGGAAGTTACCTCATATTTATCCTTCATCATATTAACCAGACCGACTTCATAGTCATGGCTGGTATACAGCCGATTCAGATAGCCGGAATGGATATCTCGGGCGTTCAGAGCAGCGTAAGCCGTCAGATCAGCATTCCACTTGCCTTTGCCAAAAGCAGCTAATTCCTCCTTGGCAGAATGTTTGTATAAAGCGACAAGGTTGCTTGGCTCAGTATGGCCAGTGCCAGTAATGACAACTTCATCATCATTTGTACCGCCGGTTTGCACTGGAGCTGTTGGCTTGTCAGTAGGTTTTGCGAGACCGGTGGAGCTTTCAACCCGGAGGGAACCTGTGGGCTGATGGATAGGACCTGATGTATCAGTAGGTCTTTCCTTAGCAGTAAGATCATCATCTGGCTGCGGTGGATCATTGGGAATATCCTCAGGAATAGCCGCTTCAAGATTGGGTGTTGTGCCTGGTTCAAGAATGACATCTTCTTCGTCAGCTTTATCCAGGCGGGCCTTCTTGCTCGGCCTAGGTTTGGCCCTGAGAAAATATAACAAAGTAAAATACAGCATATGTTCTAAGGCAATATACTGCAAACATCACAATAAATATAGCTTACCCAAGCACCGTTTTGAGCGGTGGGAGCTGAGTAGCCGACGACTCGCCAAAAGATGAGTGGGAAATAGCCTGATAATTGGAGTCAGATGGATTAAGAGGTTGACGAAAGCAGCCCGCTTTAGGACAAGTACTGACAAGCGAATTAGAGACCTCCGAATGACGTTTCCTAACCGGACTGTTCGGTAAACCGGCCGAGGTAACTACCTGACCGCTGTGCCGGGTGGTGCGGTGAGCTTCGTGTTGTTGAGTCTTCATAAGAAGTTTAGGATCCAAATAAGCAAGAGGATGAGAAAATTTAACTTTCCGGTTTGCCTGACGGATTTTTTGTGAAGGCAAAGTTTCTGAATCAGAAGAGAGAATAATTACCTCTGCAACATCCGCATGGCTGGCTTCGGCATCATCCTGACAAATATCATCATCAATAAGATGTATGAAAAATAAACCAAGTGAGTCAAGCTCTACCTCAAAGTCCGGATTATCCACCTCGTCATCAGGGGACGGATTAGAAGATGCAGTGGTTCTTTTCCGGTGGGTAGTCTTCTTCACAACTTTAGTTTTTTGCCGGGTTGCCCTTTCCGGTTTATCTGTTTTCTCTGGTTTCTCCTGCGGCAGCTTTTTGCTCCAAAACGGGTCATCACCCTGGTTATGCAGACACTGATGTTAGAAACAATGGCCAGACATATCGATAACAGATTCAGCAAAGAGAAAAATCAAAGTCTTACAGCTGGCGGTTTGTTGGTGGCGCAGAAGGGAAGCAGGCCGGTTCTAGTGCAGATGTGCTCCGGTTCATTCAGTATCTTACGCACATCCTCCGTGATTTCTTCACCGGACAGCTGGAGTCTTGAATGTCGCAGTGCGTCATCCACACTATCAGTATATTCGCACATCAAACCGGAGCACTGACTAAGGGGCAGTATGCTCCATGATATCCAACAGCGAGCAAGGTCAACCCCTGTTAAACCGTTGGCCATAAAGGCTCTGAGCTTTGATAGCTGGGGAGCATATTTTCTTCTCTCCTGGGCAGTCAATCGTCGAGGAAAAGGATGGGTATTGCTGAGCCGCTCCGGACGAAAACCAGGCAAGGGATTCTCACCAGCAGGGGAGGTATCTTTGCAGTAGAACCATGTCTGATTCCACTCCTTGGGGTGACTGTGCAGCTTGGTGTGAGGGTATGTGACCTCTTTCCTTTTTTGAATCGCCATGCCACCCAACTCCGTATTAGAGCCATCAGTAAACTCAGTACAGCGGTTTAGGTGGAAAAGATCTCTGAATAATTCCACCGTGGGCTCCTCTTGAAAGAACACCTCATAGAGCACTTGGAAGTGGCACATATTTGTAACAGAGTTGGGGCCAGTGTCTTGCGGATGGAGTTGGAAATCAGCTAGAACATCCCGGAAAAATTTAGAACCGGGCGGTTTAAAACCCCGGGCTAAGTGGTCTACGAAGACAACAACCTCTCCTTCTCGAGGTGTGGGGGGGCATTCTTTGCCAGGAGCCCTCCAATGGATGGTGTCTTTGCTGCCCAAGGCGCCAATCAGGACTAAATCGTCCAGTTAATCCTCGGTGACGCGAGAAGGGACCCAGTTGCACTCATACACTTGCTTGGCCATGATGAAATCTACAAGGTATATTGATATGTGCAACGTTAAACCAGAAGCAGATCTATCTAAACCGGAGTTTTATGAAGCAACAACATATGACGGTTCAACAACGGGACTAATGGCATATACCGGTTTGGAAAATTTTCTATCAGGTTAAACCGCCTGATGTAAACATTGAAGCAATTGAGATTGCGGATGGTTAAGTATGCAGAAACAGGTTTCACAAGGCCTTGTTACGGCGTTGGATCTGAAGCAAGTTCAGAAAATAAGAAAAATAGTCGAAGATCAAAGCAGAACAATATTGAATCAATGGGCAGAAGTATATGTGAGATCTACAGTTTTGGGCAGGAAACTAACGGCGGGTACTAAAAGTTACCGCTACACAAAGCAAGGGTTCGCATGTGCATCCGGGGGATAGTGCATGAGTATGCACAAGTGATGAACACCGCAAGAACACGAAGCACTAGATCAGATCTATGTTGAGAAGAACAGAAGACCTACCAGAGCTCATAAAAATGCGGAAGGTCGCCGTGGCTTTCTGGCGCGTTCAAGTTGATGCAGCGGCCAAGGGTGATGCAGAAGACAACGGCGGCGACGGAGCTCTGAGACTGGCGACGCGAGGAACACGAAGAGGAAGGGCACGAAGGGGATAAAAGAAATGACCCTTCGGGCCTATTTATAAGGCAAAGGACATGTGTCAGGCGCGAGAATCAAGGGTCCGCAGATTTTGGAAGTAGGGCGGTCACCTCGGTCATTGCGAATCTATTAAACAAGAAGATAGCATGGATGTTTTTTTATGACAGATGATGTCACGCCGGTTTACAGCAAACAGAGAAGATTACGTCACGGCGGTTCAACAACTACAAGAAGATGTTGAAGACGAAGATTTTTGCTAAGGATTGACATGAACCTGTTCAAATCAATCTGGGGCCTAATGTTGGGGATATTACTACTGGGCATAAACCGGCCTACCTGGGCCGGATTAACTCCATCAGTAGTTCAAAGGTGTTAAAGCCCAAAGAGGCAGATAAAGGCCTAGGGCCCGTAGTCGGTTTACAACCTGTAGCCGTACATCGGCTTTGTGCATATACTTGTAATATAAGTTAGGAACAAGGAGAGACCAACCTGGATACGAGTATGAACCGGTGTTAGGACTCTCTAAACCGGCAGGCGTCACCCATGTATATAAGGGGAGGACCCGGAGGCGGTTCAGGGACAACAGACAACAATTCGCGACATAGGCGAAGCTTATTTGCTCCCTAGTCATCGAAACACCCATCAATTCCATCACAACTAGAGCTAGGCTTTACCTTCATTGAAGGGGCTGAACTAGTATAAACTCTCTTGCGTTCTTGCGTCCTCTTTAACCGCTTCAAGCTAACCCGTAGCGATGGCTCCACGACTAAGTCCTTTCAATAGGACATTTGCCGTGACAAAACCATGACAATCCCCGAGCTACTCGGGCCTGGCCCGGCGGCGTTTTCTTTTCCCGCGTCTACTTAAAATGAATTTGCTCTTTCGCGCTTAATCGTCACCTGCTGCTTATCACGGACTTCTCCACTTTCATGCAAAGCGCTTGCACGTTAAAAGGGGGGTACCTAAGCATCGTGACTCATGGGCTCCTACAGGCTCTCCAGCCCTCACCCCCTGGCCTTGGCCCATGGCATCGCGACCTGTCATACCAGCGGCGGCTGAGCTCGCTCGAGCGCCGGGACCTGAGGACGTAGAGCATTTGCATTCTAACCACCCTGCAGGAACACAACATTGATAAAGGCCCAGAGCCAGGCGCAACCCGCCTCGAGGTAGGGCCTCGTGAGTCCCGCGTTGGCTCACGAGTACCCAGATACACCTCTCCTAGCCCTACCGTGCCAGCCACGTGTCAGGGCGGGGCTATACATGCCCCGGGGGCTCCTCCCGGAGGGGAGCCCCCTCCCACGTACCAGTGCAAGAACCATGCTCTGCGCTAGCTAATGACACTGCCGAGGAGCGGCTATGCCCATACACATACTGAAGCGCTATGCTCCGCGCTGGTGATAAACAACTGAGGGCGGCCTACGGCCGTACCTACCTCAGGTAGCTCAGAGCTCAGTGTCCGGCACCATCGCAACGCCTCCCCTCGGGAGCGCCGCGTGAGGGGGCTGGACACGGGGGCTACGCCCGGGCCTTGCCCGAGCGCACACCACCCAGCCAGGTCCCTCGGACCTGGTCGTCACGCGCCCCTCCCTGAGCGGACTCCTGAGCAGCGCGACTCAGGAGCCTAACTTGCCCCGTAGCCCCTCACTCCTTAGTCCCGTCCTGGTTTCCGATCGGGGCTAACGTTGGGTGAGGTATGCGCGGGGCCGGGCCCTATCGACGCAGAACGACCAATCCACTCCTTGTTCCCCCCTTTCCTACTTGTTGCTTGCGCGTCAAGGGGGACTCCTGAGCATCGCGACTCAGGAGCCTAACTTGCCACGTAGCTCCTCACCCCTTAGTCCCATCCTAGTTTCCGGTCGGGGCTAACGCCGGGTAAGGTATGCGCGGGGCCGGGCCCTGCCGATGTAGAGCGCGAGCAAGTAGGAGAGAAAAATGCAAATTCCAGGAAATTCAAAGCAAGTATTACAAGCCATAGATTGTTTCACGACGCCAAACACAAGTTTAAATGCCTCCGCGTGGCATGGTGCATGTTGCAGGAATAAAAACAGGACAGAAGCCATGAAGGGATAACTCTCCAGTGGCACCGCCACCTGTGGTGGAGTCACGCTGGGTGACTCCGCCTCCTGGGGCCGTGGAGCTGGCGGTACCGCGCCGGAGCAAGATGCTGAAGGCGCGGAACCTCCCCAGCTAAGCTTCGGCTCGGCCTTTCACGGCCTCGGCGGCAGTGGCGGCAAGGTCGCCGCTCACAGGTTCCAGCAGGCTGTCGAAGTCGACGTTGGGGTCGCGCAGGTAGACGTGGCTGAGGACATGCGTCAGCGCCACAGAAGATAGGACGCACGCCTTGGCCTCGGCCGTGGGGCCAAGGCCGTCTACAACATATTCAAGCGCACGGACCAGGAAGGGAAGCAGCTTGGCGGGGCCGTCCTCCGCACCGGCCAACGGCTCCTCCAAGCCCCTCTCATAAAGCGTCTTTAGCGCAACACGAGCCTTCTTCTCCATCTTCGCGAAGGCCACCCGATCCACCGCCAGGACCTTCGCCTTGGCGTCTAGCTCGGTCCTCTCCGCCTTCAGCGACCGCTCCAGTGTCTCCAATCGGCCATGGTGGTCATCAAGCTTGGCGTCCCGGTCCTTGACGGCAGCCTCCCGAGCCTTCATCTCCTTCTCTTTCTCCTAGCGGTCGTGGACCTCCTTGGCGAGCTCGTCGCACAGGCCTTGCAGCTCGGCCTCCAGCGCCTTGCAGTGAGCCTGGGCAGCCACAGCATCGCCTAGGGCAGCGTCGCGAGCGGCCTTGGCTTGGTTGGCAGCCTGGTTCTCCCCATCGGAGGCCGACATGGCCTGGCTCAGCGCTGCTCGGATGGAGGCAGTGGAACGGGCCCAGCCAGAAGCTAGCTCCAGGCGCCCGGACGCTAGGCGAGGGTCCGCGCTCAGGAGATCCTCTCGCAGCTGGCTCAGTTTGCTGGCGAACTGGTCCAGGATGACGGTGGAGGGAACAGAAGAAGCAGGAACCGGCGGAGCGGGCGAAGAGGACGGCAGCGTGATCACGGCTTGGCAGGAAGGAACCCCCTAGGCCTTGGCTGCCCCGGCTGCAGCATCGAGCGCAGTCGACTCCAGGGTCAGCGGAGCCACGGGGGCTGACTCCTCGCCGAGGCGTCCCAGTTGGCCTCGCGAGGACGACCGGGCAGGGGAGGCGTGAGCCTCGCTGTCTTCCTCCCCAGCGGATGAAGTGGCCGCCCCGGCAGATGTACACGCCCCCAGCAGGGCCACAGAAGCCCCTCTCAACCTCTTTGCCGTAGGCGCCAGCCTGACAAAGAATATGGACGTCAAGCCTCGGCGGCGGAAACCAAACAAAGCACGAATCGAGCACTTACTGGTCGTCGCTCATGGACTCAAGCAACCTCCGGCCAAACTTGAAGCCTGAGAGCCTGCAGTTGGGGTCAACCTCGGGAGTCCCGGAAGCTGAGGGCACGTCAGGAGGGCTGGAGCTGGCCTTAGACCGCCCAGGGACCAGAGCAGACCCTGGGGGAACCAGCCCCGACCTGCCCTTCCTTGTGACCAAGGGAGAGTCCTCCCCTCCTCGCCTGGCGCTGGCCTCGTCGTCGTCCGGCATGGAGCAGAGGGCCTGGGACCTACACCGCGGGAAAGACTCCCTCGACTCCTCGCTAGTCGCCTCAGAGTCAAACTCTTCCTCCTCCGCCTCTTCTTCCCCTCACTCCAGCTAGAGCTACCGGAGGACGCGTTCACCATCGCCAATGCCGCAAGACCCTCGGGAGCTTCCGCGGGCACCAACCCCTCACCATTGAAGGTGGGCATGGCATTCACCACCTGCTCCCAGTCGTCACGAAGGAACAGGGGGACAGGGGCGCCCGTCGGCTTTGCCACGTCTCCCCCAACCAAGGAATGGAGGGCCACGACCAGATTCTCGTCAGTCAGGGCCTCAGAGCTTAGGCGCAAGGCGGCGTCCGCTTCCCCAAGCCTCAACAATGGGAGCGAGTGCTCCTGGAGTGGAGCCACCCGGTGCTCCAAGAACTCCCTCAGGAGTGTGGCCCCGGTCAGCTTTGCCGCCCCAAGTCGCTTGGCCTCAGGTCCGCGTTCATCCTCTTCAGCATCGCCCTCGCACAGGGGCCGACGAGCTCCACGCGGGACCACGCTTCGACAGCCTTCGGTTGCCCCGTAGGCAACACCAGATGGGGGTGGAGGCGCCCGACGTCCACCATGACCCACTTGCTCCGGAAGCCTTCAATTCTATTCCCAGGCTTCGAGATAGCATTGGAATTAGAGTATGCGATGAAGCTCGCACATGCGGAGATATGGCCACCAGAAACCCAGAGGGAAAAATAGTGACGCAACAAGGCCACCGAGGGCTTTACCCCGACATGAGCCTCACAGTAGTAAGCAAAAATCGCCAGGAGAAGAACAAAGTTGGGGTGGAGATGCAGAGCCTACAAGTTGTACTGGCAGAGAACAACAAAGAAGAACTCATAGAAAGGAGGCACCAGACCAGCGACAATGGCGCTCACAAAGAGCGGATAGAAGGTGCTCCCCTTGCCTTCAGGCTGGTCGGAGCCGGCCTTGAGCACGGTCGCCCCCTTGCTGCCCTGCGCCGCCGTCATTAGGCGCGTGAGGGTGAGGTTCTTCTCTGGCAGGTTCAGGGAATCCAGAGTCGGCGAGTACCAAGCCTCGGTCGGGGACTTGCAAGGTGCCATGGTGTGCCGGATGAGGAGGAGTGAGACAGACCTGGAGGATTTCGGGAGCAAGAAGGAGGAGAGTGAGAAAGGGGATCTGGGGCGAGGCGAACGAGAACAAAGAAAGTAAGTCTGGCCCAGGCACCTCTTTTGTCAGATGGATAGTTGCCGAGGCGTCGTGGGGAAGCGCAGACGCCCATGTCCAATCAATCGCCACGCGGCGCCCAAGGCCGTAGACTATTGGGGCCCATGGCACTTCGCGCTTGCCCCTTCGCTTCCCTGCTAGGCCAAGCCCGGGCGCGCCTTGGGCTCAGGGGCTACTGTCGGCGTTCTGGGAATGGGGGTCCCCAGACTTTCCTGCCTGCGGCCTGCGGCGTGGCTCAAGTGGGGGCCCAGCGCGGCCCATCTTCATCAGCTCAAGATCAAGACCCTCGCGAGGGGCCAAGCCTCACGGGGCGGATGACACAAAGCTTCCTCAGAGGCAGCCTCATCAGGAAGGCTCGCGAGGAGGCGGAGAGATCAAGGCAGGGGTACCTCGCGAGGAGCCTGTGACGCAAGCCATGACGATCGAGACCAGGCGGGCGCCGGCCTACGCAGTGTCCTTGTTTCCCCTTTGGTGCAAAGGGGGCAAACACAGGCCAAGGCGTCGGGCAAAGGTTACTATTCTGGTGCAACGAGACCAAGACCAGCAGAGCGGCGGGACGGAGGTCACCGTGGAGCCCAAGACGGCGTAATCACCAGTGCTTCTGGCAGCCGAAGACCACCTTTGGTCAGGATAACTTGTACTAGATGTTCCCCTTCAAAATTCCCAATTGTCAGCGCCCTTCCCGCTCATTATTTGGGGAGAGGCCCAGGGCCTCTATAAATAGAGCTAGCCACCATAGAGTAGAGACAAGGAAAAGACAGGGGGAGAGATCTAATAGAGCCCTAGCAAAGAGAGGCGACTGAACTCACCCAAGCACTTCATCGCACCAGCTCAAGAACACCTCTCGCGAGGCTGTTCTTCCCTTGTACTGTTCATCGTCAGCCCCTAAGGCAATCCACCACAACACACACTGGAGTAGGGTATTACACCACAACGGTGGCCCGAACCAGTATAAACCTCGTGTCCCTTGTGTTGTTCGTTGTTTCCAGCTTAGATCACACGAGCAGATTGGACGTAGATCGGTAGGGGAGAGATCTCCGTGCGCACCCCAGTGTTCGAACCTCAAGGGTCTGCTGGAACCCGAAATGTGACATGCTCGACCTTCTTGTCACCGTCTTGTTGTTGGAGGCCCATATGATGTGGCACCTCGTAGCTCATCTCCATGACCGAAGAAGATGTCGATGTAGGCGAACTCATGGGAAGTAGGCGAAGATGCCGTACTTCCAAAGGCGAAGATGCCTTGAGAACACTTGGCGAAGATGCCAAAGTGGTTGGTGCAGCCATAACTTTGTCTTGGTGGTGCTCGTCTCGCGGTCTTCTCTTATGCTCATGAAGGTTGGCCTTGGCGTGAAGTAGGGCTTGTTGGGACTTGTGCTTTTGCGCTTGGTGAGCATCATCATGATGATGTTGGTGTTATCGTACTTGAGCTCGTAGTAGATGTCGTTCGTCGTCGTCGTGCACAAGTTGCTTGGAGGTTACTTGCCCTTCATGGCGAGGTGGTTCATGAACGTGATGGTGGCCGCCATGGAGATGTGGACGTGGACGACTTGCGCTTTCATCATTTTTGCCCTCCAAGACTTGTGACTTGAACGTCGCCACCTTGAGGATGATGAAGGGGAAGAATGGTTGATCAACATTGTCCGAATCTCCTCCATCCTTGCATCTTGCTCCTCCTTGTGTGTGGAAAGCTTGTTGTCGACGTAGTCCCTTTTCCTTGCTTCGGAGTGACGAATGTCAATGGAGAGGTTCTCGATGCGCTCTTGCAATCTTGATTGTGCGCCTTGCAATTGTCGTTAGAGATCGAAGATTTACGCTTTGGTGATGTAGTTGGTCACGCCGTCGTTGTTGTGGAAGACCGGAGATGAAATGCCTTGCCTATCCATCACTCCAAGAGAAAAATGTGAGTGGTAGACAGAGAAGAACAAATACCAAATGTACCTTGACCGAAGTTGAAAGTGGATCAATGATCACTCCAATGTGGACAAGGAAATAGCACAATTGGTACCAATTCTTGTCGGTTTCTCACACCTACACAAATAAGGCTTACGGTGGAGCTCAGTGAGGATAGTGGCACAAAAATGTGATGCAAAATGTTAGCAAGAGTCAATAATGTTGAAACATATTCAAAAATTCGCAAGTGAAACAAGTATACCTATAGCAATATGTGGCACATGGAAACACACACACGGATAGATAAATGGGGGCGTGCAACCAAGGATGAGCACCAAATGTGGAATCCACGGAAAACGCTCGTGTTGCACAACTCAAGAGAGACGCTAGCACGATTTCTCTATAGGCGGATACGACACTTGTGCACAACCTATAATATGCAAAATGTATCAACTTTCTATCCCCAAGTATGCTATGTATATGATGTTCCGGTGGTATGATCCAAGATGATCGGATATGACAATGTGGTATGATGCTATGGCTATTGCTTACAAGCTCTTTGCTCTCTTTTTCTTTGCTTAAAAGGTTTATTCTTTTTTTTGTGGCCACTTTGCGAAATGCACAAACCAAGATAGTAATTGTATATGCAGGAAGAAACTTGAGGCACACGAGATGATATGATACCAAGATGATACCTATGGTATGGTATGTATGCAATGGAAGGTGTAGACCACTAATGTGCACAAGTAACGTTGCCGGCAATACTCAAAGGCTAGTCTTGATAGGCAAGTGACGCAAAACGGGCTAGGGGTTATCAATGCAATGGCAAGGGAATATACAATGGAGGGATACCACGATAACAAGATGATATGGAGGTTACCGTCCTTGGAGATGATGAGTAGCGGTGTTCTTGATGTAGATACCAAGATGATGTAGACTCGTCCCTAATTAGCCGAAACACCTTAGGAAACAGAAAAACCGCGAACTAAAAATCTGAAATGTCAAATGGTGGTAGTGCAAATGCGGAGGTGGTTGTGGAAGCTCAATGGGATTGCAGAAATGCAATGATGGATTTTGGGAGTAGGCAATGTGGAAAATGGAGGGTAAGGTGGTGTAGTATACAGGGTGTCGGAGTTGGAAGCACGGTCCCTAAGTAGCCGAAACACCTTAGGAGACACAACTCACAACACAAACAAAATTGGGTTAAGTCGGGGTGACGGGAGTGTGAGGTGGGCAAAACTATGCGGAAGTTATGGTGGTGGTGGTGGTTGATGAAAAAGAAACCATCCCTAAGTAGCCTAGACACCTTAGTAGACTTAAATCACTCCTCAAGCAACCACAAATGCGATGGGGAACAAGATTGGTTAGGTTGCGGAAGTCAGTGGTGGTGTAGCGGATGATGTGGTGGAAGCCCTAGGCAAAGATGTCAAAATTGTAAAAATTTTATGGAGTCAAATGATGTTGGTTGTATTTTTTTGGGTAGGGTTATGTTAAGAGCTTCAAAACGAGCTAAAGAATGTCAAAATCGGAGTTCGGATGAATTAGTTATGGCCGAAACAAAATTTGAGTGAAGTCAGTTTTTTACAGGTAGCGGACGTCCGGAAATGGACCGGACGACCGGCGACACCACACCCGAGCCAAGCCAGCGGATGTCCGACGCCACCGGACGACCGGCCACCTCTGGAAATCCGGTGCCTCCTCAACCGAACCGGATCAAGCGGACATCCGGCGACTAGCGGACGACCGTTCCCTCCTGAGCCACCGGACGACCGGTACCTGCCTGTGCGCAGCCGGGCCTTTGGCCTTGTATCCTTCTCTCACTTACCCCTTCGTGGCTCTAGACTATATATACTCCTCCACCTCCTCCATTTGAGGGTTAGCATTAGTTTATCTCATTTTAGAGATAGAGCATTGCTCATCCACATTGGATCTACTCCACGAGAGAGACCGCAGCCTCAATGGAGAAGATCCCTTTGGATTCAAGACCTCCTTGCGGGAAGAACATCAAGACCTCCTCACGGAGAAGACCGGCTACCTTTGTATCATCCGTTTTTGACTCTGGATCTTGTATCTCCAATCGTGTTTCGAGGATCTAGTACTTGTGTAATCATTCTTGTTGGTTTGAGTGTTCTCTTGTGTCCCCCTCGTGTTTTTCCCCATGTTTCCCTTCTCATGTTCTTCGTGTTCATCGTGGGATCCGCTCATGTCGTGAAAGATTGGCCGATTAGGGTTCCCACCCTACATCATCTTGGTATCATGAGCCACATTGATCACGATTTCGGAGCCTCCCCTCTTCGTGTTCATCGCATGATCCGCTCCTTTCGTGAAAGATCGGCCTATAGCGTTCCTACCCTACATTATCTTGGGATGAACGTGAGATGCTCTGATACCAAGATGATGTAGGGTAGGGACCCCATAGGCCGATCTTTAACAAAAGAAGCGGATCCCGTGAAGAACACGAAGAACATGGGGAAGAACGGAGAGAAAACACAAGGCGAAACACTCAAGAACAAGTCCAATCACACATCCACTAGACAATCAAACACACAAGATCCACAGGTACAAGAGCAACAAAGGGAAAGATACAAGGTAAGGTTCATCTCCATGAGGAGGTCTTGAAGGGAGCGACCCAAGAGGGGGTCTTGAATCCAACGTGGATCTTCTCCGTAGAGGCCGCGGTCTCTCTCGTGGAGTAGATCCGTATGGATGAGCAAAGCTCTATCTCTAAATGAGCTATCACATTTGCTCACCTTAGAAATGAGGAGGGATATGTCTACTTATAGTCTTAGTGCAAATGGGGTGAAGTGAAGGGGTACATGGGCCTCATCCCGCAATTGGACACAACCAGGGGTCGGACGTCCGGTGGGCGTCGGACGTCCGAAGACGCACGGGCGGCCGGACGTCCGGTAGACATCGGACGTCCGCTTGACCTGGCTCGGACGCTGGAGTGCCGGATTTCCGGAGGTGGTCGGACGTCCGGTAGACATCGGATGTCCGCTCGACCTGGCTCGGACGCTGGAGTGCCGGATTTCTGGAGGTGGCCGGGCGTCTAGTCGTCGGGCGTCCGCTGGCGTCGGACGTCCGCTCATTTGGCTCGGGTGCGGGATCGTCGGGCGTCCGGTCCGGGCCGGTCGTCCAGTGGATCTTCAGGCGCCGGACGTCCGGACCCGACCGGTCGTCCGATGGCTGGAGCTTCTCCGATAGCTCTTCTTCTTGTGTCTTCATTTCCAGGCTTCCCTCGCAGATGGTGTAGTTGTTCCTTGGCGCTTGCACTCCTCCTCGTCCGTAGTGTTCCGATAATACCTATGCATGCATACGAGTGGAGTGTCAAGTAGTATACCATCCTCGAAGGGGTCAAGTGAGCACGTGTAAAGGAGATGATTCACCTTTGTGTATGTGAAGTAGATGTCGCATGTGTCACTCGCCGAACGGACTCTTGACATGGTGATGTCTGTAGGATGCTCCACATCATCTCCCCTCCCTTGGGAAAGATCCGACCTCGGATCTAAATCCAAATCACCATGGGAAAGATATGGTGTCACCGTTTAGGAGTGGTCGATCACCAAGTTATCGTCATCTTGAAGCTCGAAATGGGCACTCTCCAATGTCGCACCATCTTGGGATTCCTTCAAAAGCAGCAAAGACAACAAACACATGAAAAAACAAATGTGGTTAGCGTTAGTGCAAAACCAAGCATTCAAGAGGTGATTCACCAAACAAGTGTCATCATCATGCAAAGCATACGGTTTGACAAAGGATTGTGACATGGCATATAAGCACATAAATTGAGCACAAGCAAAGATATCATGGGGACAAGCATGTAAATGTGCGGTAATGATGCAAATATGTGTGACAAGAGAAGAAGCATCTACCTCAAGTTCATAGGAAGCATTCACAAATTCCTCAATGAAAGGTCTATGGTAGGCATAGGAATCATTCACAACACCGAAAGAAATGAAGTGTCTAAACACATGGGTCAAGTGCAAGACAATCCAAGCATAATGTGCATTGGGTGTAGTGAATATCGTGTGGCACTCAACACAATAGAAAGAGCAATTGTTCATCTTGTGCGAGGCAATCAAGGCAAGCATGTAGCAATCAATGGGACATGGCATATGTGAAGTGATGACATTGTTGCAACCAAACATATGGGAGGAGCAAGTAATCCAAGAACTGGATGCAACACATAGGGCATATATATATCATGATTTATGGAATGGTGAAAATGACAAGTCAAAGCAAGATCTCTAACAAGTGTGCAATCAAGTGGTCCAAGATGAATAATAAGTCTCATGGGGAAAGCAACACAAATAGTATGATCCATAATATCCATGCTCATGGTTTGGGGGTTCTCAAAAGAGAAGATATCACCCTGAAAGGATGTCCTTGTGCGTCCTTCACAATGCTGAAGTACAAGCAAGTGCGATGTAGAATCGTCGTGGTAGAAGGTGGTTCACTCTCAAGAGCACGGATTGTCAACTCACGTGACGTGGAAGTTGAGACAAAGTCCAAGTATCCTACACATGCACAAAACAAAATAACGAATGTATGTGCATGGTAGATAAACACATCATCCATCATGATGGTTCTCTTCTTTTGCACATAACCGTTAGAAGCACAAGTGCGTGAATAATATGATGCAACAACGGCTATATCCATGGCACTAGGTATATGGTGCAAAGAGGCAAGACAAGCATGCTTCGCAAGAAAAATGTCAAAATCTCGAAATATAGGCAAGAATGCTATGGGGGTAAACTCATTATCAAGACTAAAGGCATAATTGCACTCAATACAGGGCAAATCATCTAGCATGAGAGAGGCAACATATGGAGATATATGACGGCAAGCAATAACAATCATGTGAAAAACATGTAGATGGTTGTCATCAACCACATGAAATGAGCAAGTATGAATCATCGGTGATGCAACAAAGGCAAGCAAACATAGGAATCAAGTCGTGCAAGCTAGCAGTGCGAAGATGCAACATACTATGGGAAAGTATGGCAATCATGTCATGTGAGCAAATAATAGTCATACGCAATGCACATGACATATCACAAGCACGAACAAAAAGCAAGATCATAGTATCATCATAGGCATGGGGCACAAAGCAAACATGGCAATAACATGCAATATCTCCACCAAGCTTGCAAATACACATACAAGTATGAGAATAAATCATCATGTGTAATGCAAAGCATGGGTCACGAATGCATGGCAAAGGCGTAGTAATGAGCATATCATGCAAAGTGAACATGGCAAGATGGGCATATAATATGTAATGGACAATAACCCATAGCAAAGTGAGTGTGATGTAGAAGAAATGCGCGAAGTCTTTGCGCGAAGAGAGCGGCAGGGAAGACAATCCATGGGATCCCATGGATTCATTGCTCTCTAGAGCTCGTTTTGTCAACTCGTGGGATTGCAAGGTTGACAAGTATTCATGGGTACCTACACAACAAATACACAAGCGAAAGAAATTGTGTGTGTGGTAAATGTACACATAATCCATCATGATGTGTCTTTGCATGTGAGACTTAGCACAAGATAAGCATCGATCAAAGAAATTTGATGCATGGTACAAGAACATGTCATCCATCATGAAAGAATAGTTATTGTGTATAACACGATGGGGATGCAAATTGAGGATACAAGTATAATGATCATGCAATGGGTGGGAGTGATCACAATCTCCTAAAATGTATGAGGAAACTATGGGGGTCTCCTCATGTGCAATATTTGAAACATCATACGGAGAAAATGGACAACATCCAAAACAATGCATATCCGAAGCTAGGTGGTTATGGCATGGCATATGAGATAAATGATGCAAAGGTAGCATGTCAATATCATCACAAGAGAAACAAATGCCAATAACCATAGGCTTGTCATCTATGCCATATGTGCAAATTGGGTTTATTTTAATAGCGTATGCATAGTCACTATGAAGAGATTGCAAATATGACATATGATTGATCTCATGCATAGGATATGACAAGTCGAGCGGATTGGCAAACATGATGTGACCGAGAGAATTATCACAAGAAATCCTATGGAACATGGCATCACAACTAATATACTACACATGGCAATCATCATACTCATCATAAATGGGTAAATCATCGCATGAGGAAGTCACACTAGCATGAAGCATGGAAATAGGTTGATCAACATCATGCAAGCAATCAATGTCAAGAATGTCCACTAGTGGGACTAGAGCATCACCTTCACCTATGTTACCTTGTTCATTCCACTCATGTGGGAAAGACCAAATGGTGGTCATCTTCATCTTGATGGAACCATGTGGGGGTGCATCATATTCCACCATGGCCATCGTCTTGTCCAAAGGGAGGACGTAGTCATCGCGAATCGTCGCGTCATCATATATGGGACCTAGCACCAAATGAGAAGACACACTAGAGGTAGACGTCAAGTCGTTAGTGTTGAAAGTGGCCTCACATGACCTATCGACTATGTCACTCTCTCTATGTGGCGGTTCACTCACTCCCTCAAGGTAGGTGTACTCAATGTCACATATGGTATAGTCACTCATCTCACTCAAGTGGTGGGGGTTGTGGCTCTCCTCACATGGGAATTGTGGTAACACATCATATATGAGGCTAGTGGTGAAGTCACTCTCACTCTCAATATGGAGGCAAAAGTCACTCATGTCATCATACGTCACCATGGTCGAAGGGAAAATCCCATGCTCAACCATCTCATAACCATCACCGTGGATGAAGGCCAGAGATGGCGCATCATCACTCTCGCCTCCTAAGATGGAAGCATCATCCTTGCTCGCCACTTTGTCGCTCGCCTCCAAAGCATGGTCCTTGAGGGTCTCCGTAGTCGTACTCGTCATCGCACCATCTTGAAAAAGAGTCGAAGTAGACTCGGCATCATCAATGCCACAAAGAGGTATGGCGGTGAAGTCGAACTTGGGAGCATCACCTTGGAGCTCATCGGGCTTGGACATCATGGAGGTACTAGCCTCATGCTCTTCGTCTTGGAGCTTGGACTTCGAGAAGTGTGCTTGGTGTGGAGAAGCCTTGGCCTTCATGAGTTCTTGTTCTGCCTTGAGAGCACCAATGTAGTAGTCGTCGAGGGACTTGTAGTTCTCGAGGAAGAGAGTCTTGGAGATGTTGTTGTGCAATCCCATCATGAAGTGGAACTTCATCAAAATGGGGTCGTCCACGGCGGCTCGTCGCAAGGCAATCTTCATCTCGTTGAAGTACTCGTCTGTGACGCCCCGAGACCATTGCGCCAGGTGTCCTCCAGTTTTTCGTTGTCATTGCCATGTCATTTGCTTTCGTGTTGCATCTTACCATGTCATCATGTGCATTGCATCATCATGTTTTCAAAACTTGCATCCGTCCCGGTTCCCCCAGTTCCGTCTGTTGTCCGTTCTAAGACCAGACACACTTGCATGCGCCCGCGGCACGTCCAAATATTATTTTATAAGTGGCCAGAAAATGTTCTCGGATTGGCTTGAAAGTTGGCGTGTGGTCTTATTATAGTGTAGGTAGGCTGTCTGCCAAGTTTCATCGCATTCGGAGTTCGTTTGACGCCCCAACGGATAACTATAGCGACATTATAGTCGGTCTATCGTCGGACGTTTTTGGTCTCCAGAAACAGTCACTGGGCCTGTCTCTTCTCTCTTATCTTTTCTCAGCCTGAGGCCTTCCGCACAGTCCACTACCTACCGCCAGGCCCAACCTAACCTCTCTCGTCAGCCTGCGGCCCTCCTCGCGTGCGCGTCCGAAAAGTTGTCCCAGACCCGACCCGAGCAGTCGTCACCGTTATGTCCAAATCATCACCAAACATCTACAAAATGTCTCCGTTTTGTTAGTTGGGCTTCCTAACATATTTATTCGCCACTGTCCGATAACGATCGTAGGGACGTGATAGCCCCTACCCTAATCTCATTGCAATATAAATAGTGGACAACCCTAGAAACTAGGGATCCTGTCCCCTCCATCCATCCAATCACTCCGCCGCAGCCGTTCCACCAAATCCCCTCGGGATCTCCCGCTCCTCATTTTCCTCCACCCACCAACCAGGAGCCCGAGCTCCTTCTCCCACACCCATAAGCACCAAGGCCTCTACTTCTTCTCGCACCGCATCAGCAGCCCCACGTGCCTGTGGATCCCCTTGGCCTCGCCTGAGCTCGCCGGGGAGCAGAGCACAACGACGCCTGATTTCCCGTGCCCCTCTCGATCCAGGAGCCCGAGCTCCCCTGCCTGAGGCGGCCGTCTTCGACCAGCCTCGTCAGAGACCAGTGCCCTGCTGCCTTATCCTTCCAGTTCGAACCGGAGAGGAGCTCCTCCATGAACCACCCCGCGCCTTGGACCTACGCCACTACCGGATCCCAACCCCGTGCCCGATGCTATCCTACGCCATCGTCATTGACCACCAGATGAGCATCCCGCCCATCTCTTCTCTTCTCCCTCCTTCCATTCATCTCCCTCTCCCTCACATCGCTCCCTCTGTCTTGGTTTGTCAACAGGAGGAGCCCCGTCGCCAGCGACCTCCTCTGCGCCCTATCGACCGCACCAGTGCATGCCTCGTCGCCGTTTTACCCAGCCACCGTCAAGTTCGCGTCCTGCCCTGATCTCCTCTGCTTCGCCGTCGTGGCCTCGGATCCCGCCGGTTCCCGTGCGCCCTCGTCATGCCTCCTCTGCTTCGAACGCGTCCTTGCGTCGTCTCCCACATCACTAGCGCCTGCTACTGTTCCTATTTCTTCAGAATCGAGCAAGGAGAACACGCCCGTTGACCGTGCTCGTCCCTGCCTCGATCCAGTGGGATCGGCAGGGGCGATCCATCCAGAGCCTGAGTGGGCCGGCCTGCCAGCGCCCGAGGCCCAGATGCGCGCCCTGCCGGCCTCCCTCCTCCACCGAATGGGCCGAGGCCCATGGTGAGGCCAGCTGCGCGCCCTCCATTTTTTTATTTCCATTGTTGGGCCCAGTCAGTTACGACCCATGTTGTTTTTTTTCCTGAACAAATTTGTCTATTTTCCAGAGGAGAGCAGTTTTGGAGTTTAGCCCCTAAACTTCATGCATTTAATAACTTCACAACCGTGCATCGGATCTAAATAAATTATATATGAAAGTTGCTTAGAATTTTGTCTAGTTTAATAATATGCCACTTTCATGCATGTTAAATATGTTTAATATGTTGTTTGTTTGAATTTTTTCAAATGCCATGTTAAAATGCTTTAATTCATAACTAAATAACCGTAACTCCGAATTTAATAAAATTTATATGTAAATGGGGTGGAAAAATGCATGGTTTAACATGGTGACCTTACTTTGCATGTTTAATAACTCTAAAATTATGTTTAGGGCCGAACAGTACCAAACCTAATTTATGCATATGGGGATTTATCCGAATTGTTGCTCATTGCTTCCAGCCTCATTTAAACATGCCTAGTTAGGTAGTTTTGTTTTGCTTCACCCCATTTCCATGTTAATAAACATTTAATATTGTTGGGTACACAAACGGGAGAGAACTAAATAATTGTTGTAGTGTTTCGTCAATATGCAACTCGTTGCATATTGAGCTTCATTTAATTTGTAGTTTTGCTTGTGCACTTTGCGATGACATGCATAATTAAACCGGACATGCATCATACTTGGTTGTGCATCATGCCATGCTTATGTCGTGGTTGTTTACTGTGTTGTTTGCTTCTTTCCGGTGATGCTTCTTCGGGTTAGTATTGCTAACGTCGCGTTTGTGAGGATCCGTTTGACTACGTCCATTTGTCTTCTTCATGGACTCGTTCTTCTTCCTTGCGGGATCTCAGGCAAGATGACCATACCCTCGAAATCACTTCTATCTTTGCTTGCTAGTTGCTCGCTCTTTTGCTATGCCTATGCTGCGATACCTACCACTTGCTTATCATGCCTCCCATATTGTTAAGCCAAGCCTCTAACCCACCTTGTCCTAGCAAACCGTTGTTTGGCTATGTTACCGCTTTGCTCAGCCCCTCTTATAGCATTGTTAGTTGCAGGTGAAGATTGGAGCTTGTTCCATGTTTGGAACATGGATATTTGTTGGGATATCATAATATCTCTTATTTAATTAATGCATCTATATACTTGGTAAAGGGTGGAAGGCTCGGCCTTATGCCTGGTGTTTTGTTCCACTCTTGCCGCCCTAGTTTCCGTCATATCGGTGTTATGTTCCCGGATTTTCTGTTCCTTACACGGTTGGGTTATAATGGGAACCCCTTGACAGTTCGCTTTGAATAAAACTCCTCCAGCAAGGCCCAACCTTGGTTTTACCATTCGCCACCTAGCCTTTTTCCCTTGGGAGTCGTGCATCCCAAGGGTCATCTTTATTTTAAACCCCCGGGCCAGTGCTTGTCTAAGTGTTGGTCCAACCTAGAGCACCGTGCGGGGCCGTCCCTTGCTAACTTGGGTTACGTTGGCTCCCGTACGCTTAGCTTATCCGGTGTGCCCTGAGAACAAGATATGTGCAGCTCCTATCGGGATTTGTCGGCACAGCGGGTGGTCTTGCTGGACTTGTTTTACCATTGTCGAGGATGTCTTGTAACCGGGATGCCGAGTCTCATCGGATTGTCTTGGGAGAAGGAATATCCTTCATTGACCATGAGAGCTTGTGATTGGCTAAGTTGGGACACCTCTGCAGGGATTTGAACTTTCGAAAGCCGTGCCCGCGGTTACGGGCAGATGGGAATTTGTTAATGCCCGGTTGTAGAAAACCTGAAACTTAACCTTAATTAAAATGCATCAACCGTGTGTGTAGCCGTGATGGTATGTTCTCGGCGGAGTCCCGAAAGTGAACACGGTGTTGGAGTTATGCTTGACGTAGGTTGTTCTAGGATCACTTCTTGATCATAGTTGTTCGATCGTGCCTTTGCCTTCTCTTCTCGCTCTCTTGTGCGTATATGTTAGCCACCAAATATGCTAGTCGCTTGCTGCAACTCCACCTCATACCTTTACCTTACCCATAAGCATAAATAGTGTTGATCGCGAGGGTGTGAGATTGCTGAGTCCCCGTGACTCACAGATACTTCCAAAACCAGTTTGCAGGTGCCGATGATACCGTGCAGGTGATGCAGCCGAGCTCAAGGAGGAGCTCGATGGAGATCTCGTTACATTGTTCCATTTCTAGTTGATCAGTAGTAGAGCCCAGTTGGGATGATCAGGGATCTGTGTAGCATTTGGGGTAGTCTTCTTTTATTTTGGTTCCGTAGTCGGACCTTGTTTGTATTTGGATGTTGTAATGCTTTATCCATGTACTGTGTGAAGTGGTGATTGTAAGCCAACTATATTCATGGCCTTTTTTTACAGGGAAGGCATTCGGGACGCCCTGCAGCAACGTGCCAACAGGAGGCATCGAGGCAGGGTAGGCCAAAAAGGAAGGCGGTTCGGACAGAGACGCCGGCGCAAAGGTACAACAAACGCCGCTCCGTGGTTGTCGTCTTTTTCAAAATATAATGACGCCCGTGTTTCTTTAACATAAAAAACGCTCGCCGAACTATGTCCGACGATGTCGCCGATCACGCTTCCACCAGTCGGACACCAGGGCCGGACATGGAGGCGGAAGCCGATATGAGGCAGGCGCCGGATAATCCCTCATCAGAGGATGCGGATATATTATCTGCTACTAACTCAGAAGTGGAGAGCGCCATGAATCATAGGCGCCACCGGGACGTACTCCGCGACGCTTGTTTTTCACCAGAGCCGTTTGCCGCCTTCAACTCTGGAGAAGCGTACCTCCGTGCTGCTCAAGATGGTTTGGCCAGAGCCACAGATCAGTATGCAAAGGATGTACGGGTGAGTACATCTGACGAGTTATATGGATCAGTAGCCCCTGAGACTTGAAGCAGTTAGCCGAACTGATTTAAGGATCATCTTTGTTGTGCAGGTTCTTACAGAGAAGAATACCAAGCTGTCCCAGGAGCTGGAGGAATGCAAGACCCAGCTACGGGCCGCTGTTGCCGCATTGCAGGAACAGGAAAAGCCTCCAGCTGGTAACATTTAGTATAAAGAATGATGGTTACCATATAGTGTGTGGCGTGGCTGCAGATCTAACAATAGATTTTGCAGATGAGTCCGGAGAGAATCTGGGGGACCAGCATATTATGCGACAGCTAGAGGCTGGCAAACGCGTGCTGACGGAGGTGAGGCGGGAGAAAAACAATCTCCAAGACACCAATATAAAGATGAATGTGGAACTAAAAGACGTTCGGGGCCAGCTTGCAGACTCCGAGAAGGCGAATAAGAGCCTTCGACGCGGCATTTTCAGTAAGTGCTTGAACGAATCCTTTAAAGGTATTCGGCGAAGAAGCCGACTAACAGCATTATGTCTGTAGGTATGCTGACGGGTCGTCCCGCGGAGGAAATGCCCGTGTCTGCAGGTGATCTTCTGTCTGAGCTATCACATCTGCACGAACAAGTTCGGCAGGTTATGCAGGGTGTTTCCCAGGCCTTGTGGCCGTCCGTCTCCCTGCCATAGGGCGTTGCAGAGCTTGCAGAGAAGCTCAAAGGAGCACAGCGGCGCTTCCGATTATGGAAGATATCAGCCTGCCAATAGGGTGCTAGAGAAGCCTGGGCCATGGTGAAGATGCGGTATACCAAAGCAGACCCAAATCACATGGCCGAGGTCGGACCTATGGGGCCTGACGGAAAAGAGATTCCCGTTAGCTTAGTTTATGGGCAAGTAGAATTAGCCGCCAAGTATTCCCAACAGGATTGTAAGCTAGAACGCCTGTTGGATGGTATAGAGGAAGAATTTAGTCAATCTGCATGACTATGTAATTAAAGTGACATGTATAATGCCTTCTAGCCGGATTGTAGATCATTTGTCGTTGCAGACCTTTTCGCTTCAGCCTCCGGGCCTAATAGTCCAGAGTATATCCGAATACCCGCACAGTTATATAAGAACAGGGGTATGCATGGAGACCAGGCATAGGGGTCATTATTGCTTTATCAGACAAGTGCCCAACTAGTTATGTTATATTGCATGGGTAGCAAGAAACATCTTCCAGGGAGAATACTTCCATTAAGGGTTCCTTTCCCTGGGTAAGCATGCCATAAAGTGCATGTGTGGACTGCGATAGGAAATACAGGAAAAACATCTGGGCGCAGATATGAAAAAATAAAAATCATATTTTGTTCACCGATCGAATATTCCCTTAAGAATGCTAGCTTTCAGCTTCACCCAATCTGAGGTACATATCCAACTGACTCGGCAGTAGCAATCGCAGAGGTGCTCCCCTTATGCCCTAGCCAAATGAATGGGAATGTAGGGCATAAATACAAGAGCCAGGCAACCCAGCTTGGCCAAAACTTAAGTCATATCGATGCATATAATGGTGAAAAAAGGTACATGCGGAAGTATAACACATGTGCTGGGCATGAAGCCCGGATAAATAATTTAAGCTTCTGTGAAAGAAGCCCCCAGGTATGAAGATTGCGGCTAGCGCATCTGTAATGTGCAAACAAGGCGCAAGGTGACCCTTGGAGGCCTAGAAAAATAAGAAAAGAAAGAAAGAAAGGAAAACAAGACAGATAATGTATTTGTGAAAAATAGACAAAGGGAGGGGACTAACATAGAGTACGGTGCTGGGCGTAGAATCTTCGGAGCCTGGCCGCGTTCCATGGGTTCGGCTCGAGTCGACTAGTCGATGCATCCCGCAGTCGGTACGCTCCGCCGGTGAGAACTTGGTCAATAATGAAGGGACCTTCCCATTTGGGCTCGAGCTTGTTCTTTTTCTTATCCGACAGGCGTAGAACTAGTTCGCCAATGTTATAAGTTTTGGCTCGTACTTCTCTGCTTTGGTATCTGCAAGCCTGTTGCTGATAAAATGCAGAACGGGCTTTGGCTACGTCGCGCTCCTCCTCCAAGGTGTCCAGACTGTCCTGCCGATCGATTTCGGCCTCTCTTTCTTCGTACATGCGCACTCTAGGTGAGTCATGAATTATGTTGCAGGGCAAGACTGCCTCGGCGCCGTACACCATAAAGAAGGGTGTATCTCCGGTACTACGATTCGGCGTGGTCCGCAGCCCCAGAGTACGGAGTCGAGCTCCTCTACCCAGTGCGTGTTTGACTCCGTTAAGGAGCGCACTAATATAGGTTTAATGCCGCTCATTATAAGACCGTTTGCTCGCTCGACTTGACCGTTGGTTTGTGGGTGATAGACTGAGGCATAATCGAGCTTGATGCCCATTTTGCTGCACCCGAGTTTTACCTCGTCGGCCGTGAAGTTCGTGCCATTATCCATGATGATGTTGTGGGGGACGCCATAACGGTGTACAACCCCGGATATGAAATCTATCACCGGTCCGGATTCGGCTGTTTTAACCGGTTTGGCCTCTATCCATGTGGTGAATTTATCCACCATGACCAATAAGTATTTTTTCTTGTGGGTTCCACCTTTAAGGGGTCCAACCATGTCAAGCCCCCAGACCACAAAGGGACATGTAATGGGGATTGTTTGGAGAGCGGTGGGTGGCATGTGGCTTTGATTTGCAAAGAGCTGGCAACTGGCGCAACGTTGGACCAAGTCATGTGCATCTGCCCGGGCCGTTGGCCAATAGAATCCTATATGGAAGGCCTTGCTTACAAGAGCCCGGGCTGCGGCGTGATGACCGCCGAGTCCGGCGTGAATTTCTGCCAAAAGATTCCGCCCTTCCTCTTCGGAGATGCACCTTTGGAGGACTCTGGTAGTGCTTTTCTTGTACAATTCTCCCTCATGGACCCTGTAGGCTTTGGATCGCCGCACTATGCAGCGTGCCTCATTTTGGTCCTCCGGAAGTTCCTGTCTAGTTAGGTAGGCCAAGAATGGTTCTGTCCACAGGGCAATAATGGCCATTATTTTGTGGGCTGAAGGTGTTATTTCGGTGGTGGAGCCTCCGATTGTGTCAGAGAGTTCGGTATCGGGTATTTTTGCCGGGTCCGAACTGTTGTTTCCGGTGTCCCCTTCCCATACTACGGATGGCTTGAAAAGCCTTTCCAAAAATATGTTGGGGAGACCGCGTCGTGTTTTGCGCCGATGCGGGCAAGGATATCCGCCGCCTGATAGTTTTCCCGAGCCACATGGTGAAACTTGAGTCCCTCGAACCGAACTGACATTTTTAGGACGACGTTTCGATAGGCCGCCATTTTTGGATCCTTGGCGTCAAAATCTCCGTTTATTTGGGATATTGCGAGGTTTGAATCCCCACGCACCTCCAGGCGTTGAATGCCCATGGAGACTGCCATCCGAAGACCATGCAACAGAGCTTCGTATTCGGCTGCATTGTTGGAGTTTTGTATACAATATTTGCAGTATGTACCAAACAGTATCTCCGTTTGGGGACGTCAGAACGACGTCAGCCCCTAGACCGGACAGCATTTTAGAACCGTCGAAGTGCATGATCCAATTGGAGTATGCGTCGTACTCTTTAGGGAGTTCGGCCTCTGTCCATTCGGCGACGAAGTCGGCCAGTACTTGTGATTTAATGGCTCAGCGATGTTTGTATGTTATGTCGAATAGGAGGAGCTCAATGACCCATTTGGCAATCCGGCCCATAGCGTCGCTGTTGTTGATAATATCATTAAGTGGCACTTCTAAGGCTACTGTAATCGAACACTCTTGAAAGTAGTGTCGCAGTTTCCGTGATGCCATGAATACCGCATATGGTATCTTTTGGTAATGCGGGTACCGTGATTTGCATGGAGTGAGGATAGTGGATACATAGTATTCGGCTTTTGAAGAGGGAATTTGTGTCTGTCCGCTTCTCGTTCGACAACGAGCACCGCGCTTACAACTTGATGAGTTGCCGCAATGTACAACAGCATTGGTTCACCGATGTTTGGCGTGGCCAGGGTCGGGTTGGTTGCCCGGATGGCCTTTATTTCTTCCAATCTGGTTGTGGCCGCGTCCGTCCACTCGAAGTGTTCAGTGCGCCGAAGGAGGCGATAAAGGGGTAAAGCCTTTTCTCCTAAGCGGGAGATAAAGCGGCTTAGAGCCGCCATGCATCCAGTTAACTTCTGGATTTGTTTGAGGTCTGTTGGGATAGCCAACTGTGACAACGCTCAGATTTTGGCCGGACTAGCTTCAATACCACTACTAGAGACAATGAATCCCAGGAGCTTTCCGGCTGGGACGCCGAAAACGCATTTTTCTGGATTGAGCTTGATGTCATATGTTCGGAGGTTGTCGAATGTGAGCCTCAAGTTGTCTATCAAAGAGTCGACGTGTTTGGTTTTGACGACCACATCGTCTACGTATGCCTCTACTGTTTTGCCAATTTGTTTCTCCAGGCATGTCTGAATCATGCGCTAATATGTTGCGCCGGTGTTTTTGAGCCCAAAAGGCATTGTGTTGAAACATAAGGGACCGTATGGTGTGATGAATGCCGTTGCGGCTTGGTCGGACTCCGCCATCTTGATTTGGTGGTAACCGGAGTATGCTTCAAGGAAACACAATGAATCATGTCCTGCGGTAGCGTCAATGATTTGATCGATGCATGGGAGGGGGAAGGGATCCTTTGGGAAAGCCTTATTGAGGTCTTTGAAATCGACGCAAAGGCGCCAGGATTTGTCCTTCTTTGGTACCATCACCAGGTTTGCTAGCCAGTCCGGATGTTTTATTTCTATGATGAATCCGGCCTCCAATAACTTGGCTAGTTCTTCTCCCATGGCCTCTCTTTTAGGTTCGGAGAAACACCGAAGAGCTAGCTTGACCGGCTTGAATCCCTTTATGATATTGAGGCTATGCTCGGCCAGCCTGCGTGGGATTCCTGGCATGTCTGAGGGATGCCAGGCGAATATGTCCCAATTCTTCCGTGGGAACTCTCGTAGTGCGGCGTCCACGACGGGGTTTAACTGTGCCCCGATGGAGGCAGTTTTGGTAGGGTCCATTGGGTGGACTTGGAATTTGACTATTTCACCCGCTGGTTTATAAGAGGTGGACTTGAATCTCTTGTTGAGTATCACATCGTCCCTGTCCACTGTGGAGCATAGCGTGGTTAACTCCTCGGCCGAGAGGGCTTCGGATAATGCCTCGAGGGCCAATGCCGCTGTTTTGTTTTCGGCGCGGAGTCCTGTGTCCGGATTACTGGCGAGGGTGATGATTCCGTTGGGACCGGGCATTTTAAGCTTCATGTACCCGTAATGGGGTACGACTTGGAAGATTGTGAACGCCTCCCGTCCTAAAAGAGCATGATAGCCACTGCTGAATGGGGCCACTTGGAATGTAATTTCTTCGGACCTGTAATTGTCCGGCGTGCCGAATACCATATCTATTGTGATTTTCCTAGCACAGCGTGCTACCTGACTGGGGATAATTCCTCTAAAGGTTATTCTACTTTGCTCGATGCGGTTCGAGTCTATTTCCATCTTTTGAAGAGTTTCCTCATAGATGAGGTTTAGTCCACTACCGCCATCCATGAGTACTTTGGTGAGTCGAAAGCCGTCCACGATTGGATTGAGGACCAGTGCGGCTGGTGCTCGGGTTGTTCGGAATTTGGGTTCATCACTGGCATTAAAGGTGATAGCCGTGTCACTCCATGGAGTTGTTGCTGCTACGTGGCAGATTTCGGCCATGCTGCGGAGTGTTCGTTTGCGCCTATTATTTGATGCAAAGGTCTCGAATACTGTTAACACCGTATTGTTATCCACTGGATGGTGCTCTGTGGTATGTGGGATAAGAAGATCCTCACCACTTTTGGCCACCTGCCGGAGTATCCAACATGCTCTGAGGCTGTGCGTTGGTATTATATCCGCTGTGCTATGAATTTTGCAGGGTCCGTTGAGCCATCCCTCTAGTATGATTCCTTGCCCTGTAGAGGGTTTTTCCTTTTTGGTAGTTAACCTGGGTGTATTGTGATAATGCACCCTTTTCTTTCGGACTGGGTTTGTGTTCAGGGCCGGGTTATCCCAAAAGTTTGTTTCGGTTTTCCAGGCACTTTCCACCGCACAGTATTTTCGTACTATGGACGCCATGTCAGCAAAGCGTGTTATCTCACGGCGATTTATGGCGTTAAGGATTCCCTTGTCCGTGCAATTATTGCAGAAAAATAGGATTGCGTCTTCCTCGCGACAGTCCTTAACCTTGTTCATCGCAAGGAGGAATCTGGCCCAGTAATGATGTACTGTTTCCTGGGGCTCTTGCCTGATATGGGAAAGATCGCTTGTGTTTGGGTGGGTGGGTGGAATTGAATCCAAACCCCTACCCGATCTGGGATCCAGGGGTCTAGGAGTTTCCAATTTTGGAAGTTCTGATTCCGGGGTGTTACCCGCTAATCCTGGTCCGCTGTCTGACTCTGAGTTCAGGGATTGGATGTTGTCCTCCCGCGAACGGGCATCTGGCTCGTAGTGCTCGGGAATCCGGACATATTTGGTCCTCAGGATAGAGGAAAGGTCGCCACATTGTTCCTCCACCACTGCAATATGATGGGTGACCGGTGGAGAGTTAATCTCCCTTTGATCGGGTTTAAGCCCAATCCGATCATAGTCCGTAGCGACTCCCAAGGCGGCAATACGATCCAAGAGCTCGTTTAAGGAGGAGGGCTCCATTTGATCCATCTGTTCGGCGAGTGCTGATTTGACGTGGAGGTTGTTTTCGATGACCCGAGAGTTCATCATCGGCGCGGCGGCCGAACAGGCGGTCATGATGAACCCACCTAACCAGAGATTTTGGCCGACAGCCAAAGCTCCCCCAACAGTAGTACCATCTTTAAAGACAAGACGAGACATCCTTCCTTCTGGCGACGGCACACAGGTACTCTCAATGAAAGAACCAATGTCGGTGTCAAAACTGACGGATCTCGGGTAGGGGGTCCAGAACTATGCGTCTAAGCCGGATGGTAACAGGAGGCAGGGGACACAATGTTTTACCCAGGTTCGGGCCATCTTGATGGAGGTAAAACCCTACGTCCTGCTTGATTAATATTGATGATATGGGTAGTACAAGAGTAGATCTACCGTGACATCAGATAGGCTAAACCCTAGAAGCTAGCCTATGGTATGATTGTATGTTGTCCTACGGACTAAAACCCTCCGGTTTATATAGACGCCGGAGAGGTTAGGGTTACACAAGGTCGGTTACAAAGGAGGAGATATACATATCCGTATTGCCTAGCTTTCCTTCCACGCCAAGTAGAGTCCCATCCGGACACGAGACGAAGTCTTCAATCCTGTATCTTCATAGTCTAACAGTCCGGCCAATCGATATAGTCCAACTGTCCGAAGACCCCCTAATCCAGAACTCCCACAAGTACCAAACCTAATTTATGCATATGGGGATTTACCGGAATTGTTGCTCGTTGCTTCCGGCCTCATTTAAACTTGCCTAGTTAGGTAGTTTTGTTGTGCTTCACCCCCTTGCCATGTTAATCAACATTTAATATTGTTTGGTACACAAACAGGAGAGAACTAAATAATTGTTGTGGTGTTTCGTCAATATGCAACTCATTGCATATTGAGCTCCATTTAATTTGTAGTTTTGCTTGTGCACTCTGCCATGCCATGCATAATTAAACCGGACATGCATCATACTTGGTTGTGCATCATGCCATGCTTATGTCGTAGTTGTTTACTGTGTTGTTTGCTTCTTTCCGATGATGCTTCTTCGGGTTAGTACCGTTAACATCGGTTTGTGAGGATCCGTTCGACTACGTCCGTTTGTCTTCTTCATGGACTCGTTCTTCTTCCTTGCGGGATCTCAGGCAAGATGACCATACCCTCGAAATCACTTGTATCTTTGCTTGATAGTTGCTCGCTCTTTTGCTATGCCAATGCTGTGATACCTACCACTTGCTTATCATGCCTCCCATATTGTTAAGCCAAGCCTCTAACCCACCTTGTCCTAGCAAACCGTTCTTTGGCTATGTTACCGCTTTGCTTAGCCCCTCTTATAGTGTTGTTAGTTGCAGGTGAAGATTGGAGCTTGTTCCATGTTTGGAACATGGATATTTGTTGGGATATCACAATATCTCTTATTTAATTAATGCATCCATATATTTGGTAAAGGGTGGAAGGCTCGGCCTTACGCCTGGTGTTTTGTTCCACTCTTGCCACCCTATTTTCCGTCATATCGGTGTTATGTTCCCACATTTTGCGTTCCTTACACGGTTGGGTTATAATGGGAACCCCTTGACAGTTCGCTTTGAATAAAACTCCTCCAGCAAGGCCCAACCTTGGTTTTACCATTCGCCACCTAGCCTTTTTCCCTTGGGGGCCGCACATCCCGAGGGTCATCTTTATTTTAAGCCCGGGCCAGTGCTTGTCTAAGTGTTGGTCCAACCCAGAGCACCGTGCGGGGCCGTCCCTTGGCATCTTGGGTTACGTTGGCTCCCGTACGCTTAGCTTATCCGGTGTGCCCTGAGAACGAGATATGTGCAGCTCCTATCGGGATTTGTCGGCACAGCGGGTGGTCTTGCTGGACTTGTTTTACCATTGTCGAGGATGTCTTGTAACTGTGATGCCGAGTCTGATCGGATTGTCTTGGGAGAAGGAATATCCTTCATTGACCGTGAGAGCTTGTGATGGGCTAAGTTGGGACACCCCTGCAGGGATTTGAACTTTCGAAAGTCGTGCCCGTGGTTATGGGCAGATGGGAATTTGTTAATGTCCAGTTGTAGAAAACCTGAAACTTAACCTTAATTAAAATGCATCAACCGCGTGTGTAGCCGTGATGGTCTCTTCTCGGTAGAGTCCGGGAAGTGAACACGGTGTTGGAGTTATGCTTGACGTATGTTGTTCTAGGATCACTTCTTGATCATAGTTGTTCGGCCATGCCTTTGCCTTCTCTTCTCGCTCTCTTTTGCGTATATGTTAGCCACAAAATATGCTAGTCGCTTGCTGCAGCCCACCTCATACCTTTACCTTACCCATAAGCTTAAATAGTCTTGATCGCGAGGGTGTGAGATTGTTGAGTCCCCATGACTCACAAATACTTCCAAAACTAGTTTGTAGGTGCCGATGATATCGTGCAGGTGACACAACCAAGCTCAAGGAGGAGCTCTATGAAGATCTCGTTATGTTGTTCCATTTCCAGTTGATCAGTAGTGGAGCCTAGTTGGGCCGATCGGGGATCTGTGTAGCATTTGGGGTAGTCTTCTTTTATTTTGGTTCCATAGTCGGACCTTGTTTGTATCTGGATGTTGTAATGCTTTATTCATGTATTGTGTGAAGTGGCAATTGTAAGACAACTATGTATCTATAGGCGGATAGACACTTTTGCACAACCTATAAGATGCAAAATGTATGAACTTTCTATCCCAAGTATGCTATGTGTATGATGTTCTGGTGGTATGATCCAAGATGATCGGATATGACAATTTGGTATGATGCTATGGCTATTTCTTACAAGCTTCTTTGTTCACTCTTTTTCTTTGTTTAAAAGCTTATTTTTTTTCTTTTTTGTATATGGCCACAATGCGAAATGCACAAACCAAGATAGCAATTGGGTATATACGGGAACAAACTTGAGGCACACGATATGATATGATACCGATATGGTATGGTATGTATGCAATGTAGGTATAGATCACTAATGTGCACAAGTAACGTTGCCGGCAATACTCAAATGGCTAGTCTTGATAGGAAAGTGACGCAAAATAGGCTAGGGGTTATCACTGCAATGACAAGGGAATTTACAAAGGAGGGGTACCACGATACCACGATGATATGGAGGTTACCGTCCTTGGCGATGATGAGTTGCGGTGATCTTGATGGAGATACCAAGATGATGGAGACTCGTCCCTAAGTAGCCGAAACATCTTAGGAAACGGAAAAACCGCAAACTCAAAATCTCAAATGTCAAATGATGGTAGCGGGAATGCGGTGGTGGTTGTGGAAGCTCAATGGGATTGCGGAAATGGAGGGTAGGGTGGTGGACTATACACTGTGTCGGAGTTGGAAGCACGGTACTAAGTAGCCGAAACACCTTAGGAGACACAACTCACAACACAAACAAAATTGGGTTAAGTTGGGGGTGGAAGTGTATGGTTGGTAAGCCTATGCGGTAATGGTGGTGGTGGTTGATGAAGAAGCAACCGTCCCTAAGTATCCTAGACACCTTAGTAGACTCAAATTACTCCTCAAGCAACCACTAATACGAAGGGGAACAAAATTGGTTAGGTTGCGGAAGTCGGTGGTGGTGTAGCGGATGATGTGGTGGAAGCCTTAGGCAAAGATGGCAAAGTTTCAAAATTTTGATGGAGTCAAAAGATGTTGATTGTATTTTTTGTGGGAAGGAGGATGTTAAGAGCTTTTCAACGAGCTAAAGAATGCGAAAATCAGACTCCGGATGAATTAGTTATGGCCGAAACAAAATTTGAGTGAAGTTGATATCTACAGGTAGCGGACGTCCGGAAATGGACGGATGTCCGGTCGCCGGACGTCCGATCGGGTCGGAAATCCGCTAATTCTGCTCGGGTTAGGGGGTTCCGGTCGTCCGGTAAGGTCGGACGTCCAGTGGTTCCTGCGGCTCCGGACATCCGGTAAAATGACGGTCGCCCGGTGGGTCTCGGTCAACGTGGGATTTGAGATCCGGGGCGCGATTTTGGGCGGAATTTGAGGATTTTGGGGTCAAAATTGATGAGATTTTGTGGGTGAAAGATGGGGAAACTTGGGGAGATGGTAGATCCACTTGAAACCAAGCAACTCTATGGATCAAATCCAACAAAACTTCATCAAACCAACAAATAAAAAAATTGGTACTATTTTTTGGTGGGGATTTTTGAAAATGGGGAAGAACACAACAACATTAGACTAGAAAACGAAGAGGGGAGGCTCCTAAATCGTGATCAACATGGTTCATGATACCAAGATGATGTAGGGTAGGAACCCTAGTGGCCCGATCTTTCACGAAAGGAGCGGATCCCGCGATGAATAGGAAGAACATGAGGAGGGAAACGAGGGAAAGCACGTGTAAACACAAGGAAAACACTAAACCAACAAGAATGATTACAAAGGTGCTAGATCCTCGAAACACAATAGGAGATACAAGATCCAAAGTCAACAACGGATGATACACGGTAACCGGTCTTCTCCGTGAGGAGGTCTTAATTTCTTCAACTACAACAAGAACCCCCCTTCAGCAACGCATTGATGTGTTGTTTTATGACCGTATTTCCGTTGCTAATGTCTACACCAATGGATTATTATGCGTTGCCTTTGGTGGTGTTGGAAGGGTCTACAACAACGTATATAATTGCATTGGTAATCGACAGGAAGAAGCGTTGCAGGGTAGCAAAAAATATAGTTGCAGCCTAACAACGCTTCGTATGCGTTGGTGGTACATGAACTCATTTTGAAATGAACATAACATAGTAGTGCGACCCTTATATGTTAGTATTTTATACATTACCAACAATAATGACTAAATCAACATTGATACTGCATATGAGTGACAAATCCACTAAACAGAAAGATCTCTTTATTAAATCATGTAGGTTGCATTACATGGAACATAATCCAATGATTCCTATACATTGAGCATGAAGGTCATGTTCTACAATCTGAATGTAAAACTATTTGGTAGTAGGCCCATTATCCACCTTGCAATCAACAACTTGGCCCCCATTCCCCACCTTGCAATCAACAAATTAGCCCCCATTCTCCACAACAACTTAGCCATGCACCATTCAATTATCTGGGTGATCTACAACAATAAAAAAAGCTGACATGAGTGATGTATCATTAGAGAAAGAAGAAAAAATAGGTTAATAGAGCAATAAAATTTAAAAGAGAAGCAACATATGCAAGGTTGAAGGCCATATGATAAATAATCTAGCTACATGATCAATACTTGTGACATTTTTGAGTGGTCATATCAACTGATCATATTTTTCTTTTGTAGCATAACACAAATTGCTCACAATTCATTTCAAAAGTTAACAACCTCAGTTTTAAATCTAGGTCAGTACTTACCAGTGTAACAAACAGATTTTCTCTCAGCCAATCGGGAGTTGGATTGTGCTTATATATTTTCCAGAATTTGAAGATGTAATAAACGATCGCCATTTCTACATCTCTGAAAATCAAGAATGCGGTGAGAATACAATGAAAACATGGTCTATCAAGAGGTGATGACCTTTGGCTATTGTAGACATGCAACTTGATGTATAGGAAGTCTCGAGTAGGCCTATTACAAGAATGAAGACTAAAAGATATCCCACTAATAACAATATACAATAGTTTTCGAGCCATTGTCAAATTGATGTTCATCCATGCTAAATGGAATTATCTGTAAAAATATACAGGAAAAGGTTGTATTGCATAATATCTGTATAAAAAATATAAAATGCTTCCATAGAAATTATTTTCTTCCATAAACCACGTTCAAGATACACCCATATCACTTGACTATATCAGCATATTTTGCAATCAAACTCAAAGAGATATCTAGAGATATACATAGGTCATAGACATCGTTTGCACTGTTGGACATCCCATACACATAGTTTGAACTATTTTTGTTAATGGAACAAAATTCAAATATCAATAGTAGTAATGTTCCTGCATTACATATATAGAGAGAAAGTCAACAGTAGCTCTACCTGTATTCCTTCTTGAGCTTGGATCCAAATTAGAGATATCATATAGAGGATCTTGTCGGGGTTTTCTAGTTACTAAGCCAGCTGGGAGTTACATGAGAATTTGATACGAACACTATCGATACGCATAAAAGACAAGTGAACATTAGATGTACCAGAGTGGTGTATAACTTGTTCCATAATAGGACACCAAAGTGGTTATGGGGAGACCAAATTGTCCTGGATTCTGCACAATTCCCGCAAGAAGAATTCATGCAAGCTACCTACTTCTTTGAACAGCACCCCTGAATATCACATAAACTCATTGTTAACTTTCATGACAGAACAAGATAATCGCACTCAAACTACAACACATGCAAACTACTACCAGTTTTTTTATGCATATCATAATACAAAGTGTTTATTAGTCATTTACTCCCTCCGTCCCATAATATAAGACATTTTTTGTTACTACACTTGTGTCAAAAAACATCTTACATTATCAAAAAAGTTTTACATTACGGGACCGAGGGAGCAATTCACAACTCACAAGCAGATATGTATTACATAATGCTGCTCCTATTCAAGTACTAAGTATGCTGAGAAATAGGCGATGTCATTTCTCTAGATGTAAGTCTTTTAGTTTGTGATTTGCATCAGAACTGACTTGGACATGCACTACTAAAAGTTAAATGCATAATTTTAATTTAATTCATAATGCACACTAAAAAGAAAAGGGAAATCTTCTAATTGTATAACAATCAAGTCATTTGATTTTTCACCAAAAACTAAATTACTTAATTGTGATGGTTGTCAGTAGACAAAAGAAGTTCCTTATTTTTAATAAATATCGTGTCATTTGCTCAGTACTTATTCAGCAGAACTGCTCACGAATGAAGTACCAGACTCACATATGGTGTCATTAGCTGTGTTCCTAATTTGGAGGAGTTGACATGTAAACAATTGTTGAAAGCACATATTTTTAAATGATTCGGTGTAGGAATACAAGAGATTCTTGTTAGCTTGTGATTAAACAAATCAAAACTACAAGGTCAATCTAAATCAGGTCTTGAATATCTTAACAGGGTGGTCAAGATTGTGGCACCTACTTTTTTCCTATAAAAGTCGGCTTCTAAAATAGAATTCGCCAATTAACAGAGCCCAACTTGCATTATAAGAACAATTATTTCTCAAACCCAACTGCAATGCATTGGGGTGCTTCCCTATTTCCTATATGGCATCAACATCCAATGGGCACCCATTACCTGTATATCAACCAGAAGAGGAAAACACACTACCTGCATATCAACCAGGCAGAGAAGATGTACAATTATTTTAACAACCAGAGGAACTCGCAATCGCGACGGGCGTTCACAGAGATGATGGACGCACAGTCAAGAATCGTAACGTGGTTGGGAGGGGGACACCGAGGCGACGCTTGGGGGGGCATCGGCTGCCTGCCGCAGTAGAGGGTCGGGTGGCGGCGTCGAACAACACTAAGACGCCGGGGAAGGGGCACCGAGGCGATGTGTGTGTGGTGCGTGTAGCGCCTTCGGACTCGCGCGTGATGTGCGGCAGCCATTTAGGTGGGCAGCGGCTGGAAGGATAAGAGAAGATGGGAGGAGTGCCTTACCGAACCATCGGCGTCGAAGTCGATTTAGCCGAGGCGGAGCAGAACCGTCGGCGTCCAATTCAGCTGTGGCGCGTGTGGAGACGCCGATCAATCACACCAGATGAGGAGCGGAGCCGCGCTAGCGACGGCGACCCATGGATGCGGGGGCGCATGGAGAGGCATGGAGAGCATCTCCAAGGGGGAATCGGAGGAGAAAGGTTAGGTGATCCAGGACGATGGGAGAGATGAATCAGCGGAGATAGGTGGTGGGAGGAAAGATATGTTTTTTTCTACATACACAAATCTGTTGCGTGCTATTTGCACGGAGGAGGCACATATAATGTGGAGGTGCGAAGGGGTAGGGGAGGTTAGCTCTTTGTGGAACGTGGGAAGTGGACCCAACAACAACAACAATAAACAACAACAAAGCCTTTAGTCCCAAACAAGTTGGGGTGGGCTAGAGGTGAAACCCATAAGATCTTGCAACCAACTCATGGCTCTGGCACATGGATAGCAAGCTTCCACACACTAGATGATATTATTTCGTTGGTAGGTATGCGTTGCTATAGGGGGTCTTGAATCTGCTTGAGGGATCTTCTCTGTAGGAGGCTCGAATCTCCGAGGAGAAGGTAACCAAGTGGATGAGCAAAGCTCTCACACGAAATATGAGCTAATCCTTTGCTAACCCTAACTAGGAGGTGGGAGAGGTCTATTTATAGTCTTAGTACAAATGGGGGGCAAAGTGAAGGGGTACATGGGCCTTAGCCCGCAACTGGACACAGCTAGGGGCCGGACGTCCGGTGGCTGCCGGTCATCCGCTCATTCTGGCTCGGATGCTGGTGTAGCGGAATTCCGGTGGCTGCCGCTTGTCCTGTCGCCGGATGTCTGTTGGCGCCGTTCGTCCGCTTGTTTCGCTCGGGTGGAGGGGCACCAGTCATCCGGTCCGGACCAAACGTTCGCTCGTTGGGGCTCGGTTGTTGCTTCAGGCTCCGAACGTCCCGTCCCGGTCGGTCGTTTGGTGGCTGGGATTCCTTCCGGAGCTATTCTTCTTCTCCATCTTCACGTCCATCTTCCTCCTCTTCTTCTCCTTGCTCCTTAGCTTCTCCATGATACCTGAGTATGCACAAAGTGTCCGTATGAGGTAGTAGCCATGTCTCATGTGCATCAAAGTGGAAATGTGAGAGGATAGATGTCACCTCGGTTTCAAGAGCTCTTGGACGTGCTCGTGTCATGTGTCCGCTAGGCACTTGGTGAGACGATGGTAGGTCCATGGAGATGACCTTGGGATGCTCCACATAATCTCCCCTCCCTTGGGGAAGATCCGTCCTCGGATCAAATTCTTCAACACCATGGTAGGGAGAGAGATCTTTGACGCTGAAGATGTCGCTCACGGAGTACTTGTCGCGAGGAATGTCGATCTTGTAGATGTTTTCATTGTAGCGTGCAAGCACCTTTAAGGGTCCATCCACTCGTGGTCTAAGCTTGGACTTATGTTCTTGTGGAAAGCGGTCCTTGCGAAGGTGTAGCCACACGAGATCAGAAATGTTGAAGACCATGGGGTGCTTGTTGATGTTGAGCTTGGTCGCAAGTTATTGTACTTGGCGCTCGATAGTATGTCTTCTATCTTCATGTACCTTCTTGAGATGAGTCACATGTGCACTTGCGTCCAAATTGATGTGCTCTTGGAGTGGTAGAGGAAGGATGTCTAATGGGGACAAAGGGTTGAATCCATAGACGACCTCGAAGGGGACTTGCCGGTTGTTGAGTGTCTTGCTCGGTTGTAGGAAAAATCGGTGATAGGTAGGCACTCCTCCCACTCCTTGAGGTTCTTCTTGATGAGTACTCGAAGTAGAGCGGAGAGCGTGCGGTTGGTAACTTCTGTTTGGCGGTTAGTTTGAGGATGGTAAGCCGTCGAGAAGAGTAGCTTGATTCCGAGCTTGGCGCATAGGGTCTTCCAAAAGTAGCTAAGGAAGTCGCGGTCCGAGACGATCGTCTTTGGCACTCCATGTAGACACAATATTTCCCCACAAAAGAGAGTAGCAACATGTGAAGCATCGTCTATCTTGTTGCAAGGAATAAAATGTGCCATTTTTGAGAAATGGTCCACAACGACAAATACCGAATCCTTCCAATTTCTAGTCCTAGGCAAACCAAGTACAAAGTGCATGCTAATGTCTTCCCATGGTTGATATGGAATTGGTAGAGGCATATAAAGGCCATCGGTTTGAGCTTTAGACTTAGCTTTGCGACATTAGAGAATCGGTTGGTGAAGCGGTTGACGTCACGAAACATATTGGGCCAATAGTAGTTCTTTGAGAGCGTAGAGAACGTCTTGTCGCGTCCAAAGTGTCCCATTAAGCCTCCTCCATGAGATTCCTGCAAAAACAACAAACAAAGAGAAGTCTCGGGGATGCAAGGTTTGTTAGCTCTCGTAAGATATCCATCTTTGATGTAATAGCGTCCCCAAGAGGTGTGCATCAAACACTTAGCATAAGGAGTAGAAAAGTAGAGTCATGCTCATACAACTCTTTCATATGCTCAAAACCAATGACATCCAATTCAAGTTGAGTAACAAGCATGCATATGAGGGAAAGGGCATCCGCCACAATGTTTTCCTTACCCTTAATTTACTTGATGACAGAAGGAAAAGACTCACTAAATTCCACCTGAAACTTAAGGGAAACACTCATGGACAAGTCCAATCACACATCCACTAGACAATCAAACACACAAGATCCACAAGGTACATGAGCAACAAAGGGAAAGATACAAGGTAAGCTTCATCTCCATGAGGAGGTCTTGAAGGGGGCCACCCAAGAGGGGGTCTTGAATCCAACGTGGATCTTCTCCGTAGAGGCCACAGTCTCTCTCGTGGAGTAGATCCGTATGGATGAGCAAAGCTCTATCGCTAAATGAGCTATCACATTTGCTAACCTTAGAAAGGAGGAGGGAGAGGTCTACTTATAGTCTTACTGAAAATGGGGGGTGAAGTGAAGCGGGTACATGGGCCTCAGCCCGCAACTGGACACAACCAGGGGTCGGACGTACGGAAACTCATGGGAAACCGGATGTCCGGTAGACGTCGGACGTCCGCTCGATCTAGATCGGACGCTGGAGTGCCGGATTTCCGGAGGTGGCCGGTCATCCGGTCGTCGGACGTCCGCTCATTTGGCTCGGCTGCGGGATCGCCGGCCATCCGGTCAGGGCCGATCGTCCGGTGGATCTTCAGGCGCCGGACGTCCGGACCCGACCGGTCGTCCGGTGGCTGGAGCTTCTTCGACAGCTCTTATTCTTGCGTCTTCGTTTCCAGGCTTCCCTCATGGATGGTGTAGTTGTTCCTTGGCGCTTGCACTCCTCCTCCTCGTCCGTAGTGTTCCAATAATACATATGCATGCACACGAGTGGAGTGTCAAGTAGTATACCATCCTCGAAGGGGTCAAGTGAGCACGTGTAAAGGAGATGATTGACCTTTGTGTATGTGAGGTAGATGTCGCACGTGTCACTCGCCGAACAGACTCTTGACCTGGTGATGTCAGTATGATGCTCCGCATCAGATGGTCTTTTCCTACCAATCTATCCCCCTAGGAGTATGCGCGTAATACTTGGTTTTTGATGACTTGTAGATTTTTGGAATAAGTATGTGAGTTCTTTATGACTAATGTTGAGTCCATGGATTATACACACTCTCACCCTTCCATCATTGCTAGCCTCTTCGGTACCGTGCCTTGCCCTTTCTCACCTTGAGAGTTGGTGCAAACTTCGCCGGTGCATCCAAACCACGTGATATGATACGCTCTATCACACATAAACCTCCTTATATCTTCCTCAAAACAGCCACCATACCTACCTATTATGGCATTTCCATAGCCATTCCGAGATATATTGACATGCAACTTTCCATCGTTCCGTTTATTATTACACGCACCATCATTGTCATATTGCCTTGCATGATCATGTAGTTGACATCGTATTTGTGGCAAGGCCACTATTCAGAATTCTTTCATACATGTCACTCATGAGTCATTGCACATCTCCGTACACTGCCAGAGGTATTCATATAGAGTCATATCTTGTACTAGTATCAAGTTGTAACCATTGAGATGTAAATAAATAGAAGTGTGATGATCATCATTAATAGAGCACTGTTCCAAGAAAAACGAGAAAGGCCAAATAAAAAAAGGCCCAAAAAATATAAATAAAAAGGGGCAATGCTACTATCCTTTTTTCCACACCTGTGCTTCAAAGTAGCACCATGATCTTTATGATAGACAGTCTCTTGTTTTGTCATTTTCATATACTAGTGAGAATTTTTTATTATATAACTTGGCTTGTATATTCCAACAATGGGCCTCCTCAAGTGCCCTAGGTCTTCATGAGCAAGCAAGTTGGATGCACACCCACTTAGTTTCTTTTGTTGAGCTTTCATACATTTATAGCTCTAGTGCATCCGTTGCATGGAAATCCCTACTCCTTGCATTGACATCAATTGATGGGAATCTCCCATTGATTAGCCGCGTCAACGTGAGACTTTCTCCTTTTTGTCTTCTCCACATAACCCCCTTCATTATATTCTATTCCACCAATAGTGCTATATCCATGGCTCACGCTCATGTATTGCATGAAAGTTGAAAAAAGTTTGAGATTACTAAAGTATGAAACAATTGCTTGGCTTGTCATCGGGGTTGTGCATGATGAGAGCATTCTTGTGTGACAAAAATGGAGCATGACCAAACTATATGATTTTGTACGGATGAACTTTCTTTGGCCATGTTATTTTGGGAAGACATGATTGCTTAGTTAGTATGCTTGAAGTATTACTAGCACATATGCCCGTGCGTTGCAATAGAGGAAATTGATGTTTTGCACAAGCATAATGTCCCACAACATTGGATTCAATATGAAGAACATGTTGCAATGCAACATCGCCCTTCTACAAAATGAACATAAAAAAATACGTTGCAATTTAGTCGTGTTCATATTTTCTTTGCGGGGCATAATCTCCCACTGATTCCATTTAAGTACAATCATTTTTAATGGCATTTAAGCATAACCCTTTCATTAATTACCATGAAGTCCTCACCCGCTTTAGTCCTCTCCCTAAACATGAGCCTTGGACCTCACCCTTCCCCATCCACAGGAACGAAGGGCGATTTGTGCGAACCCTGGGCTCTCCACCTTGCCATTGCCGAATTGGCAGCTCCCTCACCCTCCGCCAGCCGCTCCGGCGGCGGGAGGACGGGGGAGGCCCGATTTGCAACGTGTACATAGTGTAGGCGTGCCTAGGGAGCCAGCCGGTGGCGTCGTGGAGGCGGCGGCACGACTGGATCGGCTTTTTGCGGGTGTTGGTCTCCCCTTTGACGGCGAAGTTCCGGTGGAGCTCTGCTGTGGACCAGGTCCTTTCTTTGTGCTCGCTGCTCAGTGAAGCGGCCGTGCACGGTTCCCCCATGCTGGAGATCGAGGGATGGCAATTCCGATGGTTGAAGATCTGGAGAAGGAAGGTGATGTTGAGCGGTGCGACGACGACGACAGCCATGAGTGTAGGTCCTCAGGGACCGTTGATCGAAGACTTCCCGTTTCGCCTAGGGGCTGCTTCGATCCAAGGCGTCAGGGAGCAGCCACAAACGGCGCGTCATCGGCTCGTCCACAGTGCCGGCGTAGCCAGGTTGCAGAGGGGCTTGGTGGTAATTTCCTTTTTTGTGTGGACCTTTCTGTAATTTGGTCGTTTTAATATCAACTCCTTTTCTCACAAAAAAAATTAAACATGATGACTGCCACTCGTATATTTAGAATGAGGTTGGATTAGTAAATATGAAATGTGCATAAGTCTTTGGTTGTTACATCTAAGAGATAGACAAGAGGTCTTGTGTTTAATTCCCACAATGTTGATTTATTTTGTCCCAATTATTTTTCGCGGTCTCTCTATGAAAGCCCATAAAAGGCCCATCAACATACAAGTACCTTCCCCAGATCGCTTAACGTGTGTAAACCAAACGAAAAGGACTAAACAAAACCAAGAATACCTATTCCCTTTAATAGTAGGTATAGATTATTTTTATGTCAATATTAAAGTTTTATCTTGAATCTTTCAGATCTGAACATTCATGCCACAATAAAGAAAATTTACATTGAGAAATATGTTAGGAAGCATTCCACATCAAAAAAATCTGTTTTTATCATTTACCTACTCGAGGACGAGCATGAATTAAGCTTGGGGATCCTTGATATGTCTCCAACGTATCTATAATTTTTGATTGCTCCATGCTATTATATATTCTATTTTGGATGTTTAACGGGCTTATTTATACACTTTTATATTATTTTTGGGACTAACCTATTAACCGGAGGCCCAGCCCAAATTGTTGTTTTTTTGCCTATTTTAGTGTTTCACAGAAAAAGAATATCAAACGGAGTCCAAACGGAATGAAACCATCGGGAGCGTGATATTTGGAAAAAAACATGATCCAGAGGACTTGGAGTGGACGTCAAGCAACCAACGAGGAGGCCACGAGGCAGGAGGGCGCGCCTACCCCCTGGGCGCGCCCTCCACCCTCGTGGGCCCTTGTGGCTCCACCGACCTACTTCTTCCTCCTGTATATACCTACGTACCCTGAAAACATCGAAGAGCACCACGAAAACCTAATTCCACCGCCGCAACCTTCCGTACCCAAGAGATCCCATCTTGGGGCCTTTTCTAGAGCTCCGTCGGAGGGGGCATTGATCACGAAGGGCCTCTACATCAACTCCATAACCCCTCCGATGATGTGTGAGTAGTTAACCTCAGACCTTCGGTTCCATAGTTATTAGCTAGATGGCTTCTTCTCTCTCTTTGGATCTCAATACAAAGTTCTCCTCGATTCGCTTGGAGATCTATTCGATGTAATCTTCTTTTGCGGTGTGTTTTTCGAGATCCGAGGAATTGTGGGTTTATGATCAAGATTATCTATGAATGATATTTGAATCTTCTCTGAATTCTTTTATGTATGATTGGTTATATTTGCAAGTCTCTTTGAATTTTCAGTTTGGTTTGGCCTACTAGATTGATCTTTCTTGCAATGGGAGAAGTGCTTAGCTTTGGGTTCAATCTTGCGGTGCTCGATCCTAGTGATAGTAGGGGAAATGACATGTATTGTATTGTTGCCATCGAGGATAAAAAGATGGGGTTTATATCATATTGCATGAGTTTATCCCTCTACATCATGTCATCTTGCTTAAAGTGTTACTCCGTTCTTATGAACTTAATACTCTAGATGCATGCTGGATAGAGGTCGATGTGCGGAGTAATAGTAGTAGATGCAGGCCGTAGTCGGTCTACTTGTCACGGACGTGATGCCTATATACATGATCATACCTAGATATTCTCATAACTATGCTCAATTCTATCAATTGCTCGACAGTAATTTGTTCACCCACCGTAATACTTATGCTATCTTGAGAGAAGCCACTAGTGAAACCTATGGCCCCGGGTCTATTCTCCATCATATAAGTTTCCAATCTACTTTATTTTGCAATCTTTACTTTCAATTTATATCATAAAAATACCAAAAATATTTATCTTATTATTATCATCTCTATCAGATCTCACTCTTGCAAGTGGTCGTTAAGGGATTGATAACCCCTTTATCACAAGTGAAATCTACGGGCCCCCGACCTTTGCAATCTATTTTTATTTGCTTTTATTTTCAGATCTATTAAACTAAAAATACAAAAATACCTTGCTGCAATTTATTCTTATTTATTTTATCTCACGTTCCCGTGAGATCTATTTATCCAATCTATTATATTTTTATCCCGTCTTTTTGCCAACTTCTGGCGCCGTTACCCGAAAGGGATTGACAACCCCTTGAATACGTCGGGTTGCGAGTATTTTTTATTTGTATGCAGGTGTCGTTCACGTAGTGTTGCGTGGTTCTCCTACTGGCTCAATAACCTTGGTCTCATAACTGAGGGAAATATCTATCGTTGATGTGCTGCATCATCCCTTCCTCCTTGGGGAAATACCGACGTAGTTCTAGAAAACATCACCTGTTCCAAAGATACCTTCACACCGAACACCACTTTTGAAGCACAGCTGACACAACAGGACTTGGCAAGATCATTGAATCTCATGAGCATCAACACCAAGACGGTACCTGACCGAGTCAAGTTGCAGTTGCATGCTCTTTTATATGTACTCTCACGGTTTGATGTGCACTAACACTTTCCATATTTGTTGTTGAACTAGCACCATGGCGCAAGCGGAAATAGACATCATGGATAATGTTTAAAAGATTAACAAAATCTAAAGGAGGAAGAATGGAGATCCATTTTGAGGCAGGTTTAAAAACGCCACGTGATGCTACAGAGTCGGCCAAGTTAGTATAAGAGGCAGCCGTTGTCATTGCCGGTTGGTGTCATTCACATATCCTTCCAATGTGGATCAAGTACAGGAATGAGAATGACGATACCCAGTTTAACACCTTCTGATGCGGACCATCCTAAGATTATCCCCATGTACACTACAACTACTCCCCAAGACCCAAGTGCCCACATGTTGAGACCTCGAGCATACACCGTTGGACCTAAGGTGAACTCACTTGTTACCGAATCTTCCTTTTTGCTTGCAAGACATGGATGCTACTTCAAGCGTGGACCTTGTGCATCCTCAGGTACACCCAAGGAGACCATGGAGAGCCCAAGGACCAAGGCTAGGTGCGCACGGAAGTGAAGGAAGGAGAAGGAACAAGAGCCAGCTACTACAACAGCCGGACATCCGGCCAATGTCCCCGGAAATCTGGCCCTTCATCACTGAATGTATCTGGAAGCGACCCAGGCCAGCCCGGACATCCGGCATCCCTGCCCGGACATCTGGCCCATTGTGGAGCCCACACATCTGGCCCGACGCCCGGGCATCTGGCCAACCCTGCGCGCAGTGTAACGGGCCACCGGCCCATGTACCCATTCACTTCGTCCCCAACTTGTACTACGACTATAAATAGACCTCTCCCTCCTCCTAGTTAGGGTTAGCATAGGTTTAGTTCATTTGAGACAGAGCTTTGCTCATCCATATGGATCTAATCCATCGAGAGAGACCGCTGCCTCTATGGATAAGATCCACCTTGGATTCAAGACCCCTTCATGGGATGACCCCTCAAGACCTCCTCGCGCAGATGAACTATTTATCATTTGTATCGTCCTTTGTTGATCGTGGTTCGTGTATCTCTTTGTGTTTCGAGGATCTTGCACATGTGTGATCGTTTCTTGGCTATTTGAGTTTTCCTCTCGTTTCCCCTCGTGATTTCCCTCGTGTTCTTCCTATTCTTTGCGGGATCCCCTCCATTTCGTGAAAGATAGGGCCCTAGGGTTCTACCCTACATCATCTTGGATCAGAGCCAACTTGCTCATGATCATCTTGGATCATAGCAAGGTTGATCACAAATTTGGAGCCCCTACCCCCTTGTTTCTAGCCTTCTTTGCTTGATTTCGTCCTAATTTCCAAAATCCCACCAAAAATAGCCCCCAATTTTTTTGTGATTTGTTGGTTTGATGATGTTTTATTAATTTTGATCCATGGACGCGTTGTGTCTTGAGTAGATCTATCTTTCCCCCAGTTTTCTCCACTTTCCATCCACAAAATCCATCAAATTTTGCCCCCGAAATCATCAATTTCCGCCCCAAATCGAGTTTCAAAGTCCAAACCCCGATCTGGAATCGTCGGGCCGGACATCCGGGCCTTCGGCCAGACATCTGGATCTTGGAGCACAAAATCCGCGCGGTCCTGGACATCAGCCCCCGGATATCCGCCCCCACCCCTGGATGTCTGAGCCCTGGGAATTCAGCCTTCGTTGTTTCACCGTTTTGACCATAACTTTCACATCCAGAGTCTGATTTTCACGTTCTTTAGCTCGTTGAGTACCTATTGACATCCCCAATCCATCTAGAGGGGTTTCAACACCATTTGACTCCATCAAAATTTTGGAACTTAGGCATCTTTGCCTAGGGCTTCCAACATACCTTCCGCATTACCACCACCGTCTTCCGCAACCTAACCCGTTTTGTTCACCATATCATTGGTGGTTGTTTGAGTAGTGATTAAACTCTCCTAAGGTGTCTCGGCTACTTAGGAATGGTAGCTTCTTCCTCAACCACCACCATAACTTCCGCATAGGCTTGCCCACCATACATTTCCTCCACCCCATCCTAACCCATTTTGACCGGGTTTCCACCAATATGTCCCCAACCACCACCGCATTCCGCTACCACCATTTTGACAATTGACGTTTGAGATTTTGAGTTCGCAGTTTTTTCTCTTTTCGAAGGTGTTTCGGCTAATTAGGAATAGTTCAACGTCGAGAACACAACCACTCATCATCGCTAGAAGGTCATCATCGACATTTACAACTTCACCATTTTGACACCCCAACCGTAAGCAAGGACAGTAACCTCGACGGCATCATTGTACATTCTCCCTTGCCTTTACATTGTTAACCCCTAGCACATTTTGCGTCACTTACCTATCGAGACTAGCCATTGGAGTATTCTTGGCAACGTTACTTGTGCACATTAGAGATCATTGGTCTACACCTTCCATTTCATACATACCATATCATATTGGTATCATCTTGCTATCATATCATCTCTTGTGTCACAAAGGTTTTTCCCGCATATACATAATTGCTATCTTGGTTGGTGCATTTCGCATGGTGGCCATATCAAAAAAAAAAAGAATAAGCTTTTAAGCAAAGAAAAAGATAGCAAAGAAGCTTGTAAGAAATAGCCATAGCATCATACCCCATTGCATATAATATTTTCATACTCGATCATGTTGGATCATCTTGAGAGAAACACCGGGAACCATATATACATAGCATAATTGGGATAGAAGTCATTGCGTTTTTGTCTCCTATAGGTTGTGCACAAGTGTCGTATCCGCCTACTAAGAAATCCTGCTAGCGTCTCTCTAGAGTTGTGAAAAAAGAGCATTTTCCATGGATTACGCATTTTGAGCTCATTCATTGGTTGCATGACCCCATTTATCTGTTTGTGTGTGTGTTTCCGTGTGCCACCTATTGCTATTGGTCTGCTTGTTTCACTTGCGAGTTTGTGAATCTCTTTCAACATTGTTGAGTCTTGCTAACATTTGTCATCAAATTTTGGTGCCACTATCCTCACCGAGCTCCACCATAAGCCTTATTTGTGTAGGTGTGAGAAATTGACGAGATCGGTACCAATTGTGCTATTTCCTTGTTACATCATTGACTGATCATTGATCCATTCTCAACATCGGTCAAGGTACAATTGGTATAGTTCTCTCATTTCTTCCACTCATATTTGCTCGAGTATTGTGATGGATAGGCAAGCCATTTCATCTCCGGTCTTCGACAACAACGACGGCGCGAACAACTACATCACCAAATCATGAATCTTCGATCTACAACGACAAATGCAAGGCGCACAATCAAGATTGCGAGAGTGCATGGACAACCTCGCCATAGACATACGACACTTTAAGATACGTACAAGAGACTACTTCAACAACAAGCTTTTCACACAAAAGGAGGAGAAAGATGCAATTATGGAGGAGATTTGGGCCTTGGTCAAGTCTACTTCCCCTTAGTCATCTTCAAGGTGGCGGCGAGCAAGTTCATCATCTACGGAGCTCCCAAGCGTTGCAAGCGCAATTCATCACTGTTCAAATCTCCATGGCGACCAACATCACATTCGTGATCCACATCGTCATGAAGGGCAAGTCACCTGCAAGCAACATGTCCACGATAGCAACGAATGACATCTACTACGAGCTCAAGTACAACAACGACACCATCAACATGAATGTAACGCCCTCGATGCGGCTATATCTCCTACGTGTCGAAGCACGACTTAGAGGCATAACCGCATTGAAAGCAATGTCGCAAGTAAGGTAATCATCACAACATCCCATGTAAATAAATAATAGGGGAAAAGGTACATAGTTGGATTACACTTGCCATGTCACACAAAGTACATGAATAACATTACAATCATCCAATACACTCATGGTCCGACTATGGTACCAAAAGAAAGATCAACCCCAACATGCGACATGGTCCCGATCGCCCCAACTGGGCACCACTACTGATCATCAGGGAAAGACACATAGTAACGGCGTGAGTCTTTGTTGAACTCCCACTTGAGCTCAAGCGCATCATCTGGAACGGAAACATCGGTCCCTGCATCTGGTTTGGAAGTAATCCGTGAGTCATGGGGACTCAGCAATCTCGCACCCTCATGATCAAGACTATTTAAGCTTATAGGTAAGGCAAGGTAATATGTGGAGCTGCAGCAAGCGACTAGCATATATGGTGGCTAACCTGTTCGCAAAAGAGAGCGAGAAGAGAAGGCATAGCACGAACAAAGAACTATAGAACAACATATCGCAAACATTACTCCAACACTGTGTTCACTTCCCAGACTCCGCCGAGAAGAGACCATCACGGTAACACACGCAGTTGATTCATTTTAATTAAGTTAAGGTTCATGTTATCTACAATCAGACATTAACAAATTCCCATCTGCCCATAACCACGGGCACGGCTTTCGAAAGTTCAAATCCCTGCAGGGGAGTCCCAACTTAGCCCATCACAATCTCTCACGGTCAACGAAGGATAAACCTTCTACCGAGACATTCCGATCAGACTCGGCATCCCGGTTCTACAAGACATCCTCGACAAGGGTAAAACTAAACCAACAACACCACCCAGATGTGCCGACAAATCCCGATAGGGGCTGCACATATCTCGTTCTCAGGGCACACCGGATGAGCAAGACGTCGGGTAGGCCAGCCCAGAGTTGTCCCTGGTAGCCCCGGACATCGCTCAGTTGGACCAACACTTAGAGAAGCACTGGCCCGGGGGGGTTAAAAATAAAGATGACCCTTGAGTCCACGAAACCCAAGGGAAAAAAAAGGCTAGGTGGCAAAAAGTAAAACCAATGTTGGGCATTGCTGGAAGAGTTTTATTCAAGGCGAACTGTCAAGGAGTTCCCATTATAACCCAACCGCGTAAGGAACGCAAAAATCCGGGAACATAACACCGATATAACGGAAACTAGGGCGGCAAGAGTGAACAAAACACTAGGAAAAACGCCGATCCTTCCACCCTTTACCAAGTATATAGGTGCATTAAGATAACAAGATAATATAGTGATATCCCAACAATAAACAATGTTCCAACAAGGAACGAACTCCAATCTTCACCTACAACTAGCAACGCTATAAGAGGGGCTGAGCAAAGCGGTAACATAGCCAATCAATGGTTTGCTAGGACATGGTGGGTTATAGGTTTGACATGGCTATTTGGGAGGCATGATAAGCAAGTGGTAGGCATCGTAGCATAGGCATAGCAAAAGAGCGAGCATCTAGCAAGCAAAGATAGAGGTGATTTCGAGGGTATGATCATCTTGCCTTCAAAGTTGCCAGAGTTGACTTGGTCCTCGTAAGCAAACTCAATGGGCTCCTCGTTAGCGAACTCGTCTCCCGGCTCTACCCAGACAAGACAAACAAGCAAAAGGAACACAATCAACTACGTGCAAGGCTCGAACAACATGATGCAAACATGGTATGCTATGCGGGATGCGATATGTGATGCATATGCAAGATTTGACAAGGAATGATTGATCCTGGCCTCAACTTGTAAATCCAAGAGTTCCACTGGAAAGGTGAGGTGATTTCGGTTGAAATCGATATAAAGATCACTGGAATCGGATGCACGGTTCGGAAATGGCAAGCAAAACAAATATGGCACCGGTCTGCGATAAACAGCAAGTAGCCATCTAAATGCATCGAGGTAATTAAGCTACATCACTCAAACATGACAACAAAATACATGGCAGGGATCCACTCATGAAGCTTGACAAAAGATGAACACTGAGCTACGGCTAATTCATCCATTAACATGTTCAAACAAGCATGGCAAAAATGCAAATGATAACAGGTTTCAGACTTGGTGAAATTAACACAAGTCTGGAATTTAACATCAGGTAGCACACTTTGGAGCATGAAAACTATATGCTACAGGAACTTAACATGGCAAAGCAAGGAATGACATGAAGCTACTCAAAGCACTTAATAAAAGTCCCTTAGTGACCTTGAGCCAAAAGGGATCAGAAAATACAATTGCAAGCATGCGAACATGGCAAAACCATAATCACGTTACAGACTTTGTGAAAACATCCATCAAGAATTTGTGAAAAACTGGAGCATGCAAATCTGTTAACGAGTAGGCATGTTTACGAGCTCGATGCACTCACTACAGAGCATGGCATGACAAAGTAAGCATACACCCATCAAGAATACATATCATAGAAGCTAGACATGGCAAGAACAACAACATAGCATGCAAGGATCAATAAAAACATCCTCGGCAAAATCGCTAACAAGTCAACAATCTGCTAGGATTCACGAAATAGCAAAAGTAGAGCTCGATGGAATCAAGCTAGGTACTCCATAATTGCAAACAAAGACATGGATGGATAGAGCACCACAATGTTAACAAAACATCCTTACTGGTCATCCTCAAAAGAGGCACGGATCACTAGGAAACAACATGAACATATGGCATATTGATAAAAACAGATCAAGGACTTAGTGAAATTCTAAATCCCTGAAATCAGCATTAACGAATGCACTACTTTGCAAGCTTGTGCTAGTCACCACACACGTCACAAAAATACAAGGTAAGCACCTCTGTAAAGATGGCATGGCACATAACAAAACACATGTAGAACTCAGGAGCATATCATGCAAACAATAATCATGGCAAAAATGACAAATAGCTATTTGATGCAGCAGATCTGACAATTATCTCAAATAGCTCTCTTCCAACAGCATTTCTGGCATCAATATGAGCTCAAATGAAAATGATCCAATAATATGAAATGATGTACTCTCTCAGGCGAACATTTTGATATGCTACACGCTCAAAACGGAGCTACAGATGCGGAGTTACGGCATGATGAAAAACACAAAATAATACTAGGGAGAGGGAAAAACTCAACCCTCTTGGGTTTCACTGTAGCACCGGATCAGATCTGGGCACGCACGCGGTTTGAGGATCGTCGGCTGGAGTCATGTAGCCGCCGGAGTGGAACTTGGCGCGCCGAGGAGGAGGGGGCTCGCCGGGGCGGCGGCGGAGGGCCTCGGGCGGCGCGGGGTGACGAGGAGGGCCGGATACGGGCGGTGGCGGCGACCGGCGAACTGCGGCGACGGGGTGGTGAAGTTCCGGCGATGGCACGCGGCAGAGCTGGCGTGGTCCTCTCGGGCGCGGGCGGCGCTCGGGAGGAGGAGGCGTGGCCCGGACGCGGGGGCGGAGAGGGCCGGCCTTGGGCCGGGGCGGGCCGGTGGCACTGAGGCGGCGATGTGGGCGCGGCTCGCCACGAGGCGGCCGCTGGTTGGTGGTGGCGGTTTTGTCCGACGCGCGGAGAGGAAGGGGAGGTAGGGTTAGGGTGGTTTGATCCGGGATTTTCGGGGGGAGTGCCTTTTATACATAGGAGGATATAGGAGAGTCCAAATGAGGTTTGGTTTTTGGCCACGTGATCGTGATCGAACGCTCTAGATGATGGACAGGGTTTGGGGGGGTTTTGGGCCAAATTGGAAGGGTGTTGGGCTGCAACACACACGAGGCCTTCTCGGTCCCTCGGTTAACCGTTGGAATATCAAACGAAGTCCAAATGGTCCGAAACTTGACAGGCGGTCTACCGGTAGTAAACCAAGGCCGCTTGGCAAGTCTCGGTCCAATCCGGAAATGTTTAACCCCCACACATGAAAAGAGGTAGAAAGGACTACCGGAGGAGATAGGAGCGCCGGAATGCAAAACGGACAACGGGGAAAATGCTCGGATGCATGAGATGAACACGTATGCAAATGCAATGCACATGATGACATGATAAGAGATGCATGACAATGGCAAACAACACACGGAGACAAAAACCCGAACTCGAGGAAATAAAATAACTTAGTGCCGGAAACGGCAAGAGTTGGGATACATATAAGGTAAATTACATCCGGGGTGTTACAACACTCCACCACTACGAAAGGATCTCGTCCCGAGATCTAGGACTGGAAGAACGCCGGGTACTCAGAACGGAGGCGATCCTCGCTTTCCCAGGTGGCTTCACGGTCGGAATGGTGTGACCATTTGACTTTGAGGAATTTGATTGACTTATTGCGAGTCCTGCGTTCAGTCTTTTCAAGAATAGCAACTGGGTGCTCACGATAAGAAAGGTCTTCTTGGAGATCAATGTCTTCGAAGTTGATGGTGCGGTCAGGAGTATTGAAGCACTTGCGGAGCTGAGAGACATGGAACACGTCGTGCACATTTGCAAAGTTTGAAGGAAGCTGGAGTTGATAGGAGAGATCGCCTCTCTTGCTGACGATCTTGAAAGGACCCACGTATCTAGGGGCAAGCTTCTCTTTGATACCGAAGCAACGAGTACATTTCATTGGAGAGACGCGGAGGTAAACATGGTCTCCGATCTCGAAAGCCAAATCACGATGCTTACTATCATAGTAGCTCTTATGACGCGATTGCGCTACTTTGAGGTTATCTCGAATGACCTTGGACATTTCCTCTACCTCTGTGATCCAGTAATTTCCAAGAAGTTGATGTTCACCGGTCTCTGACCAGTTAAGAGGAGTACGACACTTCCTGCCATACAGAATTTCGAATGGGGCCTTGCCTGAACTTGCTTGAAAGCTGTTGTTGTAGGAGAATTCAGCATATGGAAGACAATCTTCCCACTTCATACCGAAGGAGATAACGCGAGCCCTGAGCATATCTTCAAGAATCTGATTGGCACACTCGATTTGACCGCTAGTTTGAGGATGGAAAGCTGTGCTGAAGCGGATGTTGGTGCCCATGGCCTTCTAAAAAGAATCCCAAAACTTGGAGATAAAGATGCTGCCACGGTCTGAAGAGATCAACTTTGGAATGCCGTGCAGAGAGATAATCCGAGAGGTATGAAGCTCCGCCAATTGAGCTGCAGTGATAGACTCTTTGATAGGCAGAAAGTGAGCCACTTTAGTGAGTTTGTCGATGACAACGAATATAGCATCATTGCCACGCTTGGACTTTGGAAACCCAGTCAAGAAGTCCATATCAATGTGGTCAAACTTCCATTCTAGAATGGCAAGAGGTTGGAGGAGACCCGCTGGTCTTTGGTGTTCTTACTTCACTCTTCTGGAGACATCACATTCATTCACGAACTGAGCGATCTCGCGCTTCATTCGAGTCCACCAATAAGCCTGCTTGAGGTCCTGATACATCTTCGTACTCCCAGGGTGGATGGAGAGGAGTGAATTGTGAGCCTCGTTTATAATAACTTTACGAAGGTCACCTTTGGGCACAACAATACGATCCTCGAAGAAGAGAGTATCCTGGTCATCAAGGCGATGGCACTTGTACTTGGGTTGACTCTTGGCAATCCCAATCTTCACCTTCTTCACCATAGCATCAAGAAGTTCAGCCTCGCGAATCTGATCCTCCAAAGTAGGAGAGACTTAAAGGTTGGCGAGGAAACCTTGAGGAAAAACTTGCAGATTAAGTTTGCGGAAAGCTTCACAAAGCTCGAGTTGGTAAGGCTTGAGAATCAGACTGTTGCAGTAAGCCTTCCTGCTCAAAGCGTCAGCAATCACATTGGCCTTGCCTGGAGTATACTAGATACTCGGATTATACTCTTGAATCATTTCGACCCAGCGAGTCTTCCTGAGGTTGAGATTAGGCTGAGTGAAGATGTACTTGAGACTCTTGTGGTTAGTGAAGATGTCCACTTTTCTTCCCAATAAGAGATGTCTCCAAGTCAAAAGAGCATGCACAACTGCCGCCAACTCGAGGTCATGAGTGGGGTAGTTCTTCTCGTTGGGCTTCAACTGGCGAGAGGTATAAGCCACAACTTTCTTCTCTTGCATCAACACTGGACCAAGACCTTGAAGAGAGGCATCGCAGAAGACCTCGAATGGTTTGGATTCATCAGGAGGAGTCAGAACTGGAGCAGTGACCAATTTCTCTTTCAATGTGTTGAAAGCGATGTCACATTCCGGAGACCAAACGTACTTGACGTGCTTCTGGAGAAGGTTTGAAAGAGGCTTCGCGATCTTTGAAAAGTTCTCAACGAACCTTCGACAGTAGCTTGCGAGACCAAGGAAGCTGCGGAGTTGCTTCACGTTCTGAGGTGGTTCCCAATTCACAATTGCAAACACCTTCTCAGGATTCACCGCTATGCCCTTGGCAGAGATGATATGCCCAAGATATAGAACCTCATCGAGCCAAAACTCACACTTTGAGAACTTGGCGTAGAACTGATGTTCCCTGAGCTTATCGAGCACCAAAGGCAAGTGCTTGGCATGATCTTCCTTGTTCTTCGAAAAGACCAGAATGTCATCGAGGTAGACCAAAACGAAGTCATTTGTGTAGGCATTGAAGATGAAGTTCATCATGCGAGAGAAAGTCGGAGGAGCATTGACGAGGCCAAAAGACATGAAAGTGTATTCTTATGAACCATAGCTTGTTTTGAAAGCCGTATTGGGAATATCTTGCTCACAGATTCGAATCTGGTGATAGCCCATACGGAGATCAAGCTTGGAGAATACTTGAGCACCTTTGACTTGTTCGAACAGCTCATTGATGTTGGGAAGTGGGTACTTCTTCTTGATAGTCTTCTTGTTCAATGGACGGTAGTCAACACAAAGTCGGTCCGTTCCATCCTTCTTCTTCACAAAAAGTACTCCACAACCCCACGGAGAAGAACTAGGTCGGATGAGACCCATTCGCTCTTGAATATCGAGTTGCTTCTTCAGTTCTTTCAACTCTTCGGGTCCAAGCTTGTAAGGACATTTGCAAATAGGTTCCGTGCCAGGCTCAAGATCGATGACGAATTCCACTGGCCGGTGCGGAGGCATTCCTGGAAGCTCTTCTGGAAAGACGTCTTGATATTCGCAAACGACTAGAATTTGAAAGATGTCATCTAGTTCAGCCTTCTCATTGAGAGAAAACAGACGGATGGTATCATCACGAGCGGCAGAGACAATTACATCCTCAGACGAATGAGTCAATTGAATCAGCCTGGCAGCACAATCAAGATGCGCCTTGTGCTTAGAAAGCCAATCCATTCCGAGAATAAGATCAATATCCGAGTTACCAAGGACCAATGGAGAAGAAAGAAACTTGTAATCGCCCAACGTGATAGTAACATCCGGAGCCAGCATTTTGGTGTTCATGAACAAACCCGGAGAAGAAACCGCTATCGGCTTAGGCAAATCAATAGTATGCACATCATGCATGGATGCAAAAGGCTTCGATAAAAATGACAAAGATGCACCAGTATCAAAAAGAACTCTTGCGGGAATGTCATTAACAGGAAGGTTACCCATAATCACATCTGGCGAGTCCTCTGACTGAGCTACGTTCAACAAGTTGACCTTAGCAGACTTGGGGTTATGCTTGACCACAGCTGTACTTGCCGATCTCACAGGAGGAGGAGGGAGACGCCTCTGATTGAGGCATTTGTTGGCATAGTGACCCTTTTCTTGGAACTTGTTGCATGTGACCTCTGAAAGCGGACGGTGATACGGAGCACTCGATCTTGGAGCTTGAGACGAGGTCTTGTTCTGAAAGCCAGGGTTGGGTGGGTGGGAAGATCCACTGCCACCTTTGCTCTTCTGTTGATAAGGCTAACGGAACGGAGGAGGAGGAAGCCAATACTTCTGCTGCTTAGCCACTTGAGTTGAGGAAGAAGGAGTAGCATCTCTGACTCGCTTCTTGGAAGCATCACACTTCATTTGAGCAGTCTCTTGCTTCAATGCCATGTTGTAAAACTCATCGTACCTCATGGGCTCAAAGAGAACAAGAGCTAGCTGGATTTCTTCTCTCAGACCACCCCTGAACTAGTACATCATACTCTTCTCGTCAGGGATGTCCTGCTTAGCAAAACGGGCGAGCTTCTGAAACATCTTGTTGTACTCATAGACAGACATAGAGCCTTGCTTCAGGTTGCGGAATTCCTCATGCTTGCTTTCAACCATGCTCTGAGGAATATGATGAGCTTTGAAGTCTTGACGGAATTCATCCCAGGTAATCACACGGCCTCCTCTGGAATCTTTGTACTGCTGAAACCATTCTGCAGCTTGGTCTTTGAGTTGGAAGGAAGTGAACTTGACAAAGTCCTCAGGCCTGACGTTACTGCACTCGAAATGCTTGCATAAGTCCACGAGCCAATCATCAGCGTCAGTTGCCTCAACACAATTGCTGAAGGTCTTTGGCTGGTTAGCAAGGAACTGGTTGAGTGTAGCAAAGTGATTCTGATTGTTGCCCTGGTTGCCTTGGTTCACTTGGTTGCGCTCTTGAAGAATTTGCATGATCAGCTGCGTGTTTGCATTGGTAGCGGCCATCACAGCTTGCCATGCCTATGGAGGTGGAGGTGGTGGCGGCGGATCAGGATTCAAAGTCGTGCGCGTTGGAGGAGACATCCTGAAGAGGTTGACATCCATTAGCACATTAACAGAAAAATATTGAAGCTGAAACCAATGGTTTGAAATTGCAACAGATAGTCTTCACATCTGAACAAAATGAACGAATGCATTCCAATTGAAATGGTCACATAGCCATAAATTGAGAAGCCACTTAGAATTGATGTAGAAGAATAAAATCAACAAAGGTACGGAACAAGAACGAATACTCGGTAAGGATCACCCAATCTCAAACCAAATATCCGTGGAAGAAGAACTAGAGCTACAAGAATTCCCACCTATGAAACTCCCGAACCTTTCCGGTTATGCAATCAGGTGTTGGGGATACAGGGGAAGCATAATATCTCACCCAAATCTAGAAAATCCTACATCCAACTGTATCCATCCTTCAACACATAACCGAGAAAAACTTCAGAAATCGTCAACCTCAACCTTCGAAAATCATCCGTTATACAAGTTATGTAAATACTCCCGAACTCCCGCCCCAGTACTGGGTGGCGTCGAGGTTATCTCACCAACAACTGCATAAAAGAGATTTTCGATGTCGGCGAAACTAAACTCAGGTATTCCAGAACTGCAACGATAAAATTATGACAACAACACCTCGGAGCTCAACTCCCGGGGACACTGCCACAACCCCTAAATGACAGGAGGCACCAAGAACAATGTTCTCGTCACAAATCGATCGGAACGATTCCAAGATACCCGCGTGATCCTAAATTTTTTTTGTGAAATTTGAGAAGAGAAGAGACAAAACTCTACGTCAGGATGCCTTACCAGAGCGATGATGGGACTGGGGAATAAAAAGAATTCCTAAACTCTCCGATATATAATTCCTAAATGACTCAAAACATTTTTGTAGACTCAACTCGTCAGCTAATTCGATCAAGCAGGGGGGCTCCTAAGGTGGGGGAAGGCTCTGATACCAACTTGTAACACCCTCGATGCGGCTATATCTCCTACGTGTCGAAGCACGACTTAGAGGCATAACCGCATAGAAAGCAATGTCGCAAGTAAGGTAATCTTCACAACATCCCATGTAAATAAATAATAGGGGAAAAAGGTACATAGTTGGCTTACACTCGCCACATCACACAAAGTACATGAATAACATTACAATCATCCAATACACTCATGGTCCGACTATGGTACCAAAAGAAAAGATCAACCCCAACATGAGACACGGTCCCGATCGCCCCAACTGGGCACTACTACTGATCATCAGGGAAAGACACATAGTAACGGCGTGAGTCTTCGTCGAACTCCCACTTGAGCTCAAGCGCATCATCTGGAACGGAAACATCGGTCCCTGCATTTGGTTTGGAAGTAATCTGTGAGTCACGGGGACTCAGCAATCTCGCACCCTCGCGATCAAGACTATTTAAGCTTATAGGTAAGGCAAGGTAATATGTGGAGCTGCAGCAAGTGACTAGCATATATGGTGGCTAACCTGTTCGCAAAAGAGAGCGAGAAGAGAAGGCATAGCACGAACGAAGAACTATAGAACAACCTACGGCAAACATTACCCCAACACCGTGTTCACTTCCCGGACTCCGCCCAGAAGAGACCATCACGGTAACACACGCAGTTGATTCATTTTAATTACGTTAAGGTTCATGTTATCTACAATCGGACATTAACAAATTCCCATCTACCCATAACCGCGGGCACGACTTTCGAAAGTTCAAATCCCTGCAGGGGAGTCCTAACTTAGCCCATCACAAGCTCTCACGGTCAACGAAGGATAAACCTTCTCCCGAGACATTCCGATCAGAGTCGGTATCCCGGTTCTACAAGACATCCTCGACAAGGGTAAAACTAAACCAGCAACACCACCCAGATGTTCCGACAAATCCCGATAGGAGCTTCACATATCTCGTTCTCAGGGCACACCGGATGAGCAAGACGTCGGGTAGGCCATCCCAGAGTTGCCCCTGGTAGCCCCGGACATCACTCAGTTGGACCAACACTTAGAGAAGCACTAGCCCGGGGTGGGGGGTTAAAAATAAAGATGACCCTTGAGTCCGCGAAACCCAAGGGAAAAAAGGCTAGGTGGCAAATGGTAAGACCAATGTTGGGCATTGCTGGAAGAGTTTTATTCAAGGCGAACTATCAAGGGGTTCCCATTATAACCCAACCGCGTAAGGAACGCAAAAATCCGGGAACATAACACCGATATGACGGAAACTAGGGTGGCAAGAGTGGAACAAAACACTAGGAAAAAGGCCGAGCCTTCCACCCTTTACCAAGTATATAGGTGCATTAAGATAACAAGATAATATAGTGATATCCCAACAATAAACAATGTTCCAACAAGGAACGAACTCCAATCTTCACCTGCAACTAGCAACGCAATAAGTGGGGCTGAGCAAAGCGGCAACATAGCCAATCAACTGTTTGCTAGGACATGGTGGGTTAGAGGTTTGACATGGCAATTTGGGAGGCATGATAATCAAGTGGTAGGCATTGTAGCATAGGCATAGCAAAAGAGCGAGCATCTAGCAAGCAAAGATAGAAGTGATTTCGAGGGTATGATCATCTTGCCTTCAAAGTTGTCAGAGTTGACTTGGTCCTTGTAAGCAAACTCAACGGGCTCCTCGTTAGCGAACTCGTCTCCTGGCTCTACCCAAGCAAGACAATCAAGCAAAAGGAACACAATCAACCACGTGCTTGGCTCGAACAACATGATGCAAACATGGTATGCTATGCGGGATGCGATATGTGATGCATATGCAAGATTTGACAAGGAATGATTGAACCTGGCCTCAAATTGGAAATCCAAGAGCGCCACTGGAAAGGTGAGGTGATTTCGGTTGAAATCGATATAAATATCACCGGAATCGGATGCACGGTTCGGAAATGGCAAGCAAAACAAATATGACATCGGTCTGCGATAAACAGCAAGTAGCCATCTAAATGCATCAAGATAATTAAGCTACAACACTCAAACATGACAACAAAATACATGTCAGGGATCCACTCATGAAGCTTGACAAAATATGAACATTGAGCTATGGCTAATTCATCCATTAATAGGTTCAAACAAGCATGGAGAAAATGCAAGTGATAACAGGTTTCAGACTTAGTGAAATTAACACAAGTCTGGAATTTAACATCATGTAGCACATTTTGGTGCATGAAAACTATATGCTACAGGAACTTAACATGGCAAAGCAAGGCGTGACATGAAGCTACTTAATAAAAGTCCCTTAGTGACCTTGAGCCAAAAGTGATCAGAAAATACAATTGCAAGCATGCGAACATGGCAAAAACATAATCAGGTTACAGACTTAGTGAAAAACTGGAGCAGGCAAATCTGTTAACGAGTAGGCATGTTTACGAGCTCGATGCACTCACTACAGAGAATGGCATGACAAACTAAGCATACACCCATCAAGAATACATATCATAGAAGCTAGACATGGCAAGAACAACAACATAGCATCCTCGGCAAAATCGCTAACAAGTCAACAATCTGCCAGGATTCACGAAATAGCAAAAATAGAGCTCGATTGAGTCAAGCTAGGGTGCTCCATAATTGCAAACAAAGACATGGATGGATAGAGCACCACAATGTTAACCAAACATCCTAACTAATTGTCGGGGATATACCCCGCGGTATGACCCGGCTGGAATGTTAAACCGGCTGGGACTTGGTAAACCGGCGGATCGTAAACCGGCAGAGAGTTAAGAGAGAGAGTCAAGACAGATGGCTAAGACAGATGGTAAACCGGCAGAAAAATGTTAAACCGGCAGACCAATGTTAAACCGGTAGACAATGTTAAACCGACAGACAATGTTAAACCGGCAGACGTTAAGAAGCCCAGGAAGGGAAGTCAAAATAGTTTAAGTTAAAGTCCGAGTTGGACTCCACATGTAACCCGCCCCTTCAACATATATAAGGAGGGGCAGGGCTCCCAAAAAGGGGACAAGATTCACAAGTTCCACAAGTTGGACAAGTTAGGTTTAGACAATAGCTCTCGAGATAGAGCACTCTTGTAACCATGATCATCATCATCAATATCAATGAAGCAGGATGTAGGCTTTTACCTCCACCGTGAGGGGCCGAACCTGGGTAAAACATCGCGTCTCTCGTCCCGCTCAACCCCTCTCAAGCTACCACATAGATGCGTTGGCCTCGCGACTAAGTCCTGACACCTAGGACATCTACCGTGACAAATCCACGATAGTTGGCGCCCACCGTGGGGCCTGCGCACGGCGGTGTTGAGTTCTTGAAGGGATCTCTCCAAGAGATTAAGAAGTTCGCAAAATTTCTGGGTAAAGAAAGATTCAGCATGGAAGGATTCACATCAACTACAGGTTTATCCATCAAAGATCAAAGAAGATTTTAGCGGTGGCATATACAAAATTCAGATGCAAAAGAAACTAGGGTTTCAGCTTATGCGCCGCTGCACGTGTTTGTGGTGATCGGTCAGGTCAACAGATCGATGTTAGCTGCTGGGACTAATCCGAGACTAATGGGCATAGATCAACTGTTGCTACTTGTCCGGTTTAAAAAAGGAAGGGCCACGACCCGGGAGCAAGTTGTACTCAGACTTGGATTCCTCCAATTGACCCGCTCCGTTGTCGACCTTGCCTCGTAGCCAGCTGATAGCTGGCCTCTGCTTCTACCGACAGCGCGTGACCGCTGCTACGGCGTCGAGGCATCGATTCTGCTTCAGCCCGCCTCCGTTGTCGTGACCTCTACTCCAAATTGCTTCTCCAAAACGCCACAGTGGTCGCCTAACTGGCCAAGGAGCCAGCCCGATCTAAATCGTCACCGCCATGGTCGCCTGGAGCGCATCCCTGAGTCATTGCTGACGCACTCCAACCCGGACTCCTCTGCTATGGGCGCCTCAAGTCCTCGACGCCCCTGGTGCTCAGCTGCAGCTGCGCCTGGACCATCGCAGCTGGCCCGCCCTGCTCCGGCCGGCGTCGGCTTGCTGCTGCCGCTCCCACTGGCCACCCACGCCGGTTTACCCGCTGAACTCCGCCTCTGCATCAGGCCTTCGCCGGCCACCTACTGCAACGCTGCAGGCTTGACTTGTGCTAAATCGCCGCCGGTGTTTTCCTCAAACCAATGCACCGGGTCGCTGACCGCCAAGTCACCTCCTCCACAAACCGGTCCAGACGCTTTATGTTACCGTTTTGCCGCGGATTGAGCCGCCAGTGCTCTGTTGAGCCGCCCGACACCTCGTGCCTCCGCCTTGAGCGCGGCACCGCCGCCTTGCCGTTGTAACAAACCGCCGTCGCCCTCGTGTTTTGTTTCCGCTGAGGACAGTGTCAAACTTGCCTATCTAAGCCACGGTCTCTGCACTTCGTTCAACCCGCCGCCGGTTCAGTCACGCCTCGCCTCCTCTGGGTCGCCATCATCGACCCGCTCGGCACCCGCTTCTGGCACAAGTCGCCGTAAACCATAGTCGCCCCCTCCCGGGTCAACCGCTCGCTGGCGTGCCTCCGTCGACCGGCCTGAGCCGCCCCGGCCTCGACTCGAACCTCAAGTCGCCTCCCCCACGACCCGGACTCCTCCATGAAAGGCTGGCTGACTCGCCTCTGACTGCTTACAGCCAATTGCCATTGCCCTGAGCCGGCTGCGCCGGCAGACCGCCACCTCTGCGCTCAAAATGCTCGCCGGCTTGCCGCCCACGTCAACCTCCGCCACGAATATTCTCCCATGGAAACTGCTTCTGCTTTGGCCTCATTGCCACCCTTGCAAGTTGCCGACGTGGCCTCACTTTGAAGTGGCCGGTGTGGCCTCACCGCTGACCCGCAGGTGCAAGACTGTCCTTGCCGCTCTAAGCGGCCGTGGCCTGTGGCTCTTCGCCGGCCCATGGCCGCGCTCCAATTGCCCGGAACCGCCCACACACCGGTTCACCCCGTTAACCCGCCACTTGTCTTCGCTGTGATCCGCCCCGACTGTCACTTCTGCCGCACTGCCGAGTCACCATTACTGTCACGCTTGTGCCTCGAAGTCGCCTATCACCACGATCACCTCGGCCTCAAACTGCCCGCACCGTGAGTTGTTGCCGGTTCAGCGCACCTCGCCGGCCCAACACTTTCCGTGTCGTCGCTTCGCCCCCTGCCGCGAGTTGGCCCTGCTCCGCTGCATGGAAACAGCTTCGACGCACCTCCTTCGCTGTGTGGTCTCAAGTTGCCGCCCTTGTTGTGGTTGTCCGCGAGCCGCCGTTTTCCAAGCCGCCACTACCCCGGTTCACCCTTTGCCTCTCCAAGGTCGCTGCTATTTCGGACGCACTCATCATCAGCTTGATTATCCGCCTTCTTCGCTGAGCCGCCATAGCGGTCTCCACTTCTGTCCGGGAAGTTCATAGTAATGATACAGTCAAATTTTTGAGAGAGATTGATGCGATCAAGTTACCCTAACGGAATTAATGGTATTATTACAACTACTACCATCGGTGTTGCTGTTATGTGCAAAGCTGCGTGCATGATTCCAGACTTGATTAATGCTACATGAAGACCAAGGTCGATACATGTACCGGGCACTGCCTTTTCTTTCTGCATGTTGAAGTAAACAAAAAAGACGGTCACGATCCGGAATGACTCATCTGCTACGGCCCCGCCTGTGCTTCCGCGAATCATCAAGTTGTGGCTTGTGAGCTGTTCTGATCCCCGGTGAGCCGCCTTGCCACAAGTTGCCATCGCCGGGTTACTCTACCTCTGGCTAAGAGCCGCCCGCTCGCTGGCCTGTAGTGATGGATCAAATAATGCGGATTGAGGGGCAATCTGTAGTGGTGGATCAGACAGTGATCCGCCTTTGAGGCCGCTCTGGAAAAAGTGGTTACTAAACCACGTAGTGACCAAAATCGACAAAAATGAAAAGGTGTTGGCATGCTTTAGTGTTACATACACACTCCGTGGATTTGAAAGACTACTATCAATTCGTGTCCAGATAAAAGTATGGGAATCACGAAGCAGATGAATTAATTGGTGTTAGTAGTCTACATGCAAATCATCTATCGTCAAAGTACATTAGGTGATATCTTTCTTCTGTATTTTATCAGTATGTTAATTCGTCTGAGAACAATTACTTGGGAATGTAATATTGTTTCACTAGACAATTGTTCATTACAAATGAAACGTCATACTATGGGTATGGAGCACGCACTGGCAACGTTCTGCAGCGACGTTTTCGTCTGTACCACACTACCGGACGTGTGCAAGTCGCCGCTCCTGTGGTCCGGTCTACATTCAATGCGCCAGCCGACTCGCCCATCTGCGCCGCCTTACAACGCCACAGATGACTTGCCCGTCCACCCTCGCAGCCGGCTCACACGTCTGCACCGGCTTACAATGTGACGGACAACTTACCCGTCCGCCCCTGCGACCGACTCTCCCGTCCACGTGGCTTACCGCGACCCCGATTGACTCGCCCGTCCGTGCTGGCTTACAATGCCGCGGCAGTGGTGATCATCAACTCCACGGTGATAATTGCTGACCTGATGCATCAGGTGAAATCCATCCATCATATTTTTATAAATTATATATTGCTTTCTTTAAAAGAGCAATTACTCCGGTTTGCATGTTGTCCCGTGCAGGATTCAAACCAGTCTATATCACGGTTAATGATGAGGAATCTCAAGCCAAGTCCTCAAGTCGCCTTGAGACTCGGAGGCTACGATGAGGTGACTTAGCAAATATCGTGAGATTTAAGACCCCTGGTCATTGGAGGGAAGATAAACCGGTCCCGGAGGCTACCGCCATATTGGTAAAAAATTAAAGGCCGTCAGAGAATTTCCGGCTTCGAAAGTATATGACAGTTACAAAATCCTGGCTCAATGAAGAAGTTCCGGGTCATCAGAAAGGATTCCGGTTTACAATCCGGCTCAAGGGAAGTCAGTCTCGCTGAAGCTCTCAAATGTCTGGTTTAAAATCCGGTTCAAGGGAAATCTGTTCCCCCATAAAGCTCTGAAGCTCTCAAATCCGGTTTAAGAATTTCTGGTTCAAAAAGGAATTGACTTCTCGCAAGTTCGAGTTTAAAGGCCGTCAGAAAATTTCCAGCTGAAAATGAAGATTCCGGTTTAAAATCCGGTTCAAGGGAAAGGTGTCTCCCAAAAAGCTTTGAAGCTCTCAATATCTGGTTCAAAATTCCGGTTCAAGAAGAATTTATCTCTTGTAAAAAGTTAAAGGTTGCCGAAGAGGACCTATTGCCATGATGCACAATTCAAACATGGGTATCCCGCCTTATTGGCTTATCATATTATTGGTTACATGGGGGCTTTAGCTTACAAAGCGGAGTTTTATCCATTAATCCGGCTATCACACCACAACAAAGCTTGGGAGCTTCACACCCAAGGGGCCAAAGAGAGTCTTTTTGCTACGCACAACTCAAACATAGGCACCCATTGAGCACAGGTCACAAAGTTACTTGGGGGCTCTTTGTGTCAAATACCAAAGAGTTTGAAAGGACCCTTGTAACCGGGTATCGACCCACGGCTTGGAAGCCTGGTGTATTCACCTAAAACCCTTGGTTAACCTGCCTTCATCAAGTAAGCCACTCCTATCCAGGTAATCCTGCCATGACCCGCCGAACGTTTGACATTTACTCTCACTGAGACCCTGAACTTGTCAAAGTTAAAACGACGATTGGTTAGTTGGAGGCCCATCTTAAAAGGCTTTGTCAAATGGTTTAACTCAGTGGCCTGGCAGCCCATGAAAAGCCTCAAATTTGGGCCTGGCAGCCCTTGAAAAGCCTCGACTACACGATTTTATTTGCTTTTGTCAAGATTTTTCTCTTTTGATAAAATTTATTTTGAACAGGCGTCCATTGACCCGGCATGACTATCAGTCATCAAATTAACCCGGTGTTGATTAACCCGGCTCGACTTTCAACTACAAGTTGTCAGTACATAATCACTTATAATCCGGTGTTTATTGACCCGACCTGACTTTGGACTATAAGTCGCCAGTATATATTTGGATTGCGCCATTGGAATTATGCGCTTATAAATCATTGGGTATATTATTCAAATAGCCAACATGGCTAGATTTTTATGGTTATCAATAACCAGTATTATGATTAAGGTTTTCAAAGTCGCTTTAGCGCAATGGCTATCATATTATCAATGGATATGATTTATTCTACAATTGAAGGAATAGTCCCGAGTTGCTGCAGGCTTACGACCCGACACTTGGGGGCTACATTATTTAAGTTGAGATTACATCAAGCATGCACCATGACACTTGGGGGCTAATGCAAAGTCATTTTTTATCACCTTATTCAAGACCCGACTCATCACATCGTAATGAGCCGGCCCTTGGGGGCTACCAATTGCTCCTGTCAACAATTCAAGATACAAAGCTTTTTATTCATTATACTGAAGGGTCCACTACTGAGTTGGTAAAGCACAAGGCTCTTAACCTTGTGGACGTGAATTCAAGCCCCATGATGGGGGTTACATCATATGATGTTATTCTCAATGAAGTATATATAAAGTCCCAGCTCAATATTATCTTACTGAGCCGGCCCTTGGGGGCTACACGTTGCTGATAAAATCTACATGATCATATTTTCGAAGTCCCTGATCATTATTTACATAATGACCCGGCCCTTGGGGGCTACACTAGTTGAAGTTTTTATGAGCATAAGGAAATTACAAGTCCCAGGTTGCTGCAAGAATGACAACCCGGCACTTGGGGGCTACATATATGGAATACTCAATTCTGACTAGTGATTGAGATGAACAACATGGATTTCTTCAAGCTTGTGACATTCATATTGAAGCAAGTCTTAAGCTGTTGCTATGTTACCTTCTTAAGACTTGGGGGCTACAAGTGATAGGCATATAAGAGGTATATTTTCAAGCTTGATGTTAACTACAATTATGACCTGGTGCCATCAATATTTATAAACCGGTAATGATAAACCGGCAAGTTCAAGTCTTAAACCGGCACAGTTTAACATTCTCAAACCGGCAAGTTCAAGTCTTAAACCAGCACAGTTTTACATTCTCAAACCGGCAAGTTCTACATTCTTAAACTGGCTGCAGATCAGATGAGTATTTCAAAGGCCAATATTTTTGTTAAGCATTGGGAGATGAAGTCAAAGGATTTATTCTTCACAATATTTATCCATGAAAAACCAATGTCAGCAAATTGATTATGAAGCTGGTCTATTGACTCGGATTTTCTAGAAGGAAATGACAAGGATTTAAAGATGCTCAGGATCAGTTTAACATGGATAAATCCAAATTAAAATGGGGGCTAATGTCGGGGATATACCCCGCGGTATGACCCGGCCGGAATGTTAAACCGGCTGGGACTTGGTAAACCGGCGGAGAGTTAAGACAGAGAGTCAAGACAGATGGCTGAGACAAACGGTAAACCGGCAGAACAATGTTAAACCGGCAGACCAATGTTAAACCGACACACAATGTTAAACCGACAGACAATGTTAACTGGCATACCAATGTTAAACCGGCAGACGTTAAGAAGCCCAGGAAGGGAAGTCAAAATAGTTTAAGTTAAAGTCCGAGTTGGACTCCACATGTAACCCGCCCCTTCAACATATATAAGGAGGGACAGGGCTCCCAAAAAGGGGACAAGATTCACAAGTTCCACAAGTTGTACAAGTTAGGTTTAGACAATAGCTCTCCAGATAGAGCACTCTTGTAACCATGATCATCATCATCAATATCAATGAAGCCGGATGTAGGCTTTTACCTGCACCGTGAGGGGCCGAACCTGGGTAAAACATCGCATCTCTCATCCCGCTCAACCCCTCTCAAGCTACCACATAAATGCGTTGGCCTCGCGACTAAGTCCTGACACCTAGGACATCTGCCGTGACAAATGCACGACACTAATCATCCTCAAAAGAGGCACGGATCACTAGGAAACAAAATGAACATATCGCATATTGATAAAAACAGATCAAGGACTTAGTGAAATTCTAAATCCCTGAAATTAGCATTAACGAATGCACTACTTTGCAAGCTTGTGCTAGTCACCACACATGTCACAAAATACATGGTAAGCACCTCTATAAAGATGGCATGGCATATAACAAAACACATGTAGAACTCAGGAGCATATCATGCACACAATAATCATGGCAAAAATGACAAATAGCTATTTGATGCAGCAGATCTGACAATTATCTGAAATAGCCCTCTTCCAACAGCATTTCGAGCATCAAGATGAGCTCAAATGAAAATGATGCAATGAGATAAAATGATGTACTCTCTGAGATGAACATTTTGATATGCTACACGCTCAAAATGGAGCTACGGATGCGGAGTTACGGCATGATGAAAAATGCAAAATAATACTAGGGAGAGGGAACAAGCCAACCCTCTAGGGTTTCACTGTAGCACCGGATCAGATCTGGGCGCGCACGCGGTTCGAGGATCGTCGGCCGAAGTCCTGTAGCCGCCGGAGTGGAACTTGGCACGCCGAGGAGGGGGGGGGCTCGCCGGGGCAGAGGCTCGCCGGGGCGGCGGCGGAGGGCCTCGGGCGGCGCGGGGCGACGTGGAGGGCCGGAGACGGGCGGTGGTGGCAACCGGCGAACTGCCGTGACGGGGCGGCGAAGTTCCGACGATGGCGCGCAGCGGAGTCGGCGTGGTCCTCTCAGGCACGGGCGGCGCTCGGGAAGAGGAGGCGGGGCCCGAACGCGGGGGTGGTGAGGGCCGGCCTTGGGCCCGGGCGGGCCGGCGGCGCTGAGGCGGCGATGTGGTGGCAGCGGTTTTGTCCGGCGTGGCCCGGACGTTTTCCAACGCGCGGAGAGGAAGGGGAGCTAGGGTTAGGGTGGTTTGATCCAGGATTTTCAGGGGGAGTGCCTTTTATACATAGGAGGAGCTCGGAGAGTCCAAATGAGGTGCGGTTTTCGGCCACGCGATCGTGATCGAACGCTCTAGATGATGGAGAGGGTTTTGGTGGGTTTTGGGCCAAATTGGAAGGGTGTTGGGCTGCAACACACACGAGGCCTTCTCGGTCCCTTGGTTAACCGTTGGAGTATCAAACGAAGTCCAAATGGTACGAAACTTGACAGGCGGTCTATCGGTAGTAAACCAAGGTTGCTCGGCAAGTCTCGGTCCAATCCGGAAATGTTTAACCCCCACACACGAAAAGAGGTAGAAAGGACCACCGGAGGAGATAGGAGCGCCGGAATGCAAAACGGACAACGGGGAAAATGCTCGGATGCATGAGACGAACACGTATGCAAATGCAATGCACATGATGACATGATAAGAGATGAATGACAACGGCAAACAACACAGAGAGACAAAAACCCGAACCCGAGGAAATAAAATAACTTAGTGCCGGAAACGACAAGAGTTGGGATACATATAAGGTAAATTACATCCGGGGTGTTACAATGAAGATGCTCGAGATGCGCCTACATACAAGTCTAAACAAGCTCTACATCAAGCTACGGCCAAACTTCATGAGCACAAGTGAGGACCACGAGAGAAGCACCATCAAGAGGACGCTATAGCTACCACCACCACTTCGGCATCTTTACCAAGTGCTATCAAGGCATCTTTGCCTTTGGACGTATGCCATCTTAGCCTACTTCCCACGAGTTTGCCTACATCGACATCTTCAACAACAAGGCGACCACCAATGAGCGAGGGCGACACTTCCATCTTCCGAAGCTCGTCAAGGAAGATGGACGAGCATGGGAATTTCCCTTCGGTCATGGAGACGAGCTATGAGGTGCCGCATCATATGGGCCTCCAACAACAAGACAGTAACAAGAAGGTCGAGCAAGGGTCATCCCCTTCGACCACGGCAACAAGTGTGAACCTCTTCAACAACATGAAGACGACGCCCATTTTGGACTCACCGCACATGAGACCCTCTCTTTGGTCTCTAAGGAGATTAATGTTTTGACACATCCTACGACATTCATCTTTGGAGGCGTTATGGATGAGGAGGTTGAGCATGGGACTATCCCTTCAACCAAGGCGGCGATAGGAGTTGAGCAAGGAGAAATTTGCACCTACATCTCTCCGACAACTACATATGACTAGATGCGCCAATTCCCACATGAGGAGAGCCACCACCACATGAGTGACATGAATGACTCCGCCATATGTGACATTGAGTGCATACCCTATGAGAGGATGAGTGTGATCACCACTAGCCCCACACTTGAGAGCATGCCACACATCCTATGTGAGGTTGAGTGCAATTTGAGTGACTCCACCAAGCATACGAGTGAGCATCCAAGAGGGAGTGAGTGAGATAGTTGACACGACATGTGAGGCCACTATGATTTATTACGACTTACCCTCTACTCGGAGTGTGTTTTCCCTTTTGGTGCTAGGTCTCCTACATGATGACATGTTTATCCTCAATGAGTCCATACCTACAATGGAGACGATGATGGCCATGGTGGAAGACTATGCAGCACCCATATGGTTCCATCAAGATGAAGATGAACACGACTTGGTCTATGACACCTCACCTACAACACATGAACGATGCTCTAAAGGTACATAGGTGATAGTACTTCTGTTGTCCCACTAGTGTACTATCTTGCAAATGATTGCTTGCATGATGATGATCACCTTACGGATTCACCACATACTATGTCTTCTACATGCTTAGATATGCCACCCATTTATGATGAATATGATGATGAGCATGTTGATTTGCCTAGTTGTGATGCTATGCTTCATAGGATATCATGTGAAAACTCTATTGGTCACGCCATGTTTGACAATCCATTGAACTTGTCATATGCTATGAGTGAGATCTCCCATATTGCATCATTTCAATCTCAACATAGTGACTATGCATGCCCCATTAAAATAAATCACATTTGCACTTATGGCATAGATGACGAGATGATGGTCATTGGCTTTTGTTGTTCATGTGATGATATTTCCATGCTTCCATTACATGATTTGCGCAATTCATCTATTATGCCATGCCATGATCACATTGTTCCAAATCCACATTGTTTTGGATGTTATTAATATTCTCCATGTGATGTTTCCACTAATGATCATGAGGAGACCCCCATAGTTTCCTCATACATATTAGGAGATTTTGATGCATTCCATACTTTGCATGATTCCCATAATTGCGTTCACCATATGCATTCCATGAATAACGATGCTCTACATATTTCTCATGATGCATTACAAAATTTGAGTCTCCAATATGCTATACATAATAACAAACCTCTCATGATGTATGACATGTTTCTATATCATGCATCTCATTTATTTGAGCATTGGATATTTTGTGCTAACCAAGACATGCATGTATGCATCATGATGGATGATGTGTACATATACTAGGCACACACAATTTTCCCATTGTCTTTGTTTTGTGTAGGTACTCACGTATACTCGTCAGCCTCTCAATCCCAAGAGTTGACGAAACGAGCTCTTGAGAGCAACGATGATTTTGGATTCCATGAATTGTCCTTGCCACCATTCTCTTCACACAAGGGCTACACACATCTCTTTTACTTGGCTCTCACATGGCTATGGGCCATATACCATTTATCACCTTATGCTCATTTTACCATGTTCAGGTTGCATATTATGCTTGCTTCTATGCCTTTGCCATACAATTGTGACCCTTGCTTGCACTTACATGTGATTCACCATTATACTACTCCTATGTGTATTTGCATGTTTGGTGGAGATCATTGTTCCTATTACCATGTTCTCCTTGTACCTCATGCTATCGATGCTTGTTGTGTTGGCAGAGTCATGATGTCCCATTGCTATTTACATATGGCCTCTGGCCAATATATTGATGATATTTTGGTCATGTCTTGCTTTCATGCTTGTGATATGTCATGTGCATTATTCATGACCACTATTTACACACATGACATACTTGCCATGATTCCTTCTAGTACGTTGCATCTTTGCACTACTAGCTTGCTTGACTTGATCACTATGATTTCTTGCTTTATCGCATCACCCATGTTCCATTCTTACTCGATTTCTTTGGTTGATGACATATATGTTCATACCTCTCACTTGATTTTTCTTGATCATTGTCTCTTCTCTCCATTAGTTGCATCTCTCATCACTTGTAGTGAGTGCAACCATGCTATGCTTATTGATCTTGGAGACTTGGACATTTTTTAGAACGACTTTGACATATTAATTGTGAAGCTTGCTTGTTTACTTGAGCCTAATGTTTTGGTTTTATTTGCATCATATGCTTTCAGAACATACCACACCTTGTACTTTCTAATGATAAGAATGATGAAAACACTTGTTGGGTATCTCACCACATGAATGCTTCGTTTTGCATTTCTGCTAACCTCATTTTTTCCGAGTGTTTGTCATGTTCTTTCGTTTTGAAGGATTCACAAGGCGGTACGATCACGAGACATTTTGGTTATGTGAAGGCATACATGATGTACAACTCCAACATCCTCGAGAAACTCGTAAAGGTGAACTCATTCCCTTTGAGCCATCTTCAAATAAGCATATTGGATGGGTCATTCTTTCATTGTTGTCTCCTTCTTGTCTACATGTTACATCTATTGGATGGAGGACCAACATTGGAGATGGACCCTATGGACCTTCAATTTGAGGAGTGCCACGACATTGAGCTATGGTATAACACCACCCATAACAAATTTGCATCTTATGCATGGATTGACTCACATTATGATTGCCTTGTTGCATCTTGCATTTCCATGTCATCCATGATATATGAGCTTGTGCACTTTCTTAGCAAATTTTTTGTGATCTTTCTTGATGACATATTCACACATCATGATCATATTGCCTACCATCAATTGCATGATAACTTATTCATATTGAGCATCCATTGCCATATTCATGCTATTGATAAACCGTCTCACTATGACATCATTTTGCACCGTGGTTGCATTGATCATATTCACAACACATTTGTGTGCAAAATGAATGCTTTTTCTCCCATGAACGTGTTGCCTATCATTCTATATCATCTTGATAAGCTTCATGCGCTTTGTCACGAACAATCTTTCCGCACAGACTCATTTTTACATGATGGACACTTTGTGTGCGCTAACCATTATATTTCCGAGTGTCGTTTGTGTTTGCTCTTTTTGCGTGTATACTACTCCGGCGACACCTTGGAGTACTTGGATTGCCCGATGTCTTCAACTCCGTCCAACTACAAGTCCGTCCACAACAACCGTTTCCATGGTGATGAGGATCACGATCCGAGGTCGGATCTTTCCCAAGGAAGGGGAGATGATGCGGAGCATCCTACGATCATCCCCATGTACACTACAACTACTCACCAAGCCCCAAGTGCATACACCATTGGACCTAAGGTGAACTCACTCCTTTCTGAATCTTCCCTTTCCGCATGTATGACATGCATGCTACTTCAAGCGCGAACCTTGTGCATACTCAGGTACACCCAAGGAGACCATGGAGAGCCCAAGGACTAAGGCCAAGTGTGCGCTGAAGTGAAGGAAGGAGAAGGAAGAAGAGCCAGCTACTACAGCGGCCGGACATCCGGTCCAATCCCGGACATCTGGCCCAAGCCCGGACATCCAACCTGTGTCCCCAGAAATCCGGCCCTCCATCACCGAATGCATCTAGAAGTGACCCAGGCTAGCCCGGACATCCGGCCCGTCGCAAAGCCTCGGACATCTGGCCCGACGCCCGGACATCCAGCCAACCTTGCGTGCAGTGTAATGGGTCACCGACCCATGTACCCCTTCACTTCGTCCCCAACTTGTACTATGACTATAAATAGACTTCTCCCTCCTCCTAGTTAGGGTTAGCATAGGTTTAGCTCATTTGAGACAGAGCTTTGCTCATCCATACGGATCTACTCCATTCAGAGAGACCGCGACCTCTATGGAGAAGATCCACCTTGGATTCAAGACCCCTTCATGGGATGACCCCTCAAGACCTCCTCACAGATATGAACTAGTTACCGTTTGTATCATCCTTTGTTGATCGTGGATCATGTATCTGTTTGTGTTTCTAGGATCTAGCACATGTGTGATCGTTTCTTGTCTATTTGAGTGTTTCCTATCGTTTCTCCTCTTGATTTCCCTCATGCTTCCCCTCGTGTTCTTCCTGTTCTTCGTGGGATCCCCTCCATTTCGTGAAACATCGGGCCCTAGGGTTCTACCCTACATCACCTTCCTAGACCATTTATCTGTAAGTAATGTTATTCATCGCAATTTGTAATATTGTCTTGCTCTGTCCCATACTTTCTAGATTCCTCCTAATAAGACTCACATTCTTTTTTTCAATAGATGAGGTTCAAGTTGGATCCGAAAGATGATGCAACTAAACAAGCATGCACTCATGTTTTCATGTTTGCTCTGTGATAGAATCGGTATCACCTTAGAAAAACTCACTTTGAAGGCAAGGCTAACAATGAAATCGCCCATACATCTCCAGTGGAGTATATTACAGATGAAGACTGGACAACCCTTGTTAAACACTGGACAATCCTTGAAGATCAGGTAGGGTATATCTTTTTCTAGGCTAACTGTTTGAAGAACAAGACCAACCATTCTAAAGTGAAATTCCAACAGACAATAGGATCTCATAGCTATATTGCACACTGCGAGGCTCTTGTAAATAGCTACTAGTTCCTTCCTTTTTCTATGCCATATTATCGTATCTATATTGACTTGTTCCGAATACAGAGGAAAGCCTGTGCGGACCAAAAAGAACCTGAACCGAATGCAGTGCAAATCTTCAAGGATTGCCACACCAGCAAGATGAAGGGCATGAGCACACCAGTTCAAGACGTTGTTGTAAGTCCTTACTCCTCCTTGCTTTGAACTGCTTGTTACTGCGACGTGTTCATTTAACTGCTTGGTTTGCACCCAATGTCAGTTACTCTGTTCACTTTTATACATAGTTGTCTTACCGTATCATTTCAGCTAACATGACTTAAAAGAGAGGAAGATATTATTTTGGTCTTGATCTGTAATCTAATTGTGATGTTCACGTGCCCACACAATGGTACAATAGCCTGTTTGTTTGATATCTGTTTTGCCGATGATATGAATGATGTCATACTATGTTCATCCTACTTTAAACCATGTCTCATTATCTTTAGATGTCAACGAATGTGAGTAAATAGACAATAAAGTAGGCATGCTACATGGACATATGTTCCGAAAGTTATTTTATTATGTAGTTTGCACTACAATACATGCTAATGTATTACAGTAGTGCACCAAAATAAGTTACGTATAAACGTGAAACCTACTTTGTTTGTTTTTGTCTCATTAGTAACTTATCTGGTACACTAATACGTCTCCAATGTATCTATAATTTTTTATTGTTCCATGATGTTATATTATCATTCTTGGATGTTTCCTAATCATTTTATAGTCATTTTATATCATTTCTTGGTACTAACCTATTGACATAGTGCCTAATGCCAGTTGTTGTTTTCTGCATGTTTTTTACATCGCAGAAAATCAATGTCAAACGGAGTCGAAATGCAGCGAAACTTTTTGTGGATTTTTTGGACCAGAAGACATCCAGTGGGCCGGAGAAGCACCTAGGGGGTGCTCCGAGGGGAGCACAACCCACCAGGGTGCGCCTGGAGGCCCAGGTGCGCCCTGGTGGGTTGTGCCCACCTCGGTTGCCTCCCAAACCGTCTCTTTACTCTATAAATACCCCAATATTCCAGAAACCCTAGGGGAGTCGACCAAAATCAATTCCAGATGCCGCAAGTTCCAGAAACCTCCAGATCCAATCTAGACACCATCACGGAGGGGTTCATCATGCCCATTGGTGCCTCTCCGATAATGCGTGAGTAGTTCTTTGTAGTCCTACGAGTCTGTAGTTAGTAGCTAGATGTCTTCCTCTCTCCTATTTGATTCTCAATACAATGGTCTCTTGGAGATCCATATGATGTAATTCTTTTTGTGATGTGTTTGTCGGGATCCGATGAACATTGAGTTTATGATCGGATCTATCTTTTTATCCATGAATGTTATTGGAGTCTTCTTTGATCTCTTATATGCATGATTGATTATAGCCTCGTATTTCTTCTCCGATATTTGGGTTTTGTTTGGCCAACTTGATCTATTTATCTTGCAATGGGAAGAGGTGCTTTGTGATGGGTTCGATCTTACGGTGCTTGATCGCAGTGACAGAAGGGGAACCGACACATATGTATTGTTGCTATTATGGATAACAAGATGGCATCTATTTCTACATAAATAGATCTTGTCTACATCATGTCATCGTGCTTATTGCATTACTCCGTTTCTCCATGAACTTAATACACTAGACGCATGCTGGATAGCGGTCGATGTGTGGAGTAATAGTAGTAGATGCAGGCAGGTGTCGGTTTACTAATCTTGGACATGATGCCTATATAATGATCATTGCCTGGAAATCCTCATGATTATTTGAAGTTCTATCAATTTCCCAATGGTAATTCATTTATCAACTGTTTGCTATTTTTTCTCAAGAGAAGCCACTAGTGAAACCTACGGCCCTCGGGTCTCTTCTTTATTATATTTTCCTTTGCGAAATATTTTCCTTTGCTTTTATTTTCAGATGTATTAAACCAAAAATACAAAAATACCTTGCTGCAACTTACTCTTATTTATTTTATCTCCTGTGCCAGTGAGATCTATCTATCGATTTATTACAACTTTCTCACATCCGTTTGCCAATTTCTGGCACCATTACCCGAAAGGGATTGACAACACATTTAATACGTCGGGTTGCGAGTATTTATTATTTGTGTGCAGGTGTTGTTCACGTGGTTCTCCTACTGGTTTTATAACCTTGGTCTCATCACTGAGAGAAATACCTACCATTGATGTGCTGCATCATCCCTTCCTCTTTTGGGAAATACGGACATAGTTCTAGCAGACATCATACACTGGTCTACAAGTTCAAACTTTTAGCAAACTATGGAACAAATGATTGAATAGCCACAACCACCTGAAGGTGACGAGGCTACCACATGCACAATGTCACCTCTTGCTGCAGTGCATCAGTATCTCTCCACTAGCAGTGTAAAAAGCACCATCCTGCGTAATTCAAGGTTGGTTGTCAAGGTAACCTCGTCCAGATCACCTACTGAACAAAATCTTCTGGCTAGACAGAGTGACATGTCTGTGCTCCAAACACAAGTCCAATCCCTAATGTAGGTCATTTCGGAAACAAGAATAGTGGATGACAAATGTCGTCAAGATATGAATGGTTTTGAAACCAGACTATCAGGCATTTGATTCATTGTTCAAGAGCAATGGCAGAAAAAGGTGAAGATCATGCTGCTCCATCAGATTCTACATCCTGAAACATTAGCACTCAGGTCAAATGATCTGTACTTCTATACATATGATGGTTATTTTATCTGCAAGGACTGTAAACTTTATGCAATCAGGCCTTTTGTTCTATGGCTAGAATATATTTTGTTGTGATACAACATTTATCGTGCTGCCAAAAGTTTTAGAAATTACGACGTTATTTTTGTATAGTGTAGGTTTCGTTGGATTCAGGGCTCCGCAGACCCAAAGAAGGTTTGAACTCTGGCCGTGTATGAAGAACTCAACCTTTCTAGCCAACCTGTTCATCGCCTCCATGTCCTAGCTCGATGAAGAAGAAAGGAAAAAGACACAACAGTTTACCAAGGGTCGGACCACCTTGCCGTGTAAGGCCCTACTCCTGCTTTGCGATGGATTAGCCTCGCAATGGGTTGAGGATGAACTAGTACAGAGCAAGAACAACCTGAGGAGGTCTGTTCGTGTGTCGGTGTGAGATAAGGATTCCTCTCTCTCTCTATCTCTTTCAGGATTCGGATCCTTTCCTACGGTGGTGGCTAAGCTATATTTATAGTAGTCTTGGTCCTCTTCCTCCAAACGAAGGCGGGAAGGAATCCCACAGTGGCCTTGAAGGGGGACAAGAAGTACATCCTATCCTAACAAATGGTGGTCTTCGCCTGTAAAGCTTTTGGACGTGATGTCGTGGTGGGTTGGGCGATGGCATCCGTCCTGCCGTCCTGGCGGTCTTGGTGTTATTGCACGGGAATGGAAACCTTTGGCTGATTCCTCTGGACCTCGCGCTTGTGCTTACCTCCTTAACACCAAAGAGGAAACCTACTGCTCTGTGCCCACTGACACCCGCCTAGCCTTGGTCGTCATGGCTTGCATCACCTCAACCTCATGAGGTGGGCACCTGCATAGGAATCTCCGCTCCTCGGGAGCTGGCCTAGGGAGGCCACTCCCTCTGGAGGTCTAGTGTCGTGCGCCTCGCGAGGCTTGGCCCTTCGCGAGGGTCTTGTCCTGAAGGTGCTAAAGATGGGTCATACCAGGCCGTCGATGGAGCCACACCATGGGCCGCAGGCAGGAATGTCTCGGCACCCTGGTTCCCAGAATGCCAACAGTGGACCCGAGGACCAAGGCACGCTCGGACTTGGCTTCAAGGCGAAGCCAAAGGGCAAGGGCGAAGTGCCGTGGGCCCCAATCGCCTGCAGACCAAACCGATGCATGGCGCTTGATGGGACATGGGCGTCTCCACTTCCCCACGCTGCTGCGGCAACTACTAGACTTGACAACTACCCGTTGAATGCAAAAAAACATCATTACCTGGAATCGTGGGAGGCTGGCGGTTGGCATCCCTCCGGCTATAAAATGGGAGAGGGGGAAGAGCCCCCAGCTCATCTTTGTCTTCTCGCTACTTGCTCCTCCTTCTCCCTCTTCATTTTGTCATCTTGCCAAAGCGTCTATGTCACCAGAGAGAAGGTTTTTTGCCATGGAGAAAGGAGAAACCCCTAAGGTGGAACCTGAGCTGCTCCCACCGAAGAAGAGGCATGATTTCTCTCGTGATGCCGCCGCGGGTCCAATGGCGACGCGACCTTGGCATGAATGGGCTCCACCGGGCTTCCCGATCCCCGTGTATGCTCGTGCGCAGAGCCCCGTTCATGAAACCGGCGTCCGACACTATGCTACCTCTTTTAGCACTGCGTTGGTTTTCGCTGAAGAGGAAGGGATGATGCAGCAAAGTAGCGTAAGTATTTCCCTCAGTTTTTGAGAACCAAGGTATCAATCCAGTTGGAGGCTATGCACGAGTCCCTCACACCTGCACAAAACAAATAAATCCTCGCAACCAACGCAAATAGGGGTTGTCAATCCCTATAGGGACACTTACGAGAGTGAGATCTGATAGATATGATAAGATAATATTTTTGGTATTTTTATGATAAAGATGCAAAGTAAAATAAAGGAAAAGTAAATAGCAAAGTAAATAACTAAGTAGTAGGAGATTGCTATGATAAAGATAGACCCGGGGGCCATAGGTTTCACTAGTGACTTCTCTCGAGAGCATAAGTATTCTACGGCGGGTGAACAAATTACTGTTGAGCAATTGACAGAATTGAGCATAGTTATGAGAATATCTAGGTATGATCATGTATATAGGCATCATGTCCGAGACAAGTAGACCGACTCCTGCCTGCATCTACTACTATTACTCCACTCATCGACTGCTATCCAGCATGCATCTAGAGTATTAAGTTAAAAACAGAGTAACGCCTTAAGCAAGATGACATGATGTAGAGGGATAGACTCATGCAATATGAAGAAAACCCCATCTTGTTATCCTCGATGGCAACAATACAGTGCGTGCCTTGTTGCCCTTACTGTCACCGGGAAAGGACACCACAAGATTGAACCCAAATCTAAGCACTTCTCCCATTGCAAGAAAGATCAATCTAGTAGGCCAAACTAAACTGATAATTCGAAGAGACTTGCAAAGATAACCAATCATACATAAAAGAATTCAGAGAAGATTCAAATATTATTCATAGATAGACTTGATCATAAACCTACAATTCACCGGTCTTAACAAACAAACCGCAAAAAGAAGATTACATCGAATAGATCTCCACAAGAGAGGGGGAGAACATTGTATTGAGATCCAAAAAGAGAGAAGAAGCCATCTAGCTACTAACTATGGACCCATAGGTCTAAGGTAAACTACTCACAATTCATAGGAGGGGATATGGTGTTGATGACGAAGCCCTCTGTGATCGATGCCTGAGGGAGTCCTTGATTAGGGGGTGTTCGGATAGCCGAACTATACCTTCAACCGGACTCCTGGACTATGAAGATGCAAGATTGAAGACTCCGTCCTGTGTCCGGAAGGGACTTTCCTTGGCGTGGAAGGCAAGCTTGGCGATACGGATATGAAGATCTCCTACCGTTGTAACCGACTCTATGTAACCCTAACCCTATCCGGTGTCTATATAAACCGGAGGGTTTTAGTCCGTAGGACAACATACACATCAACAATCATACCATAGGCTAGCTTCTAGGGTTTAGCCTCTCAGATCTCGCGGTAGATCTACTCTTATACTACCCATATCATCAATATTAATCAAGCAGGACGTCGGGTTTTACCTCCATCGAGAGGGCCCGAACCTGGGTAAAACTTCGTGTCCCTTGCCTCCTGTTACCATCCGGCCTAGACGCACGGTTCGGGACCCCCTACCCAAGATCCGCCGGTTTTGACACTGACATTGGTGCTTTCATTGAGAGTTCCTCTGTGCCGTCGCCGTCAGGCCCGATGGCTCCTATGATCATCAATGGTGATGCAGTCCAGGGTGAGATCTTCCTCCCCGGATAGATCTTCGTCTTTGGCGGCTTCGCACTGCGGGCCAATTCACTTGGCCATCTTGAGCAGATCCAAAGCTACGCCCCTGGCCGTCAGGTGAGATTTGGAAATTTAAACTACACGGCTGACATTCACGGGGACTTGATCTTCGACGGACTCGAACCACCGCCGAGCGCGCCGCACTGTCACGACGAGCATGATCTAGCTCTGCCGCCGAACAGTGCCCTGGAGGCTGCACCCGCGTCGGCTCCGACCCTTAGTTCAGAGCCAGATGTGCCGATCGAGGATGGGCGGTTGGATGCCACCTCGGGGGCTGTGATCCCAACGGCGGTTGAGCCGAACACCAGCCCCGTACTCCGCAAAACTCGTGACTCCATGGAGCTGGATTTTTCTCCGGACTCCGAACCCTCCGCGCCCCTGCCGATCGAATCCGATTGGGCGCTGATCATGGAGTTCATGGCCGCGGACGTCTTTCAGCACTCGCCTTTCGGCGATATCCTGAAGTTACTGAAGTCTCTCTCTTTATCAGGAGAGCCCTGGCCGGACTACGGTCAGCAAGGTTGGGGTACGAACGATGAAGAAATTCAAAACCCACCCACCACCCACTTTGTAGCCACTGTCGACGACCTAACCGACATGCTCGACTTTCACTCCAAAGACATCGACGGTATGGACGTCGATGAAGGAGATGATGAAGAACCAGCGCCTACCAGGCCCTAGAAAGCCACCTCGTCATATGACATATACATGGTGGACAACCCAAAAGAGGGAGAGGGCGATGGAACAACGGAGGATGACCCCTCCAAGAAACAGCCGAAGCGCCGGCGTCAGCGATGCCGCTCAAAATCCCGCCAACACAAAAACGGCGATTCTATCACGGGAGATAATAATACTCCGGAGAGTGCCGAAGAAAACCCCCTCCAGCAAAGTTTAGCACAGGAGGATCGAGAAACAAGCCCTCATGAGAGAGCGATAGACAGAGAGGTCGAGGACGATAATTATATGCCTCCCTCCGAAGACGAGGCAAGCCATGATGACGACGAATTCGTCGTACCAGAGGATCCCGTTGAGCAAAAGTGTTTCCAACGCAGGCTTATGGCCACGGCAAGAAGCCTCGAGAAAAAACAGCAACAACTCTGAGCTGATCAAGATTTGCTGGTTGACAGATGGACCGAAGTCCTTGCGGCCGAAGAGCATAAACTCGAACGCCCCTCCAAGAGTTACCCAAAGCGTAGGTTTCTACCCCAATTAGAGGAGGAAGCACTTGATGCGGCCGAACGGCCACCTCGTGGCCGCGACAGAGAGGCCTCCCGGCCCTCCACTCAAGCTGCACCCCGTACCAAGGCACGGGAATATGCGCCGGACTTACGAGACATGTTGGAGGAAAAGGCAAGGCAAACACGATCGATCTACGTATCGTGTGGGCACCCCACGGATCGAGACGGTAACCGTCACGCTGTCCACAAATTTGGCAGGGCCGAACACAGAAGACAAAACTCATTGGAGCTATGTCATGATATCGCCCAGTGTAGAGGCGCCGCACACCCACTGTGCTTTATAGACGAAATAATGGATCATCAAATCGCTGAGGGTTTCAAACCCGTAAACATCTAATCATATGATGGCACAACAGACCCTGCGGTATGGATCGAGGATTATCTCCTTCATATCCACATGGCCCGCGGCGACGATTTTCACGCCATCAAATACCTCCCACTCAAGCTTAAAGGACCAGCTCGGCATTGGCTCAACAGCTTGCCAACAGGATCAATCAGTTGTTGGGAGGACCTGGAAGCTGCATTCCTCGACAATTTCCAGGGCACTTATGTGCGACCCCCATAGGCCGATGACCTGAGTCACGTAATTCAGCAGCCAGAGGAATCGGCCAGGCAATTCTGGACACGGTTCCTAACAAAGAAAAATCAAATAGTCGACTGTCCGGACGCTGAGGCCCTAGCAGCCTTCAAGCACAATATCCGTGATGAGTGGCTGGCCCGGCACCTTGGACTAGAAAAGCCGAAATCTATGGCAGCACTCACGACACTCATGACCCGCTTTTGCGCGGGAGAAGACAACTGGCTTGCTCATTGCAACAATATGAACAAGAACCCTGGTAGTTCGGACACCAGGGACATTAGTGACAGGTCGCGTCGCAACAAGCAGAAGCGCCGCATTAATGGCGACAATGCTGAGAATACGACAGTTAATGCCGGATTCAGAGGCTCTAAATCCGGTCAGCGGAAAAAGCCATTCAAAAGGAATCCTAGGGGCCCATCCAGCTTGGACCGAATACTCGACCGCTTGTGCCAAATACATGGCACCCCCGAAAAGCCGGCCAATCACACCAACAGGGATTGTTGGATGTTCAAGCAGGCAGGCAAGTTAAGCACCGACAATGAAGACAAGGGGCTGCATAGCGACGACGATGAGGAGCCCCGGCTGCCAAATAACAATGGACAGAAGGGTTCCCCCCATAAGTGCGGACGGTGAACATGATATACGCCACCCACGTCCCAAAAAGGGAGCGGAAGCGCGCCTTAAGGGACGTATACGTGGTAGAGCCAGTCGCCCCAAAGTACAACCCATGGTCCTCCTGCCTGATCACCTTTGATCGAAGAGACCATCCCACTAGCATCCGTCATGGCGGATTTACCGCATTGGTTCTAGACCCAATTATTGAGGGATTTCATCTCACTAGAGTCCTCATGGACGGCGGCAGCAGCCTGAACCTGCTTTACCAGGAAACAATGCGAAAAATGGGCATCGATCCCTCGAGGATTAAGCCCACGAAAACGACCTTTAAAGGCGTAATACCAGGTGTAGAGGCCAACTGTATAGGCTCAGTCACACTTGAAGTGGTCTTCAGATCCCCAGATAATTTCGGAAGCGAGGAATTGGTCTTCGACATAGTCCCATTCCGCAGTGGCTATCATGCACTGCTCGGACGAACCGCATTCGCCAAATTCAATGTGGTACCGCACTACGCATACCTTAAGCTCAAGATGCCAGGCCCTCGTGGAGTAATTACAGTCAATGGAAACACCAAACGCTCCCTCCGAACGGAGGAGCACACGGCGGCCCTTGCAGCGGAAGTACAAAGCAGCCTCTCCAGGCAGTTCTCTAGTCCGACCATTAAACGTCCGAACATCGTTAAGCGCACCCGGAGTAACCTACAACAAGACCGCCTGGCACGTTCCGAGCAGGCGTAGCAATGCGGCTCCAACCCCAACCCTAGCAAAAAGGCGACGCCAGTACTTCGCGTACATAATTACGCTCTAGAAATACCATGGGCATAGAGGGAGGGGCACCATCACGGCACGCCCAAAACACGGCTTAAACCGCACCAGGGGCTGCCGATTTTTTACTTTTCTCTTACCTCCAGGACTCTACTCTTTGGAAGGCCTGTTCGGCAGTTCAATTGCCGCACAAACGATGCAAGAACCAGGGAAGCAGACAAGCCATGCCGCATCACGGAAATCCCAGGTGGTCTCTATCACGAGCAGTATACCTATTTCGCATATTATTCCGCAGCTTGCCCCTGGAGCAGACATGTTAAATAGTCCAACTTTTCGTTTATCACATTACTTGTATCGTTCTGCTTTGATCGCAGCTATTTCCAATAAACAATGCATAGCTTTTGTCTATTTTTGCACTATATTTTTATAAATAAATGTTCCTTAACGACATGTTGCACCCGTACAACTCGGTACGGACAAAATACGCTAGGGGCTTTTAGCACCCCTCAATATGGTGTGAGAAGTCCGAACACTTTCACAAGTGCGGCACCCCGAACTTATAGCATTATATGCATCGGCTCTGAATCATGTCTTGGGTCAATAGTTGGGTTTTCCCGGCTCCTATGTTTTGGTGCCTTACGTTCCGCTATATCGGCTAAGGTAGCACTAGGAGAACTACTGCGATTGTGCCCCACTTGAGCTGGGCCGAGCACCTCAATGGAGAAAGTTAAAACTGACTGTCATGATGAAGCGAGAGCTGGTCGCTGTTAGGTTTTTTCGAGTCCCTAAAGACTTATGCCGCTTAGGGCGACGAGTCGGCTCTGTCCGGCCAAGGCGTGGATAGCGCCCCAAACTCGGTCTTCCGAATACTAGGGGCTTCGCCAAAATTTAAAATTATAGTATTCTATGGCTAAGTGAGAGTGTTCACGCATTATAGTCCGATTGCCTCGTTCGTCGGGCTGAGCGCCTGCCTCGAAGGACCCAAACATGGGAAAAAGAGCGCCCAGATTTATCCCCGAACACCCCAACACTAGTGGCAAGGGGGCAGAAGCCGACGACTCGCCATCTCTCAGTATTGATAAACAGCCGCACAGAAGGTAATATTTTAAATTCAAGCAGCATTGCTCAACGCATATGAACAAGTTTTCAGCGCACAGGTCAAAAACGAGCGAGTTTTACTCAAAAATTACATCCCTAGTACATTCATCCGCCACAAGGCGGGCACCCTTCAGAACATCCTTATAGTAATTTTCGGGCGTGTGATGCTCTTTCCCCGCTGGTGGCCCGTCCTTCACAAGCTTCTCCGCATCCAGCCTCCCCAGTGCACCTTAGCACGGGCAAAGTCCCTACGCGCACCTTCAACACAGACGGAGCGCTTGATGACTTCAAGCCTTGGACAGGCCTCCACCAGCCACCGCACCAGCCTGAAATAGCTCCCAGGCAGGGCCTCTCCAGGCCACAACCGAACTAGGAGGCCCTTCATGGCATGTTCATCCTCCTTGTGGAGCTCGACCATTTGCTTCAGCTGGTCGCTCAGGGGCACGGGGTGTCCGGCCTCAGCATACTGAGACCAGAACACCTTCTCCGTCGAGCTGCCCTCCTCGGCTCGATAGAATGCAGCGGCATAGTATACACTCCGGGGAAGATCTAAAAATGCCCCTGGAGAGCTCCGGATTCTGGTAAGTATCAAGTAACTCACGTTTATGTGTTTACTTTGCATAGAGAATGTCAGGACCCCGACTCAATGCCACATCGATCTAGCATGTAACACCTCATATCACTTTGCGGCCTCACGCACGGTATTCCCACGGGTGTCGCCTTACCTTTGCCCGGGACCGTTTGCGCCTTTTGGCACACGTATATGATAGTGTCGCTAGCATCCATATGATAAGGAGCCCGGGCTGACATGACTAGTCGTAAACCCAAAGTGGCACAGACTTACAGGGACAGGCATCCATGACCCAGCATCGAACGTGTCGGTCATCAGCGAGTGAATCCAGGCTGTAGCACTGGGCTAGCAGGACTCCGGTGAACCGGGCTGTAGCGGGCTAACAAGACTCCGGTATTCATCGCGTGACATTTCCCCGAAGGGACAGACACAGGAACGAAAAAGGACACATGCCGGCCAGCCTAAGTGTTCCGGAGCAGTAGCAAGCTACCATGGCTCGGTGGAAACACTAGGAGACATTTCCCGGTAAGAGAGGCTACTAAAGATAAACAACTAGATAGTCAGATCCCACACATACCAAGCATTTCAATAACATACACACAATATGCTCGATATGTGCAAATACAACATGGCATCACAACATGACTCTACAACTCAAGTATTTTATTCAATAGGCTCCGAGGAGCGAGATATTACAAACATGGGTCTCATGACCCAACAATCAGAGCATACAAGTCAAAGCACAAGCGGAAGCTATCATGTCTGAGTACAGACATCTATAAATGAAAAAGGCTGAGAAGCCTGACTATCTACCAGATCCTGCCGAGGGCACAAGATCGTAGCTGAGGTAACAAGCTAAACGTCGAAGTCCACGCGGTACTACTAGCGAGACTGAAGTCTCTCTGCAAAAACATAAATTAAGCAACGTGAGTACAAATGTACCCAGCAAGACTTACATCAGATCTATCTACATATGCATCCTTATCAACAAAGGGGATGGTGGAGTTTGACTGCAGCAAGCCAGCTTTGACTCGGTGGCTAACCTGAACTACGATTGCAAGTAACTCTTGAGGTGGCGCACACGAGTCCACATATTCACCATATCAATACACCACTATGGATCCGCTCCCGTCTCCCTACGAGAACGTCATCCATAGCACTCACGCTTATCTTGCGTATTTTAGAGTATCCACTTTCACTTGTCTATGAACTGTACATGGGGTCCAAGTTTCCATATCCGAGGAATCCGGCTATTCGAATAGATAATGATAACCCTGCAGGGGTGTACTTCTTCACACACGCTTTCGCACTTATCGCCCTGTACATGTCATGTACCTCGGCAACCTTCAAGCGGAAGCCGGGCGAGGGAGTCGGCCACGACCTGACTAACCGAACAAGTCTCTAGTCCAGGTTTCTCGCCTATTCGGGTTCCATCCGCAAGGAGATCCGGCCGGGGTGTCGCTCACGGCCCCAAACGATGTGAGCAGGGTTCCCAAGCCCACCATCCGGGTGCCACTTGGTACGCCGTGCCACTGTGCCTAGTCTGTCCCAAGCCCACCTGTACCGGGTGCCACTTGGTAGACTACTAACACTACCTACAAACACCAGAAACTAGTTGCAACTCCTGGACAGAGATCAAGTTGATTAATAAGTCGAGAGAGCTTGGAGCGCCCGGAGCCCAATGTGTGGTAGTAACTGATCATGGATCACAAACACAGAACTCAGTTCCTGAGGACGGCTGCAATGAGACAACCCACCATGTACTCCTACATGGCCTCTCACCGCTACCTTTACCAAATCGTGTTCACACACTTAGCTCTCAACAGTAGGACATGTTTTACACACCTCCGATTCATTCCCGATGAATCAGACCTGACTCAACTCTAAGCAGTAGCAGGCACGACAAACAAGCATGAATGAGTAGGCACATCAGGGCTCAAACAACTCCTACTCATGCTAGTGGGTTTCATCTATTTACTGTGGCAATGACAGGTCATGCAAAGGATAAAGGGGTTCAGCTACCGCAACAAGTAACAGATGAATCGTTGTTGTCCTAATGCAGTAAAAGAGAGCAGGAGCGAGAGAGTGGGATTTTATCGGAATGAACATGGGGGTTTTGCTTGCCTGGCACTTCTGGAGATAATATAGCTCTTCATCGGTGTCATCGATCACATCGCCGGTACACGTCTATCGAGAGGGGTCAATTACCGGCAAACAAGGAAGAACACAATCAATGCAATGCGACAATATGATGCATGAATGTGACATGGCAATATGATGTGATTTGTGCTGATGCAACTAAACTAGATTAAATGAAGTTGGTTTGAATCCAAGATTCAAATTCAAACTCCACATGTGGTTATTTAAATGCCATTTAATTGAATTGTCCTAAACAGTGGTCATAAGTTGTTCTAGCATGTATGAAAATGGTACAGATGGATAGATTGGATTTTTCTGATCATTTTTCATATATAAATTATTTCATTTGGAGTTACGGTTGAATTTCTATGATTTATTGAAGTTTAGAATATTTTCTGGAATTTCCTGAATTAAATTAAATCCAGAAAACCTATTACTGCATCAGCATGACTTCACGGTGACATCAGCAAGTCAACGGGAATTGTCCAGGTCAAATCTGACCTGTGGGACCCATATGTCAGTGACACATGAACTAATCCCAGTCAAACCCAGCGCTGACTGGGGTTTGACCAGGCGTGGGGCCCACTGTCAGCGGTTGTAGGGTGTTTAGCTGGCTGGGTTAGCTCCTAATGACGAGGCCACGTCAGCTCCCACCGGAGTTTCGCCGGCGGCGACCTAAACTGCGGCGGCAACTCGCCGGACTTGAGCTGCGGGCGACGGATGGATGCGCGAAGGCCACCAGGGGGTAGCCCGCGCTCGACCGCGTCTAGCTGAGCGATCGGAAGGCCTCGGAGTCGCCGGAGATGACGGTGGCGAGCACAGAAGCGGCGGCCGGAGCTCGGGCGAACTCAAGGTCAAGGCCACAGGGCCTTGGTGATGCGGGGTTAACACCTACGGTGTCTACGCGATGCGGCGAGAATGTTGGACGCATGCCCGGGACCAAATGGTCACCGGAGCGTCATCGCCGGCAAGCTTTGGCGGCGACGCTTGTCGGTCATCAAGGGAGCGACCGCTACGGCAATCAAACGAAGAGGGGAAGAGGGGGAAACAGTGGCGGAGCTCACAGCGGTGCCGTAGGGATGGTTAGCGGGCTCGGGGACGTCCTGCATGCGGCGGATCGATGACGATGGTGGCCGGAGCCCGAGGTGGAAGACGACGGCGATGGCGATGTTGCTGGCCTCCCGGGGTCGCGTGCGTCGTGTGTGTAGCTCCACGGGGTCGGGACGGAGCTCAGGGATGCGGAGAGGGAGCGAGGAAGTGGCTGTGGCCGCGGTGGTTGCGAGCGACGTCGGCGGCGGCTCTCGGTGGGGAGAACAGAGGAAGGGGAGAGATCCAGAGAGAGTGAGAGAGCGTCGGGGGGGTTGCGTGGCGTCACAGGAGGCGACCAGGGCGACGAGGGGGTAGCCAGGCAAGCAGGGAGGAGCTGGCGCGGCTTGCCTGCGCGCCGGGCACGCAGCTGCTTCGGGGCGAGGGGAGGAAGACGACGGAGGGGCTGCAGTGGCGGGCTGGGCCGGCCAGCTGCAGTGCTGGGCCGGTTGGGCTACCAGGTGAGCGCCAGGTAAGATGCTCTGTTTTATATTTCTGTTCTGTTTTCTATTTTTTTTAAATTTGTTTTGCCACTGTTTTGAATTTAAAAATAATTCAAACAATGCCAAAAACTCCTCTGAATATTTTTGTTTTGCTAGATGGACTTTTCCAAAAGCTCATAAAATATTTCAGGGGTATTTGAAATTATATTCTAATTATATGAATATAATTCAAATTCAAATAGCTAATGATTTAAATTCAAAGTCCCAAAAATAAATCCTTTTAAAATGTTCATTATTTTTGGTTTGGATCAAAACCCTTGCCAAAAATATTAAGCATCTAAGAAGAGCATTTTGGAACAATGAATGAGATTTTAGGGTTTTTGCCCTTCTTTTATTTAGGGTTTTGAGGCTTCCAAATTTCCTCAGTTCAAGTTTCAAAATTTAAACATGATGCAAACACTAGGCAGCACCAGAAGCTAGGGATGTGACAACTCACCCCCACTAAACAAGAATCTCGACCCGAGATTCAAGTGTAGGGTAAGACGATGGGGAACGCAACCTAACACAATCTTCACGATCCAGGTTGCCCTTCATAAGAACATTTATTCGATCACCATCATTGTCTTGATGTCTTGCTCTGAGAACTCTAGCTAATCATGACAAGAAGAGGAAAGGAAAACTCTAGAAGGATCGATCTTCTCGAAGGTCGAACAACTCACGGAATGAGACATAGAACCATCTCTCGGGTTGAGACACGAGATACACATCAAGAGGGGTGGAAAGAAACGGATGACGAAGGTTCACTAGGTGGACAATGATTCCACACTTAAGAAGGTGGTAAACGATTGTCAACGTAGCGAGGAGTTGAGTTGCCATGATACCACGACGAAACATCCTGGAGGAGGGTGATTCGTAGATTATTACCTTAAGTGGCAAAAAGAATTACCTTTGATATAGAGATCATTGAGACTCTCTATATCAGCCTAAGGCAAATCACAGCAATCGATTGGCGGGGGTCGGTAGAATGGCATACTCGGACTTGGATGATGTGGATTACCTTGTTGAAGACAACGTAATGGATGAATTTGCTTATCACCGGAAATGGAAGAGACCCATGGTAGAATGGCACATTGGCGGTGCAAGCTGGGAACAAAATGCAAATGCTGGGAATGATTCTGGTAACTTGGGAAGAACCCAACAATAGAGAGTGAATTCACTGTTTGAAAAGGTCATAGCATTGCTGAGGAAACTGAGAGCACTATACAGTTAATGCCGACGATCAAACCTATCACTTGTGCGTGCTCTCAAGAACTTGAGCATTTCCATAACCATCAAGATTTTACCAATATCCGTGTCAAGGATCCTGGCAACACAACATACTACCATGATGGATAGTGATGGACGATGCAGATGCATAAGAAGATAACAGCTTCTCAGATTTCACCTTAGCGAGGCCAAGGAAACAGAATCTGGATGATCGACCGAGAGACACTTAGCACTCCGCTTCTAATGTTCTCCTTGATGTGCTAGCATAATCCATAGATAATTATGGTTTGATATCTAGGACATCAAGTAAAAGGTCGGACTTCGGGAAGACAAAAATCATAAGGCACAACTAGGGAGTAAATCCTACGAAGTCCTTATGGGAAGGTGGCCAACTTCTTCAAACAAGATACTACAACAATAGGTCTTCCGGCGGGGTGTGTTGGCCATGACATCCACTTTACTGGTTATCGAGGGACCAATATTATAGTTCTTGGGAAATGTTCCAACCATCACATCTGCCTGAGATTCAGATCTGGCTGGTGTCAGGATATTCTAGACTCATCAAGTCTAGGAAGAAAAATGAAAGTTTGCAACACAAATTGACAAGACGAGGTTGCGAGATTCTCGGGGAATGAACTATGATAGCAAGCTCCAAAACATGAGCTGGTTCTGCTACACATGTGTGAACATGCTGTCTCAGACAAACATGATCACATGGTAGTCTTACAATAGAACACTACCGAGTTCTGGTAGGGAACCATCATTGAGGATATAGGAATCTTGTGCATGAACTAGTATTTGCACAGCAACTCCTTTTCCTTGAACAAATCAATCAGTGGCTTGGTGTGCTAGGGAATACATATGGAGTAGAGGTAATTAATCTACCAAACCATAGAATACATTTGCACATGCATAATTGACTTGGGATGGTACCAGAGGAAACAAAACAATCTTCCTTGAATTCATGGCGGCAACTTACATCAGATGCACATGAATTAGAGGAAGTCACTACTTTCATCCAAACATAGGCTTCATGAACGGAGCACGAAGGCATTGCTTACAAAATTTTCAACACTAGGTTGATGTTCAACATGATTCATGGGGGGAGACGAAATGCTACTGATGGGCTCAACAACAGCTCATCGGAATTTCCATATCACTGGACTTCCACCATCATGTGAACACGGTGATAGCATTGGTCAGACCAAAGATGTAATGGTGTATGCTCGAGGGATCAACCACAAGTAAGACAACATTACGAGCATCGTTGGTACTGATTTGATTTGACGATAGCCCACACTCAAATCAAAGGATTGATAAGACAATAGGTCCAGCAACTGATCACAGGGACCAATCGATGAAGATGTCATCTTTCTTCAACACACACTACACAAGAATATCCCTTTGGAACGAACTAAGTCAGGCAAGCTTTTATCTTCCAACTCTCCAAGTTGTTGTCTAGCTTAACCAACTAGCTCAGGGATATCTAACACCGATTCTTGGAGAGAGGGTGGTTCACAAGAAACCAACTTGATCACGAGCTCAACATAACAGTCAGGGGACAACCTGGTAATACTTCCGAGAAGATATTTGGAAAATCACGAACCACCGGTATGTTACTAAGCTCGAGAACAATCTCGCTTTTGAGGGCAAGACGATATGATCAAATGAGTGAGGACTTGACAAGATCCTAACTCATCAATCGAAGGGTGCACCGAAATAAGGACTAGGTAGCAGGATCAGTCTTAGAAGGATGATTCAAAAACCAACACGCTAAGAATGAAATTATTGTCCTTTTACTACCAAGCAACTAGTTGCTAGGGGTACTGATTTCACACATCATAGTTCACCCATCGGCATTCCGGTTGCAACAACACGGAAGCCGAGAAATGAATAATGATGGCAAGAAGTATCACTGCAACAAGAATTCATAAGAGGGTGTGCAATTCCTACAATAATCCCGATATAAAAGATGGTAATACTCCAAGGTAGAACAGAGCAAAAGCTGGATTGGCATTTTGATCTGCGGAGTACAATGGTTTTGACCCAATCCTAGATATGGATGAGGTACTGGAGTTTGTTTCTCCTAGTCATCCCGGAATAGAATGGCTTGACGGACCACAAGAATAATAAGCATCGATAACACGAATGCACAATTACTCTTGACTATCATTTGATAGACGACGGTTAGAAGACAACTAAAGGGGGACAACTCAAAGGAACATATGGTTTTCTGAGTTGTGGATGCGTAGATTAGTATGTTGAACCAAGTTCAACAAAAATTTTCCGGATAACCCATGCAGAAAAGTTGAACTAGCAGAGTCGCAATATAGAATAGAGAACCCATCGAGAGCACTCCTGTTATGATATTTTGATCCAACAAACTACTGCCATACGTGGTTCATGTATTTGGAAGAAGGAAAATACCATGGACCTCGAGGACTAATGCAAAAGTTACTAATTTCCTAAAGGAACTAGCAAACACTATCAACATGAAGTAAGTAGAGTGAATCTCGGGTTCAAAACCCAGGAATAGAATACCTACTACTAAGTGGCATCACGGAATGCTTACGAGAATAAGGCCAGAATCATCACACTGGGATCACAAAACATGGCTAGACTACTAGATGATCACCTGAGACACCTAGGGTCATAATAATAACTCCAACATAAATGTCAAGGCAATAGAGTACCTCAACTCACCGTCTAGTGTGGTTAATCTGGCCATAAGGGACATCGAGAATGGAGAGAAAGGATTTGCAAGTGCATCAGACTATTTAGAAACCTGGGATGACTCGGACAGCATAAAGGCTGTAAATGCTCAAAAAGATTTGAGACAATCACAAAAATGGTGGCATAACCACTCAGAAGCACAATATCAAGGTTTCGAGATCAACAGTTAACATACAGAAGATAGTAGGAACTGAATTGAGGCTTGAAACTATCAGTCCTATAAGTCTCTAACATAGTAACTCGTCATCCTAGTAGATAGATGAGAAGCCTAGTTCTTAACCCCGTAGGAAGATAAGATGACTCAGATCAGAAGGGCATAAGGTAAAGGAGTAAAAAGAGCCTTACGTTCCATCCCACAATCAATTCCCTTATATAACTAAAGAATTTCTAGACTCAACTTCGACCAGTTTGGCTTGGTAATCCTACAGGCAGTCAAGCTCTGATACCAACGCTGTCAGGACCCCGACTCAATGCCACATCGATCTAGCATGTAACACCTCATATCACTTTGCGGCCTCATGCACGGTATTCCCACGGGTGTCGCCTTACCTTTGCCCGGGACCGTTTGCGCCCTTTGGCACACGTATATGATAGTGTCGCTAACATCCATATGATAAGGAGCCCGGGCTGACATGACTAGTCGTAAACCCAAAGTGGCACAGACTTACAGGGATAGGCATCCATGACCCAGCATCGAACGTGTCGGTCATCAGCAAGTGAATCCAGGCTGTAGCACTGGGCTAGCAGGACTCCGGTGAACCGGGCTGTAGCGGGCTAACAGGACTCCGGTATTCATCGCGTGACATTTCCCCGAAGGGACAGACACAGGAACGAAGAAGGACACATGCCGGCCAGCCTAAGTGTTCCGGAGCAGTAGCAAGCTACCATGGCTCGGTAGAAACACTAGGAGACATTTCCCGGTAAGAGAGGCTACTAAAGATAAACAACTAGATAGTCAGATCCCACACATACCAAGCATTTCAATAACATACACACAATATGCTCGATATGTGCAAATACAACATGGCATCACAACATGACTCTACAACTCAAGTATTTTATTCAATAGGCTCCGAGGAGCGAGATATTACAAACATGGGTCTCATGACCCAACAATCAGAGCATACAAGTCAAAGCACAAGCAGAAGCTATCATGTCTGAGTACAGACATCTATAAATGAAAAAGGCTGAGAAGCCTGACTATCTACCAGATCCTGCCGAGGGCACAAGATCGTAGCTGAGGTAACAAGCTAAACGTCAAAGTCCACGCGGTACTACTAGCGAGACTGAAGTCTCTCTGCAAAAACATAAATTAAGCAACGTGAGTACAAATGTACCCAGCAAGACTTACATCAGATCTATCTACATATGCATCCTTATCAACAAAGGGGATGGTGGAGTTTGACTGCAGCAAGCCAGCTTTGACTCGGTGGCTAACTTGAATTACGATTGCAAGTAACTCTTGAGGTGGCGCACACGAGTCCACATATTCACCATATCAATACACCACTATGGACCCACTCCCGTATCCCTACGAGAACGTCATCCATGGCACTCACGCTTATCTTGCGTATTTTAGAGTATCCACTTTCACTTGTCTATGAACTGTATAAGGGGTCCAAGTTTCCATATCCGAGGAATCCGGCTATTCGAATAGATAATGATAACCCTGCAGGGGTGTACTTCTTCACACACGCTTTCGCCACTTATCGCCCTGTACACGTCATGTACCTCGGCAACCTTCAAGCGGAAGCCGGGCGAGGGAGTCAGCCACGACCTAACTAACCGAACAAGTCTCTAGTCCAGGTTTATCGCCTATTCGGATTCCATCTGCAAGGAGATCTGGCCGGGGTGTCGCTCACGGCCCCAAACGATGTGAGCAGGGTTCCCAAGCCCACCATCCGGGTGCCACTTGGTACACCATGCCACTGTGCCTAGTCTGTCCCAAGCCCACCTGTACCGGGTGCCACTTGGTAGACTACTAACACTACCTACAAACACCAGAAACTAGTTGCAACTCCTGGACAGAGATCAAGTTGATTAATAAGTCGAGAGAGCTTGGAGCGCCCGGAGCCCAATGTGTGGTAGTAACTGATCATGGATCACAAACACAGAACTCAGTTCCTGAGGACGGCTGCAATGAGACAACCCACCATGTACTCCTACATGGCCTCTCACCGCTACCTTTACCAAATCGTGTTCACACACTTAGCTCTCAACAGTAGGACATGTTTTACACACCTCCGATTCATTCCCGATGAATCAGACCTGACTCAAATCTAAGAAGTAGCAGGCACGACAAACAAGCATGAATGAGTAGGCACATCTGGGCTCAAACAACTCCTACTCATGCTAGTGGGTTTCATCTATTTACTGTGGCAATGACAGGTCATGCAAAGGATAAAGGGGTTCAGCTACCGCAACAAGTAACAGATGAATCGTTGTTGTCCTAATGCAGTAAAAGAGAGCAGGAGCGAGAGAGTGGGATTTTATCGGAATGAACAAGGGGGTTTTGCTTGCCTGGCACTTCTGAAGATAATATAGCTCTTCATCGGTGTCATCGATCACATCGCCGGTACACGTCTATCGAGAGGGGTCAATTACCAGCAAACAAGGAAGAACACAATCAATGCAATGCGACAATATGATGCATGAATGTGACATGGCAATATGATGTGATTTGTGCTGATGCAACTAAACCAGATTAAATGAAGTTGGTTTGAATCCAAGATTCAAATTCAAACTCCACATGTGGTTATTTAAATGCCATTTAATTGAATTGTCCTAAACAGTGGTCATAAGTTGTTCTAACATGTATGAAAATGGTACAGATGGATAGATTGGATTTTTCTGATCATTTTTCATATATAAATTATTTCATTTGGAGTTACGGTTGAATTTCTATGATTTATTGAAGTTTAGAATATTTTCTAGAATTTCCTGAATTAAATTAAATCCAGAAAACCTATTACTGCGTCAGCATGACTTCACGGTGACGTCAGCAAGTCAACGGGCGTTGTCCAGGTCAAATCTGACCTGTGGGACCCATATGTCAGTGACACATGAACTAATCCCGGTCAAACCCAGCGCTGACTGGGGTTTGACCAGGCGTGGGGCCCACTGTCAGCGGTTGTAGGGTGTTTAGCTGGCTGGGTTAGCTCCTAACGACGAGGCCACGTCAGCTCCCACCGGAGTTTCGCCGGCGACGACCTAAACTGCGGCGGCAACTCGCCGGACATGAGCTGTGAGCGACGGATGGATGCGCGAAGGCCACCAGGGGGTAGCCCGCGCTCGACCGCGTCTAGCTGAGGGATCGGAAGGCCTCGGAGTCGCCGGAGATGACGGCGGCGAGCACAAAAGCGGCGGCCGGAGCTCGGGTGAGCTCAAGGTCGAGGCCACAGCAGCCTTGGTGATGCGGGGTTAACACCTACGGTGTCTACGCGGTGCGGCGAGAACGTTGGACGCATGCCCGGGACCGAATGGTCACCGGAGCGTCATCGCCGGCGAGCTTTGGCGGCGGTGCTTGTCGGTCATCAAGGGAGCGACCGCTACGGCAATCAAACGAAGAGGGGAAGAGGGGGAAACGGTGGCGGAGCTCACAGCGGTGCCATAGGGATGGTTAGCGGGCTCGGGGACGTCCTGCATGCGGCGGATCGACGACAATGGTGGCCGGAGCCCGAGGTGGAAGATGACAGCGATGGCGACGTTGCTGGCCTCCCGGGGTCGCATGCATCGTGTGTGTAGCTCCACGGGGTCGGGACGGAGCTCAGGGATGCAGAGAGGGAGCGAGGAAGTGGCTGTGGCCGCGGTGGTTGCGAGCGACGTCGGCGGCGGCTCTCGGTGGGGAGAACAGAGGAAGGGGAGAGATCCAGAGATAGTGAGAGAGCATCGGGGGGGTTGTGTGGCGTCGCGGGAGGCGACCAGGGCGACGAGGGGGTAGCCAGGCAGGCAGGGAGGAGCTGGCGCGGCTCGCCTGCGCGCCGGGCACGCAGCTGCTTCGGGGCGAGGGGAGGAAGACGACGGAGGGGTTGCAGTGGTGGGCTGGGCCGGCCAGCTGCAGTGCTGGGCCGGTTGGGCTACCAGGTGAGCGCCAGGTAAGATGCTCTGTTTTATATTTCTGTTCTGTTTTCTATTTTTTTAAAATTTGTTTTGCCACTGTTTTGAATTTAAAAATAATTCAAACAATGCCAAAAACTCCTCTGAATATTTTTGTTTTGCTAGATGGACTTTTCCAAAAGCTCATAAAATATTTTAGGGGTATTTGAAATTATATTCTAATTATATGAATATAATTCAAATTCAAATAGCTAATGATTTAAATTCAAAGTCCCAAAAATAAATCCTTTTAAAATGTTCATTATTTTTGGTTTGTATCAAAACCCTTGCCAAAAATATTAAACATCTAACAAGAGCATTTTGGAACAATGAATGAGATTTTAGGGTTTTTGCCCTTCTTTTATTTAGGGTTTTGAGGCTTCCAAATTTCCTCAGTTCAAGTTTCAAAATTTAAACATGATGCAAACACTAGGCAGCACCAGAAGCTAGGGATGTGACAGAGAATGCCTTACCCGCCGCTATTTTCTTCACCTCATCCAACTCCTGGAGGGTTTTCTGGGATTCGGCCTTGGCAGACTCGGCATTTTCAATAGCCGCCGCGAGCTCGGACGCTCGCGTCTTCGAGTCAAGCTCCAAACTCTCATGTTTCTTAATGAGAACCTGGAGCTTTTGCCGCACCTTGCCAACCTCGTCCTCATACTTCTCCCGCTCGGTGCGCTCCGCGGCCGCACTCTTCTCGGCCTTGAGCAGCGCTTGCTTAAGGGTCGCCACCTCAGAAGTGGCCCCTACAATAGCCATGTTAATCCTGTCATTTATTGCAATTGCACCTTTTTATATACATATTCAACCAAGGTATTTCTTACCTTCCTTCTCCTCGAGCTGCTTCTTGGCACGCCCGAGCTCTTGCTCGGAATTCTCGAGGCTCTGCTTCAGCATGTCCACTTCCGCAGTGAGTACGGTGGACGCCAGCAGAGAAGCCTGCACACGCATATTGACTCCTTTTGTTAGACTCCTACAAAATTTTTGATCCTCTATTCAGCTTTTCTTCCCGAATGCCCAACAGAGCATCAGGGGCTACTGTCTATGCGGTAATATCATTTGCACATTATTTACTTACCTCAAAGCCTGTCAAAAGGCTAGTACAAGCTTCAGTCAGTCCGCTCTTGGTGGACTGAACCTTCTGGACCACCGCACTCAAAATAGTGCGGTGCTCCTTGTCGATGGAGGCGCCTTGGAGTGCCTCCAACATATTGTCCGTCGCCTCCAAGTGGACGGGGGTCGCCGGCACGGTGGACTTGCTCCTCTTGGAGGGAGGTCCCCCGCCGGACTCCGGAACCCTTGAAGGTTCCGGAGCGGTGTCTGGCCTAGAGCCGGACTTGCAGCCCTGGGGGTTTCATCCCCTTTACTCCTGGAGTCCGGGAGGTCGCCTTGTGGCGCCTCCGGGACCACCTCCTCCCTGCTTGGAACCTGTTGGGATAACACCTCGGTGTCGTCCATAGGGCGGGGGGGAGGAAGCCGTCGGAAGCGATTTCACATCCGACGAGTCCAGTGAGCCGCTCGACAACGCGTCGAGCCGATCTTTGGGTGGGCTGCATAAGCATATTCGACATAAAGGAAAGCTGTGCAATAAACGAATACTATGAATTACTCCGGTATCCGGATACTTACGATTTTGCCAGGGGCTTGGCCCTGGGCTGCCACTCCTCTTCGCCGTCGTCGGCGTCGTTGGAGTAGTCCGGAGGAAGGGTTTTCCCCTTCTTGGACCCTCCAGCCTCCTTAGAGAGGGCGGCCTTCCTTTTCTTCTCTCCTCCCGCTGGAGGGGGAGAGGTCTCTTCTTCTTCCTCCTCGACTTCACGAGAGGAAGGCGCTTCGGGACCGTTGGATGACGAATCCGACACCTCCTGGCGCCGGGCACTCTTTCGAGTCCCTGTGGCCCTTTTCGTGGCCTTCTTCTCCGGCACCACATAGGGCGCCGAAACCAGCAGCCTCGCCAAGCGAGCTTCCGCTGGGCCTTCGGGCAAAGGAGCCGGAAAGTTGATCTGTCCGGACGTCACCTCCCAATCCTATCACAGATAAGGGAACTTAGATCCCGCATCGAGTCAAACTATGAAAAACTGATACCCTGTAAAAGGACAAAAACAGCTTACCGCATGAGCGTGATGCTCAGCACTGAATCCGCAATCCTCGGCAGCCGATGCGGGAGCCTCGGCGCCCTTGAAAAGCATCCTCCAGGCATCTTCATACGTCGTGTCGAAGAGACTATTTAGAGATCGGTGCTGCGCCGGGTCGAACTCCCACAGGTTGAAGGCCCGTCGTTGACACGAGAGGATCAGGCGGATGAGCATAACCTGGACTATGTTGACAAGCTTGAGCCTCTTGTCCACCAGGGTTTGGATGCATGTTTGGAGTCCGGTCAGCTCTCCTTTTTTACCCCAAGATAGGCCGGTATCCTTCCAGGAGGTGAGCCGCGTAGGGGTGCCGGATCGAAACTCAGGGGGTGCGACCCATTCGGCGTCGCGTGGCTCGGTGACGTAAAACCACCATGATTGCCACCCCTTCAGGGTCTCCACGAAGGAGCCCTCGAGCCACAGGACATTGGCCATCTTGCCAACCATGGCACCACCGCACTCCGCCTGGCTGCCGCGCACCACCTTTGGCTTGACGTTGAAAGTCTTAAGACATAGGCCGAAATGGGGGCGGATGCGGAGGAACGCCTCACACACGACGATAAACGCCGAGATGTTGAGGACAAAGTTCGGGGCCAGATCGTGGAAATCCAGGCCGTAGTAGAACATGAGCCCCCGGACAAATGGATGCAGAGGGAAGCCCAGTCCATGGAAGAAATGGGGGAGGAATACCACCCTCTCATGGGGCCTAGGAGTGGGGATGAGCTACCCCTTTTCGGGAAGCCGGTGCGCAATGTCGCTAGCCAGATATCCGGCCTTCCTCAGCTTTTTGATGTGTCCCTCCATGACGGAGGAGACCATCCACTTGCCTCCCGCTCCATACATGACTGGAGAAGGTTGAGGTGGTAGTGCGGACTTGGGCGCTGGAGCTCGAGTGCGCAAGAATGGATAGGCAAAGGAGGAAGAAGGCGTGGGTGAAAAGGTGGATCCTTATCCCCTTATATGGGTGGACGCAGCTACATGTCCCCACCAGCCTGGTAAAACTCGCTTATCTCCAAGCGCCGTCATCAAAGGCGCAGTTGGGTTACCCACACCCGTATTGATGAGAATCCCGTAATAAGGGGACACGATCTCTACTTTGACAAGACGTGCCAAGGAAACCGCCTCGCATAACGCGCTGAGGTGGGATACTGAAACGACTCGGATAAAGCCTTGGCCGTGGTGTGTCACGCTACGGAATACGTCAGCAGATTAGATTTGTGTAAATATTATTATCTCTATGGCAATATGTGGAAACTTACTTTGCGGAGCCGGACACTATCTTTGTGTTCAAAATCTTCTATGAAGTACTTGGAGGAGGAACCTGCCTTGCAATGCCGAAGACAAACTGCGCGCCGGACTCGTCGTCATTGAAGCCTGATTCAGGGGCTAGTGAGGGAGTCCTGGATTAGGGGGTGTTCGGATAGCCGAACTATACCTTCGGCCGGACTCCTGGACTATGAAGATGCAAGATTGAAGACTCCGGCCCGTGTCCGGAAGGGACTTTCCTTGGCGTGGAAGGCAAGCTTGGCGATACGGATGTTCAGATCTCCTACCATTGTATCCGACTCTATGTAACCCTAACCCTCTCCGGTGTCTATATACACCGGGGGGGTTTAGTCCGTAGGACAACATACACATGAACAATCATACCATAGGCTAGCTTCTAGGGTTTAGCCTCTGTGATCTCGCGGTAGATCTACTCTTGTACTACCCATATCATCAATATTAATCAAGTAGGACGTAGGGTTTTACCTCCATCGAGAGGGCCCGAACCTAGGTAAAACTTCGTGTCCCTTGCCTCCTGTTACCATCCGGCCTAGACGCACAGTTCGGGACCCCCTACCCGAGATCCGCCGGTTTTGACACCGACAATGCCCCCTACGGCGGAGCTCCGGAACAGGCCCCAAGATGGGATCTCGTGGATACAGAAAGTTACGGCGGTGAAATTAGGGTTTTGGCTCCGTATCTGATCGTTTGGGGGTACGTGGGTATATATAGGAGGAAGAAGTAC